>NC_055987.1:3989704-4329704 GCF_018446385.1 Zingiber officinale | reverse complement strand
GGTTATTTTCCTTCCAAGTAAGACTCGCAGGTTGGAAAGATTTCCACTACTAATGAACCCAAAAGTTCATCAGCTACCAATGAATCCTACTTAAGTTAATATAACCTAGCCTTAGATGTCAAAGATATAATTGGTTCATTTTCGAAGGTTGCTTTCTCTTAAGTTAAAAGATGTGTTATTAATTTCCATTTGTTGCATCATGGGAGTTATTGGATTATAAATTGTCAACCAACATACCAGAATAGATAACTTGCCTATTTTTCTTGATAACAACTTTGTTATCAAAATAGACACAATATCTATTCTATAATAGTTTAGAAACTGAAATCAGGTTCTTTCTAAACTTAGTATGTAAAGACAATTCCTAATAATCCAAATTTTATTCCTATTAGAGAATAAACCTCTCCCACTGCAACAGCTGCTACTTTTGCAGTAGTGCCCATGTGGACGGTGTTTTTATTTTCATTTAGTTGTCGGGTTTCCTGGAACCCTGCAATGAATTACAGACATGATCAGTGGCTCCCATATCTACACACCAGGTACCGGTAGATAACTCCACTAAACATGTATCAACTAATGAATAAAATACACCTATATTGTTCTTAGTTCTAAGAGGACATCTACCTTAATGTCCAAATTCTATTTCCAATCAATTATAATTGGGACCACTAAGTCTATCCTAAAGTATATCAGCTAGGGATTGACCATCTTCCTAAGAATCACAAAATATTTGGTTAAGACCAACTCCTTAAAATCCCCATGAATTTTGTATGCCACGTTAGTGTGGACGTATACAAATTCAAAGAGGAAATTTTATCATTTAATTTTATTATCTCGTCAACCTTACTTTATGACGAATAAAATTAATAGTTGGTCTATCTTTAATCAAATATTTGGTCAAGATTCTAAATTTAAAATAATATTGATTCCTCTAACAATACTATTTAAATTTACCAACACTTCAAAACACCGTGAATTTTGCATGCCACGTTAGTGTGGACGTATACAAAATCAACATTTGTAAGAGGAGGGTTTTACCCATTAACTATCTTGTCAACGTAACTTTATGACAAATAAAATTATCTCAAGCACCGTTAATTTTGTATGCCACGTTAGTGTGGACGTATACAAAATCAATCATTTGTAAGAGGGTTTTAAACCTTTAATTTTATTATATTGTCAAACTAGTTTTATGACAAATTAATAGTTGGTTCCATTTGGTCACACAAATAATAGCAGTGACTCCGATGGGGAGGATACTATTAGATGTGTCTAAGTGTATACCATTACTTGACACTAAGTCCATTAATAAGATTATGCCCCTTCCGTTGGGGAAGATCACACGCTCTTAATTAACTTCCTATAGTCATCCAAAATGGAAGTCTGTTCTAGTGATCCACAAACAAGCTCATCCGATATGGAGGAAGGCACTCGGAGCCAACGCAAGCTTGTTTGCATCACTTACAAACCAGTAATGGAGACCATGGGATTTACTTAAAAATCCCTCTCCCACTTAGTTATTTATTAATGAGGAATTTTAACTATGCTAGCCTACTAAACTTGTAAACTAACATGCACACACAGCACAATATAAAAGCAATAAATAGAAAATTTAATTTTCAACTATTATGGCTTTTATCTCTAGTTGTCCTCCGTGTGTTGTCATCCCAAGCTGCTGCCATATTTGGCCACCGCCACCGGGTCTAGCTGTCGCATCCATCTTGCTCCTTGTTCCGCTGCGCCTCTGGTCCTTAGAAGGTTCCACGCTTTGCAAGATTCGATCCGCGACATAAATAGAATTTTACAATTTTGATCTTATATTCCATAAAAGGAATGTACATGTATCTAGATTAAAAATAAAATCCTAATAAAACTAAATACAGCTCCTACTGTATTTTATAATACAATCATGCACACACATATAAATGTCCTTGACATGTCCAACGGTCCAATCAATCACATAAAACTATAAGCCATAATAGTTGGATCCTGCATCCACAAAGTTAGCACATCCTACTATTATCCTGCCTAAATTATGTATGACATGTGCATAATTAAACTAATACCAAATACACAGAGGCAAAACCCTAGCTCTGATACCAATTGTTGGTTGCTACTCGGAAAACCTAGAGGTTCCACTGTACAAAATTTTGTACAAAGGTCTGAACCTTTTCCTAGCTACCATGTGTTCTTTTAAATTAAATTTTGGATCGCCTGCGGAACTTAACACGTTTGATCCAAAACTTAATCTATTTGTTCTTTTAGGTTTTGACTTGGATCTCCTGCGGAACTTAACACGTTCGACCCAAGTCACCTTAAGTTATTAATTCCATTAAATATTAATTTCCTTAATCGGTTCCCAGTACTGACATGGCGAGGCACATGGCCTTCTTGGATATGGGAGCAACCACCACCGACTAGACAAAACCTTTTATAGAAAGCTAATATTTAATTTCCTAAAATAACTTTAGGTTAACCGAAAAGAACAATCAAATCACAAGGAAAAGAAAAACAAAAGAACACTATATCGAAAACAAATTCGAAACTCTAGAATCGTATGCCTCATGTATTTAGTATTATTTCCAAAAATAACTAGTATGATGCGGAAAGAAAAATTACTAGTTATACCTTTTAGAAAAACCTCTTGATCTTCTACCGTATTCCTCTTCTAACCTCGGACGTTGTGTGGGCAACGATCTTCCGAGATGAGAACCACCAAGCACCTTCTTCTTCCTTGCAAATTTCGGCCACCACAATTCTCCAAGAGAAGTAGAGGTCCCACCACCACCACCAAGCTCTAAGGGATGCAAGAAACAAAACCACCTTTCTCTCCTTCTTCTCCTAGCTAGAACCAGCCACCATCAAGAGCTCCAAGAGAGGTTGCCACCATAAGAAGAAGAGAAGAGGAAGAAGCTAGGGCCGGCCACCAAGGAGGAAAAATAATAGAGTTGATCACCCATGAAGGCACCTCTACCCCCTCTTTTATAATCCTTGGTCTTGGCAAATAAGGAAATTTAATTAAAAACTTCCTTAATTATTTTACCATGAAAAAGAAAATTTTATTTAATTAAAAATAATTTCCTTTTTACAAATACAATGGCCGGCCACACCATTCCACAAATCAAGGAAATTTTAATTCACACAATATTAAAACTTCCTAATTTGCTTTCGGAAATTTATAAAAATTTCTCAAATAATTTTTCCCTTCATGGTGGTTAATAAAATGGAATTTTTATAAATTAAAATATTTCTTTTAAACATGTGGATAAAAAGAAAGTTATCTCTAAAAATTAAAATCTCTTTTAATCTACAAATAAGGAAAGATATCAAATCTTTTCTTAATCTTTTGTAGAAACTTATAAAAGAGAATATTTAATTTTAAACTCTCTTTTAAATCATGAACATGATTAAAATTGAAAGTTTTCTTAAAATTTAAAATCCTCCTTTAATCAACAAATAAGGAAAGATTTCAAATTTTAAACTCTCTTTTAAACATGTAGATGATTTACAAATAAGGAAAGTTTTTACCAAAAATTAAAACCATCCTTTTAATCTACAAATAAGGAAAGAGATTAATCTCTTCTCTTAATCTTTGTAGAAAGTTATAAAAGGAAATTTTAATTTTTAAACTCTCTTTAAAATCATAATATCCATATAAGAAATAATTTTAATAAAATCCTTTTTAATATTCTAGTGGTCGGCTCAGCTTGGGACCCAAGCTTTGGCGGCCACATGGCTCATCCACTTGGACTTGGCCGGCCTAGCTTGGGTTCCAAGCTAGCTTGCCGACCCATTGGATGGGTAAGAAGGTGGGTATCGGTGGGTATAAATCTCTATATACTAGAGGCTACGATAGGGAGGAGGAATTGGTTTTGGTCTCACGATGAAATTAAGCATCCCGTGTTCGCCTCGAACACACAACTTAATTTCATAAATAATAATTCATTCCACTAAAGAACTATTATTGAACTACGCACCAATCCCAAATTACATTTTGGGCTCCTTCTTATTATGAGTGTGTTAGTCTCCTGTGTTTAAGATAACAAATGTCCACTAATTAAGTAAGTTACGACAACTCACTTAATTAATATCTAGCTCCAAGAGTAGTACCACTCAACTTCATCGTCATGTCGGACTAAGTCCACCTGCAGGGTTTAACATGACAATCCTTATGAGCTCCTCTTGGGGACATTCTCAACCTAGATCACTAGGACACAGTTTCCTTCTATAATCAACAACACACACTATAAGTGATATCATTTCCCAACTTATCGGGCTTATTGATTCATCGAACTAAATCTCACCCATTGATAAATTAAAGAAATAAATATCAAATATATGTGCTTATTATTATATTAGGATTAAGAGCACACACTTCCATAATAACTGAGGTCTTTGTTTCTTTATAAAATCAGTATAAAAGAAACGACCTCTAATGGTCCTACTCAATACACTCTAAGTGTACTAGTGTAATTATATAGTTAAGATAAACTAATACCCAATTACACTACGACCTTCCAATGGTTTGTTCCTTTCCATTATGGTCGTGAGCTACTGTTTATAATTTATAAGGTACTGATAACATGATCTTCTGTGTGTGACACCACACACCATTTTATCTACAATATAAATTAATTGAACAACTACATTTATCATAAATGTAGACATTTGACCAATGTGATTCTTATTTCTAGATAAATGTTTATACCAAAAGCTAAGCTTTTAGTATACACTCTAACAGCTACGACAGGGACCTAGAGGAGAAATTGGTTTTGGCCTTCCGATGAGCTTGAGTATCCCGTGTTCGCCCCGAACACACAACTCAGGTTCATCGATAACAGCTCATTCCACTAGAGAGTTATTATCGCACTACCGTACCAATCCCAAATTACATTATGGGCTCCTTCTTATTATGAGTGTGTTAGTCTCCCTGTGTTTAAGATAACAAATGTCCACTAATTAAGTAAGTTACTGACAACTCACTTAATTAATATCTAGCTTCAAGAGTAGTACCACTCAAATTTATTATCATGTCGGACTAAGTCCACCTGCAGAGTTTAACATGGCAATCCTTGTGAGCTCCTCTTGGGGACATTCTCAACCTAGATAACTAGGACACAGATTCCTTCTATAATCAACAATACACACTATAAGTAATATCATTTCTCAACTTATCGTGCTTATTGATTTATCGAGCTAAACCTCACCCTTTGATAAGTCAAAGAAATAAATATTAAATATATGTGCTTGTTATTATATTAGGATTAAGAGCACACACTTCTATAATAACTAAGGTCTAGTTCTTTTACTAAGTCAGTAAAAAAAAAACTTACCTAAATGGTCCTACTCAATACACTTAGAGTGTACCAGTGTAATTTATTAATCAAGATAAACTAATACTTAATTATACTACGACTATTCCGATGGTTTGTTCCTTTCCATCTTACTCGTGAGCAACTGTTTATAATTTATAAAAAATCGTCAACATGATCTTCTGTGTGTGACACCACACACCATGTTGTCTACTATATAAATTAATTAAACAATTACATTTAACAAATAAATGTCGATATTGACCAATGTGATTCTTTTATTTCAAAATAAATGTTTATAAAAGCTAGACTTTTAGTATGCACTCCAACAATGTTCCACTTATACTAAAAGACTATGCTGCCATATCTGTTGCCATACATCTGATTCCCATCCCCTCCACATGCCGATCTAAAGCTTTCGCCGGAAGGGCCTTAGTGAAAGGATCTGCCAGGTTATCTGCTGATGCAATCTTGGCGACTACAACTTCTCCTCGCTTGACGATGTCTCGTATCAGGTGGTACTTGCGCTCTATATGTTTACTTGCCTTATGGGCTCGTGGTTCCTTCGAGTTTGCAACTGCACCGCTATTATCACAATAAATTGTGATGATCTTGGGCAAACCAGGAATCACATCTAAGTCCATTAGAAAGTTCCTAAACCATACAGCTTCTTTGGCTGCCTCAGAGGCTGCCACATACTCAGCTTCCATGGTTGAGTCTAAGACGCATTTCTGCTTAATACTCCTCCATACAATGACTCCACCTCCTAGAGTAAACACATAGCCTGATGTAGACTTACTGTTGTCCCTATCTGATTTGAAGTCTGAATCCGTGTAACCCACAGGGAGCAAATCGTCTGCTTGGTAGACTAGCATATAATCTCTAGTCCTTCTCAGGTACTTTAATATATGCTTTACAGCAGTCCAATGTCCTTGTTCAGGGTTACTCTGATATCTGCTAACCATGCCAACGGCAAAACAGATCTCAGGTCTCGTACACAGCATTGCATACATAAGGCTTCCTACAGCCGAAGCATAAGTAACTGCCTTCATATCCTCCATCTCCTTTGATGTCTTTAGAGGCATCTCTTTAGATAAGGCTACTCCATGCCTAAAAGATAAGAAACCTTTCTTGGAGTTCTGCAAGCTAAAACGAGCAAAGATCGTGTCTATATATGAAGCTTGAGATAGGCACAACATTCTTTTCTTGCGACCCCTTATAACTTTGATCCCAAGAATGTGTGCACATTCTCCTAAGTCCTTCATATCAATTGTTTGGACAACCATACCCTTATGTCTGATAATACCTTGACATTGTTGTCAATTAACAAAATATCATCTACGTATAGTACAAAAAATACCACCACGTTTCCGTTACACTTCTTGTATACACAAGACTCATCCGGACACTGAATAAATCCATATGACTGGATTACTTCATTAAACCGGATGTTCCAAGATCTTGAAGCTTGCTTCAGTCCATAAATTGACCGATTGAGTTTGCACACTAGATGCTCTTTGCCCTTTTCAATGGACCCTTCTGGTTGCTTCATATGGATGTTTTCTTCAAGACTTCCGTTAAGGAAAGTTGTCTTGACATCCATTTGCCAAATCTCATAATCCATATGAGCGGCAATGGATAAGAGTGTTGGTTGCTACTCGGAAAACCTAGAGGTTCCACTGTACAAAAATTTTGTATAAAGATCTGAACCTTTTCCTAGCTACCATGTATTCTTTTAAATTAAATTTTGGATCGCCTGCGGAACTTAACACGTTTGATCCAAAACTTAATCTATTCATTCTTTTAGGTTTTGACTTGGGTCTCCTGCGGAACTTAACACGTTCGACCCAAATCGCCTTAAGTTATTAATTCCATTAAATATTAATTTCCATAATTGGTTCCCAGTACTGACGTGGCGAGACACATGGCCTTCTTGGATATAGGAGCAACCACCACCGACTAGACAAAACCTTTTATAGAAAGCTAATATTTAATTTCCTAAAATAACTTTAGGTTAACCGAAAAGAACAATCAAATCACAAGGATAAATAAAACAAAAGAACACAACATCGAAAAACATATTCGAAATACTAGAACGTAAGCCTCTTGTATTTGGTATTATTTCCATAAATAACTAGTATGATGTGGAAAAAGAAAAACTACTAGTTATACCTTCTAGAAAGACCTCTTGATCTTCTATCGTATTCCTCTTCTAACCTCGGACGTTGTGTCGGCAACGATTTTCCGAGATGAGAAACCACCAACCACCTTCTTCTCCTCCTAGCTAGGTTCGGCCACAAAGAAAGAATCTTCACCAAGGAAGAAAATCAAAACACTAACCAAGCTCCAAGAGATGCTCGCTTCCTCTCCTTCTTCTTCTTCTTCTCCAAGTAGTATCCGGCCACCACATGTCACGCCCCAGGTAGTCCCTGTCCGAAGAAATTTCGGCAGCATCTCCCCTGTATGGCGGACAATATGAAGCTCAGTATACATATATCTCCATACCTCGGCCACACACGGCCGGAATAATACAATACAAAAGAACAAGCCACGCAGTTTATATCAACATTCCACATAATTCAACATATAATCAATTCACGCAGTTGAATAAGGAAAGACGATATAAAATCTCGAAAATATATGTACACAACCTACTCCATTACATCGAAGAAAACCAAATCCACGAAGTAATGAAAATATCTGCAGCGGAAAACAATAGTAGTAAACCCGAATGTTCAATGTAAAGTCCACAATACAAACCCACGATACAAGTATATAAGATGCAAAAGCAAAATATAATCCAACAAAGAAAATCCTCTCGATAACGGGGCTAGCGACTGGAATCTCTCCTGACGGCCTCAACCTGAAAAATAATAACAACGGGGTGAGTTCAAAGAACTCAGCAGGTAATCCAATAGATATGTACAGCAACATATAACTACCAGTAATATCATAAGGTACAGTCTCCTAAACCATAGGACCTACAGTACAGTCACCTAACAATATAACAAGTATGCATAGCTGAATAAACTGTAATGAGTAACCAGAAGCATGTAATACAGTTTACAGCAAGAATAATAAGAAATGCATAACTGAAATAAACTGTACTCACCTGCGATGCTTGGGCGAATGACTGTGGATATACACAGATAAAGATAGTCGAAACAAATGCATGTATCTGTATGCATGTCAATCATATCGATCACCCAAGTGCATCATCCAATATGCAACAATCACAATAAATGCAATCTGTGCATATGATGCGATATGACATGGTCACCCACGCTAGTCAGCCGTCTCACATGCGATGGCGAGACCGAGTAGGTAGGGCTGTGACAGTGCACTCTGTCGTCACTACCCCCGATGAGTGACCGAGTGGACGGGATGTTGTCGGAGTACACCTATCCTCCTACCTCAAACATAGTGAGGGCGTAACACTCTCAACTCCGATGCGCAATGACGGGGAGGATCCTGTCCGCTACCACTGCTGCGATCACACTACCCAGGCGGACCAGGGAGCACTGAGCAACCGCCACACCACAGGTCTTGTGCCACTACCCATGCGGTGGTCACGTTGTGTGCAGGTCATGTAGCCGACGAGCTCAACAATAATGGAGTCGTCAATCGCCCGGATGCAATCATGCAGGATGGTGCATGATGCTACAGTATGTCATACCTGAACATAGCCTCCTCCATATATGTGTGTGCCCAAAAGGTAAACGCATATATATAACCATGATATAAACAGCATAAACCCAAAGACATCACATATAACAATGATGTAAGTATCATGAATCCAAGAGCATGTATCACACATGTAAAGCAACTAATCCAGTAGAGTAGAGCACTATAGATATGCATCTCTATGAACATATATATACATGGCAAGAGGTAAATATCCAATCCTGAAGTAAAGCAACTAACAGATGAAGCATGTGATAGGTATCAACTAGCTAAGACCAGGGAAGAAATAAATCTACCACCTATCACTAGTAACTATATATAAACTATACATATCATAAGACAGTATCAAAAGATAAGTCAAAGGGTACCCGCCTCAAATAGAAGGTACAACCAAGCGATCCAAGGTCGAGACGCCCGTCTCGAATCAGAGTCCTGTGTCAACAAACAATATATATATATTTTATTTAGCTAAATCCAAATGAATAGCTAAATAAAATCCCTAAACCTAAATTAGGGCAAAGCCCTAATCACAACCTCAATCTACATAATTAAATCTAATGGTTAATTAGGATTAGTTACCTAATCCCTAATTACCAATTAGATTAAAAATCCAATGATTAACTAGGGTTAATTACCTTAACCCTAATCATTCCATTAGATCAATATAAACAAATAAATCTAAACCTAATCACTAACCATCTAGTAATCATGTAATCCAAATCATATCTAAATCTACACATAAACCTAATTCAATTCTACACACGATCAAGTAATACAACCATAATCCACATGTATCAAAATCCCTACACCTTACCTCGATCGAGCTTTTGGAATGGGGTTGCTGCCGAAACAGGAACACACCACAGAACAGAACAACCTACTGGAATCAACTCCTCTGTTCGGATCAAACTTGCTGCTGGCAACAAGGAAATTTGCTGAACCATAGAATCACCACAGAGCAAGCATATCGCTGCTAGATTCCGGTATACTATTCGGTTCAAGGTGAGATCACGGATCAGATCAAGGAATAAACATCACCAGTCAAACAATAACCTAATTCCGGAACCAAATCTTACCTCCAATCTGAGACTTCAATCGGCAACAATGAAGAAGTCCATGATCTGATCAAAGGAAAACCGATTACAAGATCCTCCTTGATCCCCCTCAAATTTCCAAATGAAGTCTTACCTCAAGTCTCCAGAAGATGTCGCACAACCCGATCGAATCCGTGAAGCAACATACCAAAGATTCCTCCGATCCTCAAATCAACAATCAACAAGGGAATCCAAGACCTGACCTAGGATCGCCAACAATCAGGGAGGCAATGAGCAAGAATCGGGAAAGAAGACTCGATCTAGGGCACAAACCATAGAACAGGAAGATTCTGTTAGGGCTAGCTTACCCACGCCGGCAAATCGAGTGGCACAAATCCAAACTAGGGCATCACTCCAAGCTTCGGTGGAATGAGACGCGAGATTTGGTCCTTCACCGTGCCCTAGCCGCAGCACCTTCGGCCATCTACCGCAAGATCCGCCGAACCGCAACTCCTCGGCCGATTACAGTCTGGAAAGGAGAAGCATCGATCGGATCTGACCTTAGGGTGTCGACGCCGGCAGAGGAAGGTCACCGGAGCTAGAGCCTCGCTCCTGTCGGCGCCGTTCGTCTGCGAGGGAGATCGGAGAGGGAAGGGAGATCGGGGAAGGAGGAGAAGTTGGGGAAGAAGGGATCAAAATCGGCGTTTGGGGAGAAAAGATATAAGAAAAAGGGAATTTATTTAATTAAACATTTCCTCTCTTAAATAGGTCTCCCAAATAGGCTTTATCCGAACCCGTCAAATCGTCCCCTCAAAACCCGTCGTACGAGCTCAGAAAAATTCCCAGAAAATTTCTAAAAATTTCGGAAAAATTCTATAAGGCTATTTCCCAAATAACCTTATTTATTAAATTTTTCGAGATCTCACATCCTCCCCTACTAATAAAAATTTGGTCCCCAAATTTCGCTATAACCAACAGCAAACACTAAAATATAACCAAGCAGTATAAATGCTGAAAGAAATTCTAACCCACATACCTCAAGTAAAAAGATGAGGGTATCGAGCTCGGATCGTATCCTCCAACTCCCAAGTATCCTCCTCGTCAGAATGATGCTGCCATCCGACTTTAACTAGCTGGATAGTCTTGTTCCGCAACTGACGCTCCCTATGGTCCAGAATCCGTACCGGGACCTCCTCGTAAGAAACGTCAGGCTGAATGGGAACTGACACATCTGACAGAACATGTGCCGGATCGGATACGTATCTCCTCAGCATAGATACATGGAATACATCGTGGATGCCAGCTAGAGATGGTGGTAGCGCCAGACGGTAAGCTACTGCTCCAATCCTCTCCAAGATCTGGAATGGTCCAATATATCGGGGAGCTAGCTTACCTCAGAGACCAAATCTCTTCACCCCTTTCGTGGGCGAAACTCTAAGAAATACATGATCACCAATGGAGAACTCCAGGGGTCTCCGTCTCTGATCAGCATAACTCTTCTGACGGTCCTGAGCCTCTGACATCCTCCGTCTGATAGTGCGAACCCGCTCTGCATCCTGCTGAGCTCTCTGAGGTCCTACCAACTGAGCCTCCCCAACCTCTTCCCAGAGGATGGGTGTCCGGCAAGGCCTACCATACAACGCCTCAAACGGTGCCATCTGGATAGCCGAATGATAGCTGTTGTTGTAGGCGAACTCCACTAATGGCAGGTGGTCCTCCCAACTGCCTCCGAAGTCCATGACACAAGATCTCAGCAAGTCCTCCAATGTCTGAATAGTCCGCTCTGACTACCCATCTGTCTGCGGATGGAATGCCGTACTGAAACGAAGCTGTGTACCCAAGGCCTGCTGCAGACTCTGCCAGAATCGAGACGTGAACCGTGGGTCTCTATCTGATATGATGCTCAAAGGAACACCATGTAATCTAATAATCTCACGACAATATAACTCAGCTAATCGATTCAGAGAATCAGTCTTCCGGATCGCTAAAAAGTGTGCGGATTTGGTTAATCGGTCAACGATTACCCAAATCGCATCATGGCCGCGACGAGTCCTAGGCAAACCAACCACGAAGTCCATAGTAATGTGCTCCCACTTCCACTCGGGAATAGGGATCCTCTGAAGTAATCCAGCAGGTCTCTGGTGCTCGGCCTTCACCTGCTGACAGACAAGACATCTAGCTACAAAATCTGCGATGTCTTTCTTCATACCGTTCCACCAATAGGAACGCCTCAAATCGCGATACATATGAGTCCCACCTGGGTGGATAGCAAATCTAGAACGATGAGCCTCCTGAAGTAACTCCTCCATGACCGGGTGAGACTGAGGTACACATAATCTGCCTCGGAAATAAACAATCCCCTCATCGTCTCGTGTAAACTCAGTCTGCTGTCCGGAGGCTATCTGGCTGCTAATGAACTGTAAATGCTGATCTCCGGCCTGGGCCTCTTGAATCCTCATCCTGATCGACGACTGAGCAACCATGGTAACAAGAATACCCTGCTCTGTCCGTCCCTGCTCCTCAAGGCCCAACTCGGCGAATCCCTGAATCAAGTCCGTGACTGTAACTCGAAGACAAGCTAAAGTCCCTCTGGACTTCCTGCTCAGTGCATCAGCAACCACCTTAGCTTTACCCGGATGGTAGCTAATAGTACAATCATAATCCTTCAGGAACTCCATCCATCTCCTTTGTCGGAGATTGAGTTCCTTCTGTGTAAAAATATATTTGAGACTCTTATGATTAGTAAAAATCTCAAAAGTAATACCATAAAGATGATGTCGCCAAATCTTCAAAGCAAAGATAATAGCGGCTAGTTCTAAATCATGTACTGGGTAGTTCTTATCATGCTCCTTCAACTGACGAGAAGCATACGAGACTACCCTACCGTGCTGCATCAAAATAGTGCCTAAGCCCTGAAGGGATGCATCTGTGTAAAGTACGAATCCGTCATCACTAGAAGGTAAAATCAAAACTGGTGCGGATACTAATCTCCGCTTCAGCTCCTGGAAGCTGGTCTCACAAGCCTCTGACCACGTGAATTTCACGCCTTTCCGGGTCAGACGTGTCAACGGCATAGCAATGCTGGAGAAACCCTCAACCAATCGTCGGTAATATCCAGCCAATCCCAAGAAACTACGGACCTCCTGGACTGACTTCGGCTGCTCCCAGCTAGTGATAGCCTCGATCTTCTGAGGATCTACTGAAATACCTCGGCTAGAAACCACATGTCCTAGAAAACCAACTGAGGGAAGCCAAAATGCACACTTGTTGAACTTCGCATACAGATGATGTCGTCGAAGAGTCTCCAAGACTATGCGAAGGTGCTGCGCATGTTCCTCCTCGGAACGCGAATAGATCAATATGTCATCGATAAATACAATAACGAACTGATCTAGATACTCCAGAAAGATACGGTTCATCAAATCCATAAATACTGCTGGAGCATTGGTAAGCCCAAATGGCATTACCAAAAACTCGTAATGTCCGTATCTGGTGCGAAATGCTGTCTTCTGAATATCAGAATCTCTAACTCTCAGCTCATGATATTCAGACCGCAGATCAATCTTAGAATACTCTGATGTATCTCTAAGTTGATCAAATAAATCCTCAATCCGTGGCAAGAGGTACTTATTTCTGATAGTCACTACATTTAGTTGCCTATAATCGATGCACAACCTCGGAGTACTATCCTTCTTCTTGACGAATAGTACAGGAGAACACTAAAGCGGAATACTGTGGGGTTCTCCACAAGGACACCGGACTACTCTTGCCCATGCATGCCATATGCAGCTGCAGGGGGAGCTGTCCTCTGCTAACGATGCGAAGATTGGGCTTTCGGCCCGCCTCGCTGAGTCCTAGACTGACCAAACTGTCCTCTCGGAACAGAAACCCCGGAAGCTACATGCTGAGCCTTCAGCGAACAGTCTCGGCTCAAGTGATCAGGCAGTTTACAATAATAGCAAAATGACTGTCCCAAGGTGCATGCACAGGTGATGTGATCTCGGGATCCGCATCGGGTGCAGTGTCACCGGTGGGTTGTTTCCGGTTCTGCTTAGAAGACCGGGAACGTCCAGATGAAGATCGTCCTGACTTCCGGGGTCGTCCAGTTGACCCAGAAGTACCCTGACCTATCTGAGTGCGAATGCTCTGCTGTTGTCCCGAAATCTGTGCCTGCTGGATTTGTCCGGAAGTCCGATCAGTCTGCTTCCTCTTCTTGTCCGCATTTACTCTCTGATGAGCTAACTCAATCATAAGAGTTCTACCAGTGCCTCTATGTATGATGAACTACCAAAACCGGCAATCTTCACCTGAAGATGCCCGTCTAGTCCCTGGACAAACTGAAGCATACGAGATCTATCCTCGACAACTAACTCAGGACAGAATCTGGCCAACCGATTAAATTCGACATTATACTCCATCACTGAGCGATTATTCTGCCGAAGACTCAGAAAATCCTACCGTCGTGTCATCTGATACGCCCGGGGAAAACACTGACTCTCGAATGCCTCTCTAAATCTCGTATATATAACATGCTGCTCGCCTATAATCGAGCGCTGTGTGTCCCACCAGATCTCTGCCCCGTCTCGTAAGTGGTAAGCAGCCAGCTCAGCCTTCTCCCACTCGTAGCAGGCCATGTAAAAGAATGTCCGCTCCATAGACTCTATCCAAGATTGAGCCACGCTCGGATCAGTCTCCCCGCGAAATAGCGTGAATTGGCTTTTCACCAACTCCGTCAAGGCTGGGATCCATGCTCGTGCCACAACCATATCCGTAGATATCACTGCGGTACTGGGCAGAATCACTGGAGTTGGTCTTATGGGTGGTACTGATGGATAGGTTGGAAGAGGTACCACTGGTGCTGCCACATAAACAGGGTAGGAACCACTAGTGTAACTACAGAGTAGGCATAAGTAGGGACGACTAAAGGTACGATGGGCGGTACCGGGTAAGATGTACCGAGTATGTAGTAACCAGCACAGATGTCTGTGGTGGTACCGAGTACGCAGTAGGCATGGCTAGAGAAGGTGCCGAGTACCCTGTAGGTACTACTAGCGGTACAGTCGAGGTAGGTACCTCGGAAGTCGGAGCTATCGGGGTCTGATAAGCACCCGTACCCATAATGACCTGCGGAGTCTGCCCCTGACGGACAGGCTCAACCCTAACAGACATCTCTGAAGACTCTGTCTCAGGAGAATCTAACGGCCTCTTACGTGGCCGCCCACGTCTCGATGCCGGTACACGTGTAGGTGGCATATCTGTAAAGAAAATGTTACCCATATATCACTACAGATATAAGAACTGAAAAATTACCTAAATTACCTATTTGCCGTCTGGAGATATCCTGTCACTGCTTAGCCCCAAATAGAACCAATAAAACCTCGTCAAAATACCTCGGAATTCCGAAACGAGTAAGTCGACGAAAATCCATACAAATCCAAAATACCGAGAAATGCTCACGAAAGTAAGCCTCATAAATCCGAAACCCGACAAGTAGGTATCGCAAAACTGGTACGAACTAGGATCAGATAGGCTCTGATACCAAATAAATTGGTATCAGATAAAATCCCGAAAATCTAAAACGAAGAGCAAGTATCGTGAGCCTGGCTCTGATACCAAAAATTGGTATCAGATAAAAAGAAAATACAGAGCATCGTAACCCATGCTCTGATACCAAAAATTGTCACGCCCCAGGTAGTCCCTGTCCGAAGAAATTTCGGCAGCATCTCCCCTGTACGACGGACAATATGAAGCTCAGTATACATATATCTCCATACCTCGGCCACACACGACCGGAATAATACAATACAAAAGAACAAGCCACGCAGTTTATATCAACATTCCACATAATTCAACATATAATCAATCCACGCAGTTGAATAAGGAAAGACGATATAAAATCTCGAAAATATATGTACACAACCTACTCCACTACATCGAAGAAAACCAAATCCACGAAGTAATGAAAATATTTGCAGCGAAAAACAATAGTAGTAAACCCGAATGTTCAATGTAAAGTCCACAATACAAACCCACGATACAAGTATATAAGATGCAAAAGCAAAATATAATCCAACAAAGAAAATCCTCACGATAACGGGGCTAGCGACTGGAATCTCTCCTGACGGCCTCAACCTGAAAAATAATAACAACGGGGTGAGTTCAAAGAACTCAGCAGGTAATCCAATAGATATGTACAGCAACATATATCCTAAGGTACAGTCTCCTAAACCATAGGACCTACAGTACAGTCTCCTAACAATATAACAGGTATGCATAGCTGAATAAACTATAATGAGTAACCAGAAGCATGTAATACAGTTTACAGCAAGAATAATAAGAAATGCATAACTGAAATAAACTGTACTCACCTGCGAGGCTTGGGCGAATGACTGTGGACATACACAGATAAAGATAGTCAGAACAAATACGCATGTATCCTGTATGCATGTCAATCATATGCAGTCACCCAAGTGCATCATCCAATATGCAACAATCACAATAAATGCAACCTGTGCATATGATGCGATATGACATGGTCACCCTGACGTCAGTGTCTCACACGCGATGGCGAGACCGAGTAGGGTTGTGACACCGTGCACTCTGTCGTCACTACTCCCGATGAGTGACCGAGCGGGATGTTGTCGAGTACACCTATCCTCCTACCTCAAACATAGTGAGGGCGTAACGCTCTCAACTCCCGATACGCAATGATGGGGAGGGATCACTGTCCGCTACCACGGCTGCGTCACACTACCCATGGCGGACCAGTGAGCACTACTGAGCAAGCATATACACCCTGAGTGCTGTGCCACTACCCATGCAATGGTCACGTTGTGTGCAGGCCCCGGCCGAAGAGCTCAACAATAATGGAGTCGTCAATCGCCCAGCATGCAATCATGCAGGATGGTGCATGATGCTACAGTATGTCATACCTGAACATAGCCTCCTCCATATATGTGTGTGCCCAAAAGGTAAACGCATATATATAACCATGATATAAACAGCATAAACCCAAAGACATCACATATAACAATGATGTAAGTATCATGAATCCAAGAGCATGTATCACACATGTAAAGCAACTAATCCAATAGAGTAGAGCACTATAGATATGCATCTCTATGAACATATATATACATGGCAAGAGATAAATATCCGATCCTGAAGTAAAGCAACTAACAGATGAAGCAAGTGATAGGTATCAACTAGCTAAGACCAGGGAAGAAATAAATCTACCACCTATCACTAGTAACTATATATAAACTATACATATCATAAGACAGTATCAAAAGATAAGTCAAAGGGTACCCGCCTCAAATAGAAGGTACAACCAAGCGATCCAAGGTCGAGACGCCCGTCTCGAATCAGAGTCCTGTGTCAACAAACAATATATATATATTTTATTTAGCTAAATCCAAATGAATAGCTAAATAAAATCCCTAAACCTAAATTAGGGCAAAGCCCTAATCACAACCTCAATCTACATAATTAAATCTAATGGTTAATTAGGATTAGTTACCTAATCCCTAATTACCAATTAGATTAAAAATCCAATGATTAACTAGGGTTAATTACCTTAACCCTAATCATTCCATTAGATCAATATAAACAAATAAATCTAAACCTAATCACTAACCATCTAGTAATCATGTAATCCAAATCATATCTAAATCTACACATAAACCTAATTCAATTCTACACACGATCAAGTAATACAACCATAATCCACATGTATCAAAATCCCTACACCTTACCTCGATCGAGCTTTTGGAATGGGGTTGCTGCCGAAACAGGAACACACCACAGAACAGAACAACCTACTGGAATCAACTCCTCTGTTCGGATCAAACTTGCTGCTGGCAACAAGGAAATTTGCTGAACCATAGAATCACCACAGAGCAAGCATATCTCTGCTAGATTCCGGTATACTATTCGGTTCAAGGTGAGATCACTGATCAGATCAAGGAATAAACATCACCAGTCAAACAATAACCTAATTCCGGAACCAAATCTTACCTCCAATCTGAGACTTCAATCGGCAACAATGAAGAAGTCCATGATCTGATCAAAGGAAAACCGATTACAAGATCCTCCTTGATCCCCCTCAAATTTCCAAATGAAGTCTTACCTCAAGTCTCCAGAAGATGTCGCACAACCCGATCGAATCCGTGAAGCAACGTACCAAAGATTCCTCCGATCCTCAAATCAACAATCAACAAGGGAATCCAAGACCTGACCTAGGATCGCCAACAATCAGGGAGGCAATGAGCAAGAATCGGGAAAGAAGACTCGATCTAGGGCACAAACCATAGAACAGGAAGATTCCGTTAGGGCTAGCTTACCCACGCCGGCAAATCGAGTGGCACAAATCCAAACTAGGGCATCACTCCAAGCTTCGGTGGAATGAGACGCGAGATTTGGTCCTTCACCGTGCCCTAGCCGCAGCACCTTCGGCCATCTACCGCAAGATCCGCCGAACCGCAACTCCTCGGCCGATTACAGTCTGGAAAGGAGAAGCATCGATCAGATCTGACCTTAGGGTGTCGACGCCGGCAGAGGAAGGTCACCGGAGCTAGAGTCTCGCTCCTGTCGGCGCCGCTCGTCTGCGAGGGAGATCGGAGAGGGAAGGGAGATCGGGGAAGGAGGAGAAGTTGGGGAAGAAGGGATCGAAATCGGCGTTTGGGGAGAAAAGATATAAGAAAAAGGGAATTTATTTAATTAAACATTTTCTCTCTTAAATAGGTCTCCCAAATAGGCTTTATCTGAACCCGTCAAATCGTCCCCTCAAAACCCGTCGTACGAGCTCAGAAAAATTCCCAGAAAATTTCTAAAAATTTCGGAAAAATTCTATAAGGCTATTTCCCAAATAACCTTATTTATTAAATTTTCCGAGATCTCACACCACAAGAGCTCCAAGGAAAGAGAGGGGTTCGGCCACCACAAGAGGAAGAGAGAGAAAGGATGGCCAGCCACACCAAGGAGCAAAAGAGGGAGAGAAATAAAATAGAGGTTGTCTCATGAAGGCACCCTCACCCCTTCTTTTATATTCCTTTGGCTTAGGCAAATTAGAAATTTTAATTACAATAAATTTTCCTTAATTTCCTTGACATGATTTAATTGAGAAAAATAAAATAAAATTTTCCCAATTAAATTCAAGTGGCCGGCCACATCATGAAGAACAAATTGGACAAGTCTCAATCAACAATTAAAACTTCCTAATTTGTTTCCGGAAATTTTAAAATTAAAATTTCTCTTCAAAAATCTCTTCATGGTTGATAAAAAAAATTTTCCATAATTTTAATTTTACAACATGTGAATAATTTTTAAAGAGAAAATA
Source organism: Zingiber officinale (assembly GCF_018446385.1). NCBI lineage: Eukaryota > Viridiplantae > Streptophyta > Magnoliopsida > Zingiberales > Zingiberaceae > Zingiber > Zingiber officinale. The sequence continues at coordinate 4,310,337 of NC_055987.1, read as the reverse complement.
AAATATCTCTCCAATCTACAAATAAGGAAAGAGATCTAATCTCTTTCTTTAATCTATTGTAGATCTTTTACAAGAGAGATATTTTAATTTTAATTCTCTTTAATAAATTATATCTTCCACATAATAAAAATTAAAATTAAATTTCTTTTTAATTTAATTTAGCCGGCCCCCACTAGCTTGGGTTCAAGCTAGGGCCGGCCACCCAATCTTATACCTAGGCCGGCCCTAGCTTGGTTCCCAAGCTAGCTTGGCCGGCTTCCTATTGGTGGGTATAGAAGGTGGGTATAGGTGGGTATAGTACTCTATAAATAAGAGGCTACGATAGGGACCGAGAGGAGGAATTGGTTTTGGTCTCCCGATAAAATTAAGCATCCCGTGTTCGCCCCGAACACACAACTTAATTTTATCAATAATAATTCATTCCACTAGAGAACTATTATTGAACTACCGCACCAATCCCAAATTACATTTTTGGGCTCCTTCTTATTATGAGTGTGTTAGTCTCCCTGTGTTTAAGATATCGAATGTCTACTAATTAAGTGAGTTACTGACAACTCATTTAATTAATATCTAAGTCCAAGAGTAGTACCACTCAACCTTATTGTCATGTCGGACTAGGTCCACCTGCAGGGTTTAACATGACAATCCTTATGAGCTTCTCTTGAGGACATTATCAACCTAGTATCTCTAGGACACAGTTTTCTTCTATAATCAACAACACACACTATAAGTGATATCATTTCCCAACTTATCGGGCTTATTGATTCATCGAACTAAATCTCACCCATTGATAAATTAAAGAAATAAATATCAAATATATGTGCTTGTTATTATATTAGGATTAAGAGCACACACTTCCATAATAACCGAGGTCTTTGTTCCTTTATAAAGTCAGTATAAAAGAAACGACCTCAAATGGTCCTACTCAATACACTCTGAGTGTACTAGTGTAATTATATAGTCAAGATAAACTAATACCTAATTACACTACGACCTTCTAATGGTTTGTTCCTTTCCATTTTGGTCGTGAGCTACTATTTATAATTTATAAGGTACTGATAACATCATCTTCTGCATGTGACACCACATACTATGTTATCTACAATATAAATTAAATGAACAACTACAAACAAATGTAGACAATTTGACCAAATGTGATTCTTTATTCATAATGAATGTTTACAAAGCTTAGGCTTTCGGTATATACTCCAACATCCCATCTCCTACAATTATAACATGTCTTAATTTCTACAAAATCTCATTCATTCTCCATGTGCTAAGCTTTCGCCAGAAGGACCTTAGAGAAAGGATCTGCCAAGTTATCTACTGATGCAATCTTGGCGATGACAACTTCTCCTCGCTTCACGATATCTCGTATCAGGTGGTACTTGCGCTCTATATGTTTACTTGCCTTATGAGCTCGTGGTTCCTTCGAGTTTGCAACTGCACCGCTATTATCACAATAAATTGTGATAATTTTGGGCAAACCAGGAATCACATCTAAGTCCATTAGAAAGTTCCTAAGCCATACTGCTTCTTTAGCTGCCTCAGAGGCTGCTACATACTCAGCTTCCATGGTTGAGTCCGATACGTATTTCTGCTTAACACTCCTCCATGAAATGACTCCACCTCCTAAAGTAAACACATAGCCTGATGTAGACTTACTATTGTCCCTATCTGATTGGAAATCTGAATCCGTGTAACCCACAGGGAGCAAAATCGTCTGCTTGGTAAATTAGCATATAATCTCTAGTCCTTCTCAGGTACTTTAATATATGCTTTACCGCAGTCCAATGTCCTTGTCCAGGGTTACTCTGATATCTGCTGACCATGCCCACTGTAAAACAAATATCAGGTCTCGTACATAGCATTGCATACATAAGGCTTCCTAAAGTCGAAGCATAAGGAACTGCTTTCATGTCTTCTATCTCCTTTGATGTCTTCGGAGACATCTCTTTAGATAGAGCTATTTCATGCCTAAAAGGTAAGAAACCTTTCTTGGAATCCTGCATACTAAAACGAGCAAGGATTGTATCTATATATGAAGCTTGGGACAGACACAACATTCTTTTCTTGCGATCCCTTATTACTTTGATCCCAAGAATGTGTGCACACTCTCCTAAGTCCTTCATATCAAATTGTTTGGACAACCATACCCTTATGTCTGATAATACCTTGACATTGTTGCCAATTAATAAAATATCATCTACATATAGTACAAGAAATACCACCACATTTCCGTTACACTTCTTGTATACACAAGACTCATCCGGACACTGAATAAATCCATACGACTGGATTACTTCATTAAACCGGATGTTCCAAGACCTTGAAGCTTGCTTTAGTCCATAAATGGACTGATTGAGCTTGCACACTAGATGTTCTTTGCCTTTTTCAATGAACCCTTCTGGTTGCTTCATATGGATGTTCTCTTCAAGACTTCCATTAAGGAAAGCTGTCTTGACATCCATTTGTCAAATCTCATAATCCATATGAGCAGCAATGGATAAGAGTATTCGGATAGACTTAAGCATGACTTCCGGTGAAAAGGTTTCCTCATAATCGATTCCCTCTTTCTGAGTGTACCCTTTCTCAACAAGCCTAGCTTTGAAGGTTTCTACCTTCCCATTTGTCCCTCTTTTCCTTTTGTATATCCACTTGCATCCAACGGCTTTTACACCATCAGGTGGTTCTACAAGCTCCCAGACCTTATTAGAGTACATAGACTCTATTTCAGAATTCATTGCCTTTTGCCAAGATGTTGCATCTATATCTTGGAGTGCTTCGTCATATGTCCGGGGATCAGGTTTATGTATACTCGGGATCAAGTCCGAAGACTCTCCCAAAAACATGAATCTCTCGGGCTGCCTCACAACCCTCCCAATACGACGAGGCACTGTCTGTGGTTGTGTATCATGTGTGACACGTGTTGCAGTCTCTTGTGGTACTTCATCTTGTACTGTTGGTACTGAAGTAGACGTGTCCTCTCTAAGTTCTTCCAAAACAACTTTGCTACTGGGCTTGTGATCCATTATATAGTCTTCTTCTAAAAACTGGGCATTGGCGCTAACAATGACCTTCTGGTCTTTAGGACTATAAAATAAACCACCTTTCGTTCCTTTGGGATATCCTACAAACACGCGAACTTCTGTACGGGATTCTAACTTATCAGCATCTGGTTTCAGCACATGTGCTAGACTACCCCAAATCCGAATATGTCTTAGACTGGGTTTTCGTCCATTCCACAATTCTATGGGAGTAGAAGAAACTGATTTAGAAGGTACTAAGTTCAGAACATACACTGCTGTTTCCAGAGCATATCCCCAAAACGAATTTGGTAATTCTGAATAACTCATCATTGATCTAACCATCTCCATAAGAGTCCTATTCCTTCGTTCTGCCACACCATTCTGTTGGGGTGTACCAGGTGCGGACAGTTGGGATTGAATCTCAGCCTCTAATAAGTAATTCCTAAACTCTCCTAAGAGATATTCGCCACCACGATCTGACCGTAGTGTCTTGATACTTTTACCTAGTCGTTTCTCCACATCAGCCTTGTATTCTTTGAACTTATCAAAGCACTCGGGCTTGCGGCGCATTAGGTTAATGTATCCATATCTTGAATAATCGTCTATGAAAGAGACAAAATATTCAAAACCTCCTCTTGCGTGGACAGACATAGGACCACACAAATCAGAGTGAACCAACTCTAACACTTCTTTGGCTCTATACCCCTTGGCCTTGAACGACCTCTTGGTCATTTTTCCTTCTAAGCAGGATTCACAAGTTGGAAAATTTTCCAACTCTAATGAACCCAAAAGTCCATCGACTATAAGCCTCTGAATCCTACTTAAGTTAATATGAACAAGCCTTAGATGCCAAAGATATGCTTGGTTCATTTCCGAAGGTTCTTTTCTTTTATTTGAGTTAGAAGATGAGTTATAAATTTCCATGTTTTGCTTTGTGGAAGAAATTTGATTTAAAGTATACAAATTACCAACTAATGTACCAGAATAGATAATCACTTTATTTCTCTTAATAACTACATCGTTACTGAAAGAAACTGAATATCCATCTAAAAATAGTTTAGAAACTGAAATTACATTCTTTCTAAAACTGGGTACATAAAGACAATTTCTTAAAACCAAATTCCTATTTCTACTAAAAGATAAGTAGACGTCTCCCACTGCAACAGCTGCCACCTTAGTAGCATTGCCCATGTAGACGGTAATTTCTCCTTCAGATAGTCGTTGGGTTTCCTGGAACCCCTGCAAGGAATTGCAGACATGATCAGTGACTCCCGTATCTACACACCAAGTGCTGATAGATAACACCGCTAAACATGTTTCAACAACTAGAGCATGAGATATACCTTTGTTTTGGTTCCTACGAGGACAGTCCGCCTTCCAATGTCCTGGCTGCTTGCAGATGAAGCACTTGCCCTTCGGCTTCTTCACTCCAGCTTTAAATCCCGTACTCTGAGACTTATTCACTTTCTTTGCTGAACCGATTTGTTTCTTCTTCTTCTTTCCTCTCGGCTTAGAAGTAGAACCATTTTCAGCATAGTGAATTTGAGAATTGTGACGAAATAATCCTTCTGCTGCCTGAAGTTCTGTCAGTAGTTCCGCCAATGAATATACCCTTTTATTCATATTATAATTCAGGCGGAATTGCTCAAAACTTCTAGGAAGTGTTTGGAGGATCATATCGATATGGATTTTCCCATCAATTTCTCCTCCAAGGATCTGTATCTCGTTCAGATAAGTCATCATCTTTAGGATATGATCCCTTACAGGAGTACCCTCTTGCATGGTGGCTGTCATTATCTTTCTCATGGCTTCTTGCCTAGAAGCCCTATCCTGATGATCAAAGAGTTCATTGAGATTGTTCATAATATCATAGGCTGTTGGTAAATCTTGATGCTGATGTTGCAATACATTTGACATTGAAGCCAAAATGTAACACCGCGCCATCTCATCTGCTTTTACCCATTTCCTATGATATTCAATCTCCTCTTGGGTAGATTCACCAGTAGGTGCTTCAGGGCACTGCTCAGTCAGTACAAATTTATAGCTTTCAACAGTAAGAACAATGTCTAGGTTTCTTTTCCAATCTATATAATTAGGTCCAGTAAATCTATTTTGTTGAAGTATGATGGACAGTGGGTTGAAAGTCATCCTAAGAATCACAAATAACTTTTGGTCAGAACTCTAAATTTAGAATAATATTGATTCCTCAAACAACACTATTTTAAATTAACCAACACCTCAAAGCACCGTGAATTTTGTATGCCACGTTAGTGTGGACGTATACAAATTCAACATTTGTAAAAGGAGGGTTTTATCCCATTAATTTTATTATCTTGTCAACCTAACTTTTTGACAAATAAAATTAATAGTTGGTGTCTTTTGGTCACACAAATAATAGCAGTGACTCCGATGGGGAGGATACTATTAGATGTGTCTAAGTGTATACCATTACTTGACACTAAGTCCATTAATAAGATTATGCCCCTTCCGTTGGGGAAGATCACACGCTCTTAATTAACTTCCTATAGTCATCCAAAAATGGAAGTCTGTTCTAGTGATCCACAAACAAGCTCATCCGTTATGGAGGAAGGCACTTAGAGCCAACGCACAAGCTTGTTTGCATCACTTACAAACCAGTAATGGAGACCATGGGATTTATTTAAAAATCTCTCTCCCACTTAGTTGTTTATAAATGAGGAATTTTAACTATGCTAGCCTACTAAACATGTAAACTAACAAATACACACAGCACAATATAAAAGCAATAAATAGAAAATCTAATTTTCAACTATTATGGCTTTTATCTCTAGTTGTCCTCCGTGTGTTGTCATCCCAAACTGCTGCCATATTTGGCCAACGCCACCGGGTCTAGCTGTCGCATCCATCTTGCTCCTAGTTCCACTACGCCTCTGGTCCTTAGAAGGTTCCACGCTTTGCAAGATTCGATCCGCGACAAAAATAGAATTTTACATTTTTGATCCTATATTCCATAAAAGGAATGTACATGTATCTAGATCAAATATAAAATCCTAATAAAACTAAATACAGCTCCTGCTGTATTTTAATACAATCATGCACACACAGATAAATGCCCTTGACATGTCCAAGGGTCCAATCACACACATAATAACTAAAAGCCATAATAGTTGGATCCTGCATCCACAAAGTTAGCACATCCTACTATTAACCTGCCTAAATTATGTATGACATGTGCATAATTAACCTAATATCAAATACACAGAGACAAAACCCTAGCTCTGATACCAATTGTTGGTTGCTACTCGGAAAACCTAGAGGTTCTACTGTACAAAAATTTTGTACAAAGATCTGAACCTTTTCCTAGCTACCATGTATTCTTTTAAATTAAATTTTGGATTGCCTGCGGAACTTAACACGTTTGATCCAAAACTTAATCTATTCGTTCTTTTAGGTTTTGACTTGGGTCTCCTGCGGAACTTAACACGTTCGACTCAAATCGCCTTATGTTATTAATTCCATTAAATATTAATTTCCATAATTGGTTCCCAGTACTGACGTGGCGAGGCACATGACCTTCTTGGATATGGGAGCAACAACCACCGACTAGACAAAACCTTTTATAGAAAGCTAATATTTAATTTCCTAAAATAACTTTAGGTTAACCGAAAAGAACAATCAAATCACAAGGATAAATAAAACAAAAGAACACAACATCGAAAAACATATTCGAAATACTAGAACGTAAGCCTCTGGTATTTGGTATTATTTCCATAAATAACTAGTATGATGCGGAAAAGCAAAAACTACTAGTTATACCTTCTAGAAAGACCTCTTGATCTTCTATCGTATTCCTCTTCTAACCTCGGACGTTGTGTGGGCAACGATCTTCCGAGATGAGAAACCACCAACCACCTTCTTCTCCTCCTAGCTAGGTTCGGCCACAAAGAAAGAAGCTTCACCAAGGAAGAAAATCAAAACACTAACCAAGCTCCAAGAGATGCTCGCTTCCTCTCCTTCTTCTTCTTCTTCTCCAAGTAGTATCCGGCCACCACAAGAGCTCCAAGGAAAGAGAGGGGTTCGGCCACCACAAGAGGAAGAGAGAGAAAGGATGGTCGGCCACACCAAGGAACAAAAGAGGGAGAGAAATAAAATAGAGGTTGTCTCATGAAGGCACCCTCACCCCTTCTTTTATATTCCTTTGGCCTAGGCAAATTAGGAATTTTAATTACAATAAAATTTCCTTAATTTCCTTGACATGATTTAATTAAGAAAAATAAAATAAAATTTCCCCAATTAAATTCAAGTGGCCGGCCACATCATGAAGAACAAATTGGACAAGTTTCAATCAACAATTAAAACTTCCTAATTTGTTTCCGGAAATTTTAAAATTAAAATTTCTCTTCAAAAATCTCTTCATGGTTGATAAAAAAAAATTTTCATAATTTTAATTTTACAACATGTGAATAATTTTTAAAGAGAAAATAAAATATCTCTCCAATCTACAAATAAGGAAAGAGATCTAATCTCTTTCTTTAATCTATTGTAGATCTTTTACAAGAGAGATATCTTAATTTTAATTCTCTTTAATAAATTATATCTTCCACATAATAAAAATTAAAATTAAAATTCTTTTTTAATTTAATTTGGCCGGCCCCCACTAGCTTGGGTTCAAGCTAGGGCCGGCCACCCAATCTTATACCTAGGCCGGCCCTAGCTTGGTTCCCAAGCTAGCTTGGTCGGCCCCTATTGGTGGGTATAGAAGGTGGGTATAGGTGGGTATAGTACTCTATAAATAAGAGGCTACGATAGGGACCGAGAGGAGGAATTGGTTTTGGTCTCCCGATAAAATTAAGCATCCCGTGTTCGCTCCGAACACACAACTTAATTTTATCAATAATAATTCATTCCACTAGAGAACTATTATTGAACTACCGCACCAATCCCAAATTACATTTTTGGGCTCCTTCTTATTATGAGTGTGTTAGTCTCCCTGTGTTTAAGATATCGAATGTCCACTAATTAAGTGAGTTACTGACAACTCATTTAATTAATATCTAAGTCCAAGAGTAGTACCACTCAACCTTATTGTCATGTCGGACTAGGTCTACCTGCAGGGTTTAACATGACAATCCTTATGAGCTCCTCTTGAGGACATTATCAACCTAGTATCTTTAGGACACAGTTTCCTTCTATAATCAACAACACACACTATAAGTGATATCATTTCCCAACTTATCGGGCTTATTGATTCATCGAACTAAATCTCACCCATTGATAAATTAAAGAAATAAATATCAAATATATGTGCTTGTTATTATATTAGGATTAAGAGCACACACTTCCATAATAACCGAGGTCTTTGTTATTATATTAGGATTAAGAGCACACACTTCTATTCTTATTAAAAGATAAGTAGACGTCTCCCACTGCAACAGCTGTCACCTTAGTAGCATTGCCCATGTAGACGGTAATCTCTCCTTCAAATAGTCGTCGGGTTTCCTGGAACTCCTGCAAAGAATTGCAAACATGATCAGTGGCTCCCGTATCTACACATCAAGTGCTGGTTGATAACACCGCTAAACATGTTTCAACAACTAGAGCATGAGATATACCTTTATTGTTCTGATTCCTACGAGGGCAGTCTGCCTTCCAATGCCCTGTCTGCTTGCAGATGAAGCACTTGCCCTTCGGCTTTTTCATTCCAGCTTTTTGTCCCTGAGGTTTATTCACTTTCTTTGCTGAAAAGACCTGTTTCTTCTTCTTCTTGCTTTTCGACTTAGAAGTAGAACCATTTTCAGCATAGTGAATCTAATAACTTTGACGAAATATACCTTCTGCTGCCTGTAGTTCTGTCAGAAGTTCCGCCAACGTATATTCTCTTTTGTTCATGTTATAGTTCAGGCGGAACTGCTCAAAACTTCTGGGTAGCGTTTGGAGAATTATATTGACCTGGATTTCCCCATCGATTTCTCCTCCAAGAACTTGTATTTCGTTTAGATAGACCATCATTTTGAGGATATGATCCCTTACGGGTGTTCCCTCAGACATGGTGGTTGTCATTAATTTTCTCATTGCCGCTTGCCTAGCAGTCCGACTCTGGTGCCCAAAGAGTTCTTTGAGATTGTTCATTATATCATAAGCTGTTGGTAAATCTTGATGCTGATGTTGCAATACATTTGACATTGATGCCAAAATGTAACACCGAATCATCTCATCTAATTTTACCAATTTCTTATGATACTCAATCTCCTCTAGGGTAGAGTCACCGTCAGATGCATCAGGGCAAGCCTCAGTCAGTACAAACTTATATCTTTCAGCAGTAATTAATGACAATGTCCAGGTTTCTTTTCCAATCTATATAATTGGGTCCAGTAAGTTTATTCTCTTTCAGTATAATGGCCAGTGGATTGAAAGTCATCCTAAGAATCACAAAAATAACTTTGGTCAGGACTCTAAATTTAGAATAATATTGATTCCTTAAACAATACTATTTTAAATTAACCAACACCTCAAAACACCGTGAATTTTGTATGCCACGATAGTGTGGACGTATACAAATTCAACATTTGTAAAAGCAGGGTGTAACCCATTAATTTTATTATCTTGTCAACCTAACTTTTGACAAATAAAATTAATAGTTGGTTTCCTTCGCTCACATAAATAATAGCAGTGACTCCGATGGGGAGGATACTATTAGACGTGCCTAAGTGTATACCATTATTTGACACTAAGTCCATTAATAAGATTGTGCCCCTTCCGATGGGGAAAAACATACGCTCTTAATTAATTTCCTATAGTCATCCAAAATGAAAGTTTGATCTAGTGATCCGCAAACAAACTATGGAGAAAGGCACACAAAGCCAATGCGCAAGTTTGTTTGCATCATTTACAAACCAGTAATGGAGACCGTGGAATTTATTAAAATAAATCCCTCTTCCACTTAGTTATTTAAAGTGAAGAATTTTAAACTATCCTAGCATACATCTCATGCATACACACACATCACAGTAAAAGCAATAAATATGAAAATTATTTTCTAACTATTATGGCCTTTTTCTGTTACTGTCCTCCATGTGCTCCAACCCTAGCTGCTGCCATCTTTAGCCACCGCCACCGGGTCGAGTCGTCGCATCCATCTTACTTCTTATTCTGCTGTGCCTCTGGTGCTCCATAAGTACCACGCCTCGCAAGAATCCGATCCGCGACAAAAATAGAATTTTACATATATCAATTCTATATTCCACAAGGGAATGTACATGTAATCTAGATCAAAAATAAAATTCTAAAATCCGAGGGCTAATACAGCTCCTGTTGTATTAATTACATACAATCATGCACACACAAAATATTGCCCTTGACATGTCCAAGGGTCCAATCACACACAACATCAATAAGCCATAATAGTTGGAGCCTGCAACCAAAGAGTTAGCACATCCTACTATTATCCTGCCTAAATTATGTATGACATGTGCATAATCTATTTGAATTCTAAACACACAGAGGCAAACCCTAGCTCTGATACCAATTGTTGGTTAGTCCTAAGAAAACGTACCGGTTCCACTGTACAAAAATTTTTATACAAGTATCGAACCTTTCCTTAAATAACCTATTGTGTTCTTTAGAAGTTAAATTAGGAATCGCAAATGGAACTTAACATCATTGATTCCAAATTTAACTTATCTGTTCTTAATGGTTTAGATTTGAATCGCACGCGGAACTTAACACTATTGATTCAAATCCACCTATGTTATTAATTCCATTAAATATTAATTTCCAAAATTGACTTCCAGGACTGCATGGTGAGGCACATGACCTTCTTGGATATGGGAGCAACCACCACCGCCTAGACAAAGCCTTTTAAGGAAAGCTAATATTTAATTTCCTTAAATAACTCTAGGTTAACCAAAAAGAACAATCGAATCACAAATTCGAAAAAGAAGAAAACACAAACTCGAAAAACTAGATCTAATTGTCTCTTGTATTTAAAATTCTTACAAAGAAAATAACTTGTGTGACGTGGAAGAAAACTACTAGTTATACCTTCTCTTTGTAAGCTAACGACCTCAAGATCTTCTGTCGTATTCCTCACCTCGCCTTGGACATTGTGTGGGCGACGATCCTCCAAGATGAACACCACCCAATAGCTTCCTCCTCTTCTTCTAAAATCCGGTCACCACCACTACCAAGGAGAAGAGAGCAAAAGGGAAAAAAGAAGGGAGATGGTCGGCCACACCAAGAGAGTCTCCAAGCAAGAGAATAAGAGTTTTCTTTTTCATGAGGTCTCCTCATCCCTTCTTTTATATTACTTGCCCAAGGCAAATAAGGAAAAACTTTTTACAAAAAATAAAATCATCCTCTAGTTTTTTCTTTTCCCTTTTTATTTTTCCTTTTCTTTTCTCTTGATTGAATCAATCACCAACATTAATTTTGTGATGATTTTTTTATTTTAATTATGGCCGGCCCCTTGCTTGGGCACCAAGCAAGGTGGTCGGCCACCTCATCAAGAGAAAAAAGGAAAAATAAATTTTTAATAAAATTTTATAAGTCATTATAAAATTTTACAAGCTCTCTCCTAATTTCCTAAAATGGGAGTTAAAAAAGGAAAGTTTCTAAAAATTAAAACTATGTTTTAAAATTTAAAACTTCTCTTATAAAATTTCCTTTTTTATCATGGTGATAGAAAATTTAAATTTTAAAACTTCTCTTCCTTTTTTTTTCTCAACCATGAAGATGGTTAAAAAAGGAAAGTTTTAAAAACTTTTAAATTCTCTTTTAAAACATGTGGTCTAATTCAAATAAGGAAAATTTTTTAAATTTAAAAACTCTCTTTTAAAACATGTAGTTTTCTTCAAAGAGAAGATTTTAAAAATTCAAAACACCCCTCCTATTTGAATTAATCTTGGTCGGCCCCTACATGTTTGGTCACCAAGCAACAGGGTCGGCCCCAATAAAAGAGGATGTGGCCGGCCCTTGCTTAGTCACCAAGCATTGGGTCGGCCCCCTTCTTGGACACTAAGATGAGTCTTTCTTTGGATGGACTTGAGGCTTTAATGAGGCTACGACAGGGACCTAGAGGAGAAATTAGTTTTGGCCTTCCGATGAGCTTGAGTATCCCGTGTTCGCCCCGAACACACAACTCAGGTTCATCGATAACAACTCATTCCACTAGAGAGTTATTATTGCACTACCGCATCAATCCCAAATTACATTATGGGCTCCTTCTTATCATGAGTGTGTTAGTCTCCCTGTGTTTAAGATAACAAATATCCACTAATTAAGTAAGTTACTGACAACTCACTTAATTAATATCTAGCTCCAAGAGTAGTACCACTCAACTTTATTGTCATGTCGGACTAAGTCGACCTGTAGGGTTTAACATGACAATCCTTATGAGCTTCTCTTGGGGGCATTCTCAACCTAGATAACTAGGACACAGATTCCTTCTATAATCAACAATACACACTATAAGTAATATCATTTCCCAACTTATTGGGTATATTGATTTATCGAGTTAAACCTCACCCTTTGATAAGTCAAAGAAATAAATATTAAATATATATGCTTGTTATTATATTAGGATTAAGAGCACACACTTCCATAATAATTAAGGTCTAGTTCTTTTACTAAGTCAGTACAAAAAGAACTTACCTAAATGGTCCTACTCAATACACTTAGACTGTACCAGTGTAATTTATTAATCAAAATAAACTAATACTTAATTACACTACGATTATTCCGATGGTTTGTTCCTTTCCATCTTAGTCGTGAGCAACTGTTTATAATTTATAAAGAACCGTCAACATGATCTTCTGTGTGTGACACCACACACCATGTTGTCTACTATATAAATTAATTGAACAATTACATTTAACAAATAAATGTAGATATTGACCAATGTGATTCTTTCATTTCAAAATAAATGTTTATAAAAGCTAGGCTTGTAGTATACACTCTAACAATATTGTCGCCCGCTTGACGCTCTCATATCGCCACCCGCTCGACACCCTCATATTGCTGCCCGCTCGACACTCTCATATTGAAAACCTCTCGGCACTCTCATATTGTCGCTCACTCGACACTCTCATATTGCAACCAGCTCAGCACCCTCATATCGCCGCCCGCTTGGCACTCTCATATTTTGACCTGCTCGGTTCCCTCATATTGTCGCCCGCTTGGCATTCTCATATTGGGACCTGCTCGGTGCCCTCATATCATTGCCCGCTTGGTGCTCTCATATCGTCGCCATTCGACACTCTCATATTGCCACCCGCTTGGTGCCCTCATATCGCTGCTCCCTCAGCGCTCTCATATTGCCGCTAGCTTGACACTCTCATATCGTTGCTCGCTCGGAGCTCTCATATCGTCACCCGCTCGCCACCTCACGTCATCGCGCGCTCGCCACTCTCATATTGCTGCCCGCTTGGCGCCCTTATATCGTAGCCTGCTCGACACTCGTATATTGTCACCCACTCGGTGCTCTCATATCGCAGCCTGCTCGACACTCTCATATTGTCGCCCGCTCGACGCTCTCATATCACTGTTCGTTCGGTACTCTCATATTGTCGCTCGCTCGATACTCTCATATTGCCACCTCCTCGACACTCTCATATTGTCACCTGCTCAGCGCTCTCATATTGCTGCCCACTTGACACTCTCAAATTGTCGCCCGCTCGGTGCTCTCATATTGTTTCTCGCTTGGCGCTCCTCACAAATCACTGCTTGATCTGCACTACTCGTTTATTGTCGCTCATCCCATAGCCCTGATTGCTCGAATTCGCCACTCACTTGATGCTTAAGCACAAGGCTAGTTATACAGCACATGAAACTTCACCCTTTATGGTACGTCACCTTCGTACATGGGATGTTCAACTAGAGCCTTACCTTGCACTGCAAATGCTTGACATGCCTTTTTTTCAGAAAGATGACATTGATGGTAACGTTAAGAGGCAATTGATAGAGTCACCAGTCGTTCGATTAATTCAGATCATGATAGTCGAACTTGGGTCTAATTAGTCAGTCAGGAGTCTAGACTTGAAGAGGAGGCTTGTGATACGACACATTGTAAGTGGCCCCAAAGGTGATGTGGGGTCGATGGTCAAGCTGATGTGGCAGTCAAAGCCAATGTAAGGGGGCGAGTCAAAGTTAGGGTATGCATAGCTGAATGAACCACTTTCTATGTGGCTCAGCTCTCTACTTATCATGGGCAAGGATCCTAGTATACAGCTGGTCGACCCTAGAGCTGGTTGGAACTATAGGACTTAGCTCTCCACTTCTCATGGTCAAGACTCCCAGCATACACCTGGTCGACCTGAGAGCCAATCAGACCTATGGAGCTCAGCTCCTCACTTCTCATGGATAAGACTCTCAACCTACATATGGTTGGCCCAGAGCATGTTGGACCTATGAGGCTCAAATCTTCACTTTTCATGAGCAAGGTTCCTAGCATACACTTAGTCGGCCCTAGGGCTGGTCATACATACTTGTTGGTCCCAATGGACAAACAAGAAGGGGGAGGTGAAATGCCTAAAATAACAAAGTTACCCTTCTTAATTTATTGACTGGAATTAGACAAACACTTAAATAAATTAAAACAAAATAAAAGGAAAGTACGAGACAACTGGATTTACTTGGTGTGTAATCAGAAGATTGCTATTCTAAGATAATGCAAGCTCACTACTATCTCCATCTATGAGTGAATCCTCAGAGGCAGAGAAGCCTTGTACACACATTAAAGAACAGGAAAGAGATTAAAAGGTTTGGAAATGAAAGAACAAAAAGTATTGTCCTAAACTAGCTGAACCAGAGCTCTATTTATAGTGCTCTGGTCAAGTCTATCTGTTGCTGATGTGACAAACTCTGGGCGCCTGGATGGTGATCCGGGTGCCTCCAGCATGGCAAAGTTTATCTCCACACAATGGTTGACAAATAAAATTTTTCATATCCAGGCACCTAGACCATGCCCGAGCTCCCAGACTGTTGCTGACGTGGACCCAAAGAGTGATCCATTGTGACAAGGCACCTGATCGGCACCCTAGTGGTCCGAGCGCCTGGACGGTTCGGGCACTTGGATTAGTCAGCCGCATGTTGACAGTTTGACGCCTTCTCTGGTCACTAGCTTCTTCTCCGGTCGCTTGGGTGATCCTCTAGCCTTCCAGAGTTGAACTCACCTGAACCTAACTCTGGCCTTCTCCTCGAGCAGTCTTCTGCTTTGGCTTCTCATCCCACGAAAGTGTCACGTGCATTCTTCTCGCTCCACTGGTGTACTCTTACGCAGCTTCTCATCCCTCGGATGCGCCAAGCCCGTCGACTCGATTTCTGTGGCATCCTTCTCATCTACCGTATATTTTGCTCAACTTCTTGTATTTCTAAGTCTGTGCATACTCATACGCAAGACATCAAAATATACAGAGCCTAACTTGACTTGATTGATCATATCAAAACCCCAGGGTACTTACAATCTTCCCATTTTTTATCTAGATCAACCCAAGTTAAGTTAGAGTTAAACCAAAATAGTAAAGTAACAATAAAATAATAAGTATGCAAATGTAATTAATAAATATGCAATATTAAATTCAATAAATTGGGAAAAAATTATTCCTCCTTAGACTTAAATTTATTTCTCCTTCTTTGATCACATTAAAAATAAGGGTAAATATTAAAATAAATTTGAAAAAAATCCTAAGGGTTACATAAATAGTGATGAACACTTAGAAAAATTATGAGAATTATTTTTTAAAAATCTGAATTTTTACGATTTAAAAACTAGTTCTTGAAGAAATAATGTTAAAATTATTTAAATTTTGAAATTTTTTGCCACTATTAAACATAATAATCCAGAATAGTATTAAATTTTTTATAAAAAATTATAATTTATATTAGCAAAATTAATTATTTTATATAGACTTATGTATTTCTAAAGAAAAATATATAAAAAATAGATTTTGAGCTCAAAAAATCTTGTAACATTTTCCAAGTACATAAAACATAATGTATATATGTAGAAAAAAGTATATTTATAGAAAATTAATTATCTATTTGAAAATTTTGAAATTTTTTATTGTATCAGATAATTTGCTATCTTTTAGCTTTAAAAATTTTGAACAAAAAAAATACTAAAAGTAATTTTGTACAAAAATATTTTTCTTAGTAAAACAATTCCAATCTAGTAAATCAATTAAATTTAAAAGGAATTTAAAGTAGACATAATTTTGGAACCTAATTTAGGTTTTTACCTACTGTATTAACAAGATATTTTCTAGGAATAAATTTTTATGTTACTTTTGTAATTTGACTCTTATGGTATCTAAAATATCAATTAAGCTACCATGATTTCTAAAATTTGAATTTTGAAAGGAACTTAAGTTTAAGCATGCATCATTTTTTTCAATAACTATATTTGTTCTTTTAATTTTTAATTTTTATTTTTTACTTTTATCTAATTCTTCTAGTAGATATGATTTTCTTAAAATAACTTTTAATTCTAAATTTTCCTTTTTTATTTTTTTCTGTTTCTAATTGACAAGAATTTTTAGAAAATATTTTAATAAATTTGTATAATTTATTGAGAGGTAGAGATTGTACCTTACTTACCTTATCAATCTCGTTATCTGATGCTCTCCTTTCATTGTTGCTTCCCTCTGATGTAGCTCCCCCTTTGTCGATGCTCTCGCTGCTCATTTCGGATGAGCTTATTTTGTCGTTTTCTTGGTAACTTGCCATCAACGCAAGTCCGACGTAGGGTTCAATTTCTGACTCTGATGATGACGATTCATCTCATGTCGCCTTTAGGTTCTTGTGTTTCATCTGGGTTGGTCTTTTTTTGTCCTTCTCCTTTAGTTTTGGGCAGTTCCCCTTGATGTGCCCTTCTTCTTGGTAGTTATAGCACTGCACCTTTCGTTTGCTCCATGAAAGTTTCGTAGCCTACGACTTGTTATACTTAAGGAATTTACTGAACTTTCATACCATAAATGTAGTTTCATCATCGTTGAGTGATGTGTCTAAATCTGATTCGCCTTTCTTGTTAGCTCTCAGTGCTAGGTTTTGAGTTGTCTTTTCTCCTTTATTTTCTTAAGCCTACACATCTCGATTCATGAAGTTCAAAAGTAGAAAATAAATTTTCTAATGTACTTACCTCGAGATTCTTAGAGATGTAAAAGGAGGGATGTCCACACGGGTGTTCTAGGAAATACATTTAAAGCGTACCTCAACGAATCTTGGTTTATTACCATTTCTTTGATATTCGTGAGTCCGGTGATCAGCTCCTTGATCCTTGAGTGTAGATGTGTAACTGTTTCACCTTCTTCCATTCGGAGATTGCTGAGTTGGTTCTGGAGTAGATCCTGTCTTGCGAATTTCGCCTTCAAGGTCCCTTCGTACAACTCCAGAAACTTCTCCCAGAACACTTTGGCTGACTCATAGGTTCTAATCCAGTTGACTTCTTATGGTAGCAGAATGCTTAGCAGATGGAATTTTGCTTTGTCATTTTCCATAAAGTCAGCTTACTCCTTTTTTGTCTACAGGTATTCTTCTTTATCAGCTCCTTACTAATCTTTAGGTGCTACAAAATCATATTTTATTATTAATAATAAATCAAAATTTGTTTTGAAAAATACCTCCATTTTTTCCATGTTATGAACTCCCCCTCGAATTTAGGCGAGTAGTGGTAGATGCTTGATCAGGTTATTTCTTGTGTGCTTCGGTTGACACTTAGTCCTTTTGAAGCATCCTTACTCTGATACCAGTTTTTGGTCTCAGTGTGGCCGATAAGAGGGGAGTGAATTGCCTGAAATAACAAAGTTATCATTCTCGATTTTTTTTATTGGAATTAAACAAACACTTAAATAAATTACAACGAAATAAAAGGAAGGTAGGAGTCAATCTGGTTTATTTGGTTTGCAATCAGAATATTGCTACTCTAAGACAATGCAAGCTCACTACTATTCCTTCTATGAGTGAATCCTCGAAGGTAGAGAAGCCTCATACACGTGTTGAAGAGCAAAAAAGAAAGTACAAGGTTTGGAAATGAAAGTACAAAAAGTGTTGTTTTAAACTAGCTGAATCAGGGCTTTATTTATAGTGCTCCAGTCAAGTCTATCAATTACTGAGGTGGCAGACTCTGGGCGCCTCCAACATGGTAAAGTCTATCTCCACGCAACGGTTGAAAAATAGAATTTTTCATGTCTGGGCGCCTAAACCATGTTCGGGTGGCCGAACTATTGCTGATGTTGACCTGAAAAGTAATCCATTGTGATGAGGCACCCGGACTAGTTGGTTCGGGCGCCTAGATCAATCAACCACATGCTAACTGTCCAACACCTTCTTCGATCACTAGCTTCTTCTTTGGTCACTTGGGTGATCCTCCGGCCTTCTAGAGTTGAGCTCACCCGAACCCAACTCTAGCCTTTTCCTCGAGCAGTCTTTCGCTCCAGCTTCTCGTCTCTCGGAAACACCGCGTGCGTCCTTCAACTCCACCGGTGTACTCTTCCATAGCTTCTCATCCCTTGGATGCACCGAGCTAATCGACTTGATTCCCATGTCATCCTTCTTATCCACTATGTCTTCTGCTTGACTTCTTGCATTCATAAGTCCGCATATTCTAACTTGACTTCGTTAATCACATCAAAACCTCGAGGTACTTATACTATGGAGCTCAGCTCTTCACTTCTTGTGAGTAAGACACCCAGCATACACCCAGTCGGCTCAAGATCCGGTTGGATTTATGGGGCTCACCCCACTTCTAATGGGAAAGGCTCCCAACATACATCCGGTCGGCTCAAGAGCTAGTAGGACCTACAGGGCTCAGCTCTCCACTCCTCATAGGCCTGGATCCTAGCATACAACCAGTCGGCCCTAGTGTCGGTCGGACCTACATGGTTCAGCTCCCCACTTCTGATGGGTAAGAATCCTAGCATACACTCGGTCATCCCCACAACCGGTCAGACTCCTTCTAAAAGGCAGTATTATCAGAGAATCACAATAACCTGTCAAGTCTTATCAGAGAATCACAATAACCTATGTCACGCCCCAGAGGTATACTTATCCGATAGAATGGACGGTACCCCTTGTGACAATATTTGATATAACATGATATAAGTCCACAAATCAGGAATAAATATCCAGCGGAAGATAAAAACATAACCACCACTCAAAAAAAGAGATTTACACAATTCCCTCATAATATATAAAACACAAATGATTGCGTACCGGTACGATTTACATAATAAGTACAAGTCCGAAAAAACACCGGCAACAAGGCTTAAATCCACGAATGAAACAAGTGTAAATACAAACAAACAGGACATTGCGGGAAAAGCATGACCTCGAGTGTGTTGTAAGACTGGCAGCCAGGACATCTGAGAGACATAACACCTTCTCTATCTGCTAACCTGAAAGTCAAAGGAAAAGTAAGGAGATAGTGAGTACAACAATTCAATGGGTAGAAGAAAATAGCGCATGAATAATATACTGTCAGGAGATCAAAGGATACCGTCTCAGATAAAATACTTACTAACCAATATAGGTGTCCCAACATAATAACCAGTTAATCAAAAGTATAATCAATAATATAACACTTCACTAACCTGCTCAACCAAGTATAGCCAACAAATTAGGAGTACATACAGAACATCCAAACCTGTATGAACAAATACATGACTGGCATATAACAAGCACATAACAAATACTGACTGCGGGAGAAACGCTCTACCACGAATGGTCCCATGGGTAATCAGGGTAAATGGCTGGTCATTGTCCGCAGGAGAACACTCTACCACGGATGGTTCCATGGGCGGACAGGATGAGGTAGCTATCTGGCTCCCTATCATTGACTGCGGAAGAACACTCACTATGGAAGGTCCCGTGGGCAGTCAGAGTATGCTACTAGTCACTATCTGCAGGAAACGCTCTACCACATATGGTCCCGTAGGCAAATAGGGTATATACCAATGGTCACAAACGACTCTCTCAACCACGCATGGGAGACAAGATATAATAATGGTCGTTGATGACTCTCTCAACCATGAATGAAAGATAATAGTCGATAGGATATACTAACGGTTGTTGACCACTCTCTCAACCATGAATGGAGACAATGATCGACAAGATATACTAACGGTCACTGATGACAGGATATAGCAACCAAGGGTCTAGTATGATACTCGAAATACTATACTATGACATAATCTTACTAATGTATAAGCATGAGCCTATATAATAAGTTAGAGTCTACTAGGATACGCAATATCTTATACCACGATATGAAATAACCAACATAGGTTTAGCAAAATGCTTGATGTCCTATGCTACGGTGTGATTGTTCTAACAATAAGTACAAACTCAACTCATCTACCAAGGGGTCTAGTAAAATATCCAACGTCCTACACTATAGGATGATAATATCATACATATCTATATCTACAAACAAACAAACTGTTACCCAAATTAAATATTTATCTTTGTAATTATATAAAATAAATATTTTTAATTAATGCTTATTGAATGGTCGAGAAGAAGCAGGATGCTGCACAAAATATTTTTAAAAGCTGCATAATTAAATATTTTTAATTGATCCCAGCCGAGTCACCTTCCACTGACATGAAAACGCGCGACAAAAAAAAAAATCATTGCACTTGCCAATGCGAGTGTGGAGGCCGAAGCCTGCCGTATTGCTTGGATTCCATTCAAATTGGATCTCACATTGGAAGAAGGGAAGCGGGAATAAATATATTCCGGTTTGATCAGAAAAAATAATGTTAGTAAAAATTTTCACATTGCTCTTTGAAATTTCATCTGTTTTTTAATGTGTTAAAAAAATAATAAAAATTTGGTCTCATTAATTATCTTCTAGTCAGAAATTTTCTATCGATCATCAGAATAATTCAGAAAGTCCAAAAATTCAACATCCTTTAATTATTCCTCTCATTTAGAGAAAAAATTTTAACAAATACGATATAACTGGGGTCGAACTGTAAATATCCAGAGTCCAAAAATTCAACATCCTTTAATTATTCCTCTCATTTAGAGAAAATTTTTTAACAAATACGATATAACTGGGGTCGAACTGTAAATATCTGGATGATAATTTGAATGTTCTACTATGCACTATAACCCAGAGACTTTTAATGGATGATAACGTTATAATAAGAAGTAGTTAGGGTTAAATTGAAATTTGCTAAATTTGACTAGCTCCCGACCTATGCACGTTCTCATGTTTGTTGCACACGAACCCATGCACGTTCTCTAATTCACTATCTTAAGTTATCAATATGGAAAGTAAAACGGGGCATTATGGAAACTCTGCACTTCCGAATTCACTATATTGCCATCGTCTTAATTATTTGCCTAAGACTAGGATTTTAAAGTGATGAATATTGGTCACAATTTAAAGCGGAGATTATTTTTATATTGAGTTGTATTCTATTTCACCACAGCTGCTTTATTTTAAAGATGTATTATTCCATTCTATGAAGCGTAAAGAATATTTCAGATTTTAAATTACTAATAAATATTTTTATTAAAAAAAACGGATGACATATGTATGTAAGAATTCCTTTTAAATAAATAAGTTGAAAAAAGACTCTACCAATTATGTCATGGGTGTGGATTTCTTTAATTTTCAATAGTATATATATATGTGTGAACTTAATAAATATTATGGCACATTAACTCGTCATATTGTTGTACAAATTAACTATTACTTAGTCAGCTTCTACAAATAAATAAGCTGAAAAAATGACACTAAGAAGCGAGGTAAAGAATGAATCAGGGATTGATAAATTTAATGGTCCAGATAAACTTGTGCTTATAAAAGTGAAACGGCTAAAAAGAATACAAGAGAGATTAATGAATTTAATGGTTCAGATAGATCTATTTATCTATGTAATTATAAATTAAATAGTCTTAATTAATGTTTGATTAGTAAGCTTCTATAAAAAAAGAAAATAGAAGGGGAGAGAGTTTAGTTGCGATTCATATTTGTAATTATATTATATATTAAATATTTTTAATTAATCCTTACTGAGTCAGTTTCCACTGAACTGAAAAATATTTTTAATTATATATTAGATTCAGAAGCATCGCCCGACTTTCCTTTGATCTCCAGCTTCCTTTTAGCAGTATTTGCTTAGTGAGACTATTCTGTAGTTTGCAGAAGCATAACGGCAACAACGATCATCTCCTGATCCATTTTATTTGGAGGTAATCAAATCTCGTATACATATTACTTTGCTATATTAATTAATCCTTAAAAAGTATGATTTGCCATCAATCAATAGTTACATATTACTTTGCTATATTAATCCTTGATTGCTACTGCCTTTGTTTTGTTTTTGCTGTTCTTTTGGCTTGCAGATCTGAAAGAAGAGCAAAGATCTGCCGCTGCTCTCTGATCTGCAATCAGATGGCGGTGTCACTAACAGTGGTAGGGGGATGGTTCGCGCAGGCCTTCATCCAGACCTTGATCGATAAGGCCAGCGACAAAGCCATCCAACTGTTTGCCGAACGCCGGGGTTTCGCGGCGGACATGGAAACTCTGTGCACGTCGCTTCTGGAGACTCAAATCATCCTTGACAAGGTACAGAGTAGTCAGAGCAACGACACCAAGTGGAAGACATTGATGCAGAAACTCAAGGATGCTGCTTATGATGCTGAGGACTTGATAGATGAGTTCCAATACCATGTACTCAGGCAGAAGATCAAAGGTGAAGAAGAGGACAAGGCAGCAAGTGGCTCCGGTGGCCTTCCAAACATTTTTTCTGCTGCAAAAGAAAAGTTGTTTGGTTCTTCTCATTCCTTGGAGGAAGAGGCCATGAGAGCTAGCGTGGTGGAGATTCAAGGAAGGCTGGAGAGAATCGCTAACAGTATGAAGAGCATCATGAATGTGTTACCACCAAATGATAGAGGGAAGCAACCAGATCAGATGAAGTTTCAGACCAGAGAATCATGCTCTTCCCCGGTGACGGACATATTGTTTGGTAGAGATAAAGAACTCAATCAAGTGGTAGACTGGTTGTTGGGGTCAGCTAATCAGGTGGAACCAGCATCGGGATTTCTCAATGATTCCTCATCCGTCTTGCCCATTGTCGGTATAGGAGGGGCTGGAAAGACTACTCTTGCTCAGTATGCCCACAAAGACAACAGAGTTCAGGATCATTTTCACCTCAAGATTTGGGTCTGTGTGGCTAACAATTTCACTGTACAGGGACTCGCTAAATCTATAATAGAGTCAGTAACTCTACAAAAACAAGATGATAATATGGGGTTAGAACCTCTTCAAAAAATACTCCATCAACATATTACAAAAAAGAAGTTTCTGCTTGTTCTGGACGACGTGTGGAGCAATAATAAGAGTATTTGGGAGAAATTCTGTGCACTACTCAAATTTGGAGCTCATGGTAGCAAAATCATTGTTACAACTCGAGATTTGAAAGTTTCTAAAATGGTTAGCCTGGCAGAACCAATCTCGCTCCATGGTTTAGATGAAGATGTCTTTTGGCAATTGTTCAAGAAATGCTCATTTGGCACACTCAACCCTGAAGACTATCCGGAGCTAGAAGACATTGGTAGAAAGATTGCTCTCAAGTTGAAGGGCTCACCATTAGCCGCAAAGACACTCGGCAGTGTTCTGCAAACAGACTTGTGCCAGCAACACTGGGCCACCGTAATGGAGAGTGACATATGGAAAGTAAAACAAGATGAAGATGGCATTATGCCAGCCCTGCATTTAAGTTATCAATATCTTAATGAAAATATGAAGCAGTGTTTTGCTGTTTGCTCGGTGTTCCCTAAAGACTACGTGTTTGAAGAAGCTGAGTTGGTTCAAATGTGGATGGCCAAAGGCTTCACCCAAAATAAAAACGCAAAGAGGATGGAAGATATTGGAAGCAACTATTTTCTTGAGTTTATCAACAGGACTTTTTTTCAAGAATTCAAATTTGGTGGATTCGTGATGCATGATCTTATACATGATTTAGCCGAGATGATTTCTACGGAAGAGACATGTAGGATTGAAAATAACAGACAAACAAAGATGTTCTCCACTATTCGGCATCTACGAGTAGAAGGAAAATTGCCGTTGGAGGTCTCTGGATACGATAAGTTGCGCACCTTGATGTTGAAAAAAAATTCACCTCCAGATAGTCTCTTTGAAAAACTAAGAAGCATTCGCGTTTTGAATGTAAGTCAGTGTGGCTTGCAGGAGTTATCTGAACATATTGGTAAATTGATTCACCTCCGTTACCTTGATTTATCATTCAATTATGAAGTTAAAGTTTTGCCCGACTCATTATGCGACCTTTATAATTTGCAAACGCTGAAGACACGAAAGTGTAATGCAATAGAGTCTGTACCACAAGAATTATGTAAGCTGGTCAATCTGAGACACATTGATGCAGATGACGAGTTTTGGGTGATGATAAAGGATGTACGGAGACTAACTAATCTTCAAGAATTGCCAACATTTAGTGTTCAAGAGGACGATGGACTCAAGCTTGCACAACTAAAGGATTTGGCACAGCTTCATGGAACACTTCATATTCAAAATCTTGAGAATGTGGTCGATAGCAAAGAAGCACAGCATGCTGAGTTAAAGAACAAAGTCCACCTAAAAGAATTGGTGTTAGAATGGAATGATGAGAAGGATGCCAAGTTGGAAGAGGAAGTAATTGAAGGTCTGCAGCCACACGAATCACTTAAAATATTGAAAATTGAAGGGTACAATGGAGGTAGGTCGCCTAGTTGGTTGATGCCAAAAGTTCTACCCAATTTGGAAAAACTTGAATTAGCAATTTGCAAGGGATGGGATGACGTTCTGCCATTTATTGGTCAACGTTTGCATCTGATTGAACTTCGCATGCACCGCATGTCTGCTTTGAAACAACTGAGTCATGAATTTGAAGGCAAGTGTTTTCCAAAACTGAAAGTGCTTAATTTATGGAATTTGCCGGCATTGGAGGAGTGGTCTTGGACTGAGGGCAAACATCTATTTCCCTGCATGCGTGAACTTCGCGTCTGCAGCTGTCCCAAACTAAAGAGATTGCCTCCCTTCCCTCCTTCCCTAGAAATATTGACAATAGAAGACTGTCCCGAGCTCAAATTAAATAGCAAAACAGAAAATGACGAAGAAGGTGGCTGCCATCTACTGCCCTCACTCAAGGAATTGGACTTGAGCTACTGTGGCGAATATGCAAAACTTTTGCCCGACTGCTTGCACAGCCTTTGTTTAATTACTAGATTGGAAATAAACCATTGTCCACACATAACGTCTATTTCTCTGGTTCAATTGGTAGAACTGCAATCCTTGTACATCTCTAACTGTGATGAGTTGAGACGGATGGAGTGCTTAGGAGTCCTTAAATCCCTCGAGAAATTGACGATAATAGGATGTCCTAAGCTGGTTCAGTTGGATGTAGAAGATGAACAAGCAGCGAGCTTGTTGTCATCTCTGCGTAAATTATGCGTGGACAACATTGCTCTGCTTAAAATGTTTCCTCTGAGAAACTCACTGTCATTCATCACAAAACTTAAAATTGAATCATGTTCTGAGGAGATGATATTTGAGGAGACGATATGGATGCAAAACCTCACTGCTGTTACATCTCTATGCTTCCGTTTTTGTGAGAAACTACAATCTCTGCCGATAGAACTGCTGCATAGCTTTCCCTTCCTTGAAGAATTAATGATGTATGGCTGTCCACAACTCCAATCACTGCCAGAGATCGGACTTTCTCCCTTTCTAAAAACATTAGTTATATCTAATTGTCCACGGATTCAACCGATGCCAGAGGAGGGGCTTCCCAAGTCACTAGATGTTTTCCATTGCTCAGGCAATGTTCATCCAACGCTGATGAAGCAGTCTAAAAAGTTCTTCGCCGATAGATATAGATAGGAGATCTTAAGAGTAAGCACCCTTGTCGCCCGTTATTTTCATGCATAGAGAGCTTTTATTTTGCATTCCTTCTATCGCATTTTTAATTAATCTTCGCAATAAAAGAATCATAGTCTCTCTTTTCACGTCTATTGGAGTCATCGACTTTTTCTTTGCCATACATTTTTTTTTTATCTTTGATAATTAGCATTATTTGCATGGCTCATTCTTTTGTTGTCTCTTGTGTTGCATGTAATTTACACGGTTAACTTATGAAGGCAAGGTTGGAATTGGAATGAGAATCTGGACGGTTCAATTAATTATCACAAGAAGGATCTGGTTCTTCAAGGACATGCTATGCATAAAAAAACGGTAAAAGTATCTATTGGAGTTTACTGATAATAATATTCAAGTGATAGTTTCGTGATATGTTCTTATGGCGATATATGATGTCTTTAGAATAGTTTACTATGGGAACAAAATTTACTTATTATGTCATAAGTGTGCATTTCTTTAATTTTCACTGAACTTGCTAAATAAGTATTATGACATATTGATTTGTCATTTTGACATTCGAATATTCTGTAACTATTATTATCAGCTTTTATATTTAAATGTGGAACTTATTTAATAATTATGTTTAACTTCATGCTTAGTCTTAATTCTTAACTCCTAGGTTTTGTGATAGATATTCACTTATATTTTGTTAAAAACATTTAATAATAAAGATACTTGAGAATAATAACTTCTTGGTATTACTTATCATTTCAATATATTGATTATTTTTTGAAATAAGAAAATTCAATCTTTGTACCAGATTTTTCTTATGTGTATAAGATAGTTATTTTTTTTCCCTTTTATTTGTATAAGTTAGTTTGGGATTCAATATATATATATTCTTCCTTGGGATCCACAATGGCCGGAGCTTCTTATGTGAATTTTGGTTGCATATATATACAGTATGAGCTAGTTATGAACTTAATTTTGAGCTATCAAACACAATCCATCCCTATTAGCCACGTTAAGTCAATCAAAATTTGGCCACTTCAAGTTACAAGCTCACCAAGTTTCAAAAACACCGTTAAATCCTTTCACACTTGATACGCATATTGGTGTAATAAGCAAACTTAACTCTTTGTATAAACATGTCAAAACAACTCAATTGCTTGCATAGTGTCGTTTCACCAACACTTTCTTTGTCTGTAAAGGTCCAGTAGCTCTTGATCTATTGCAACCTCTAATATTGGTGATAAAAATAAATTATTGTTCTTACAATCTTATACATATAGTTTAAAGCATATTGATAAGTTTGGAAGATCTCATTATCATTAATATATGGCTCAAATTGGTACTTGAAATTTGCATAGTGTCCAAGTTTCGTCTGACTAATTCTATTTCTATAGGTTGTGCCTGCGATGGTAAAGTCCTAGTCTTTTTTTCAGACCGAGACCACCCAACACAAATTTTCCTTCAAATTCAACATCATCATATGCCCAATAGAGGATCGCACCGAGGTGCTCTCGTGTTTTCCTGTAACACCTTACTGTTGTGCCAAGCTTGGGGGAGGCTTTGTCGAAGCTTTTAGAAGGATGCAGTAGGCAGAAATTGAAGACATCTAGATAATAGAATGAGATTCAATGAATTGTTCCCAAGCTTGGTCTCCCCTTCAAACCTGTATGTGACGCTATTAGACTTGTTTGAGATTGTTCCATCTCCTCACTCGACCAAGTCAAATTCTCTTGGTCAATTCAGTTATAACTTTTAGATTTCTTGCTTACTCATTGGCAGTGTCGTCTAACATATCTAAGAGGTTATATCTGGTGTGTAAATGACTTGCTTATGCATTGGCAGTGTCGTCTAACATATCTAAGAGGTCATATCTGGTGTGTAAATGACAACACCTAAAGATATCCTATCCGTTTGGACAAATGTATAAGCAAACAGAGAAAGGTGACCCTCTGATTTAAGGAAGGAGTCCCTCGAGCAATTGAAGATCGTAGGATGTCCTACGCTGGTTCAGTTGGATGTAGAAGATGAGCAAGTGGGGGGCTTGTCATCTCTGTGTAAATTATGTGTGAACAACACTGCTCTGCTTAAAATGTTTCCTCTGAGAAATTCACTGTCATTCATCAAAGAACTTGAAATTGAATCATGTTCTGAGGAGGTGATATTTGAGGAGGCCATATTGATGCAAAGCCTCACTGCTGTTACATCTCTAAGCTTCCGTTATTGTAAGAAACTACAATCACTGCCGACAGAGCTGCTGCATAACTTTCCCTTCTTAGAAAGATTGGAGATGTGTGACTGTCCACAGCTCCAATCACTGCCAGAGATAGGACTTTCTCCCTTTCTCAAAACACTAGAAATATGGAACTGTCCACAGATTCAAGCGATGCCAGAGGATGGGCTTCCCATGTCACTAGATGTTTTCCATTGCATTGGCAAAGTACATCCAACGCTGCAGGAGCAGTCAGAAAAGTTCAAGGCGGAAAAAAAAGATGAGGAGAGTAAGTAGCCTTGACGCCCGTTATTTTCATCTATAGAGAGCTTTTATTATTGCACTCCTTCTATCCTATTTTTAGTTAATCCTCAAATCTCTTTTCACGTGATTATATATATACGATTCATCATCAACTTTTTTTTGCCATACAATTTTTTTTCTTTTGTCCAAGCTCCCAAATGTCTTTGCTATTTTTTAGATATTTGATAATTAGCAATTTTCCATTGTTGCTCATCCTTTATTTGTCTCTTGTATTGCATGTAATTTACACGGTTAGCTTATGAAGGCAAGATTGGAATTGAAATGAGAACTTGGACGGTTCCATACTTCAATTAATATTCAAGTGCTAGCTTCGTGATATGTTCTTATGGTGATATATGACTCTTTAGAATCGCTTCCTACTATGGGAGCAAAATTTGCTTATTGTGTTCATCTGTGTGTATTTCTTTAGTTTTCACTGATCTGTGTGAAGTTGCTAAATAAATATTATGACATATTAATTTGTCATTTTGACATTTGAATATATTGTAACTATTATTATCGAATTTGTTGTTTTTATATTTAAACGTGGAACTTGTTTAATAATTAGGCTAAACTTTCTGCGTAACCTTAATTCTCAACTCCTAAGCTTTGTGACAGATATTTACTTACCGTTTGTTAAAAAAAATAAAAAATAAAGATACTTGAAAATAATAGCTTCTTTGTAATTCATGGTTTCAATATATTAATTATTTTTAATAAGAAAATTTAGATTTTTCTTATGTGTGTAAGATGGATATATTTTTTTTCTTTTATATGTTTAACTTTGGGATTCAATTTTGGTTGCATTATAAATTTATTTAATACATTTCTTTATATCTCAATGTGAACAATAAATTCTTTCCTGTATCCTAGGGTGGGATTAATATATTGCATTATAAATTTTTTTGGTTGCATATATATACAATGTGAGTTAATTATAAACTTTTGAGATATCAAACATAATCCAACCATGTTGACCACGTTAAGTCAATCAAAATTGACCAATTTGAGTTACAAGCTCAACAAGTTTCAAATACAGTGTCAAATAATCCTTTCACAGTTGATACATACACATATTAATGTTGGACATTGCATTAGTCCTAACTTCATCTTCCTCCATTACGTGTTATTAAAGCACCGGTTATAAGATCATTGTATCCTCCTTAAAAGGCCGTCCAAGAGTAATCGGAAAACTGTTGTTGACGGTGATCGAAGAGAAGAACATCTATGGAGAGGGATTTGGCTCGTGAAATTCGAAGGGCTTTTTAATTTCATCTTTGATTGCTCTTCTTACAACAAGTAAGAAGAACTTGTAGAGATTTGGCTCGTCGTCTTCAAGATCGTGTCGGGAGATCATTGTAAGTTGTTTACAATTTTATGTATTTTTCATGCTTTAGAACTATCAACAATGATATCAGAACGATACCTAAGCATGAAACCACTACAAGAAAAATCCACATAGACATCGGTGGAACAACAACGGTTTTAAGCAAAAACCGATGTCTTTGAGTATTTTACACCGATTTTTCCAAAAACCGATGTCTATAAGCGTAGATTTTCGCGCCAAAAAGAATTGTCTCTTTGCCGTCGCCAGGCAAGATTGATCACGATCTACCGCAGTTGTCGAACCCCGAGAGGTTACTGACTATCAGCTTCCATGGCCGGAGAGTGCCAGCGACCATGTCAGGAGGCCGACGATCATCAGTCACGGCAACCGTGTTCGTCGCGGCAGTAGAAGAGAGTGTCGTGGTCGTGATAGATAATAGAAGAAAAAGTTTAATCGATTAAACTAATCTATTAAAACATATTTTAATCGATTCAAAATATCTGTAATCGATTAAACTGACGAAGCACAATAAACCTGTGCAATCGATTCAAGAACAGGTG
The DNA here is from genome assembly GCF_018446385.1 of Zingiber officinale. Classification (NCBI taxonomy): domain Eukaryota; kingdom Viridiplantae; phylum Streptophyta; class Magnoliopsida; order Zingiberales; family Zingiberaceae; genus Zingiber; species Zingiber officinale. Next base: position 4,280,060 of record NC_055987.1, on the reverse strand, counting down.
TAATTGATTCAAACAGTTTTTAATCGGTCTGTGTAATTGATTTGAGTAATCGATTCAAGTTAAAGTTTTTTTTGAGAAAAAAAAACTACTGCGTTGTTTTCTCTGCGCCACTGAAATTGATGCAAGCGTCGGTGAGGGGTTGGTGACCGGTGTCCATGGCCGGTGAGGGTCAACTACCGGGTTGAAAGGCCGGCAATCGGTGACCTGCATGTTCCTCGCGTGAAGAAGAAGATGCAACAGTTTTTGTTTTTCATGATGTCATGTTTTTAATAGATTGAACAATCAGGAAATCAATTAAACCGATGATGATGCAAAGTATTAATTATTGTTCATCCGTTAAAAAAGTCAACAGTAGATTATGCATAAAACGTTTGATTAAAATTAATTTAATGCATTTATTTATTAATTAAATACATGTAGAAATATTTTGTTAATTAATAAATATATATTTAATTAATTTATGTTCAATTAATTGAAAATTGAAGTATACCAACTTAGTCCAACCAGATCTCAATTTGGTTCAAACTATTGGTTGGTTTGATTAGACCAATTAAATTCAATAATACTCAGATCGAGTTCAAATCATTAGTTAGTTTAATCAGATCAGTTTATTATTGAATTAATTAGAGTAGTTTGATCACATGGGTTGGACTGGCCCAATCTAACCCGATCTGTGATTTACACCATTAGTTGGTTTAACTAAACTAATTATATTTATTCTAATAGGTTAGACTAATCCAATGGACATTGAGTTTGATCAAATGGACCTAAGTTTGATCAATAAGTTTGAGATTGACTTAAATAAGCTTAGATTAACAGAACAAAGGTAGGTATCCTAGTCCAATTAGATTAGTTCTAATGAGGACAATGGGTAAAGTTTAGGATCTGGTTTCTTGGTCGACCGATCTAATGAGTCAGTTAACTTAGACTCCTGGCAATAGAGAAAATTTATTTTTCTTGATTAATAATGTAAGTTTTATGCCTGTATAAATTGAATTAAGCCGATTTTGTATTGGTAAACTAGTTTTATACTGACTTATGTAATTTACAGATGGCACGGACTATTACTACCTTAACTCGTCGTGAAGTGCGACGGAACCAACTGAGAGAGGAAATTTAGGAGATTGAATATAACCCAGTTAATGGAGCTAACGGACACTTGAAAGGCTTGATCGATTGTTTTGGAAACTCGAGCGAGAAGAGTTTTCAATCCTGGACAATTATAGGATCTGGGCTTTGATGAGTTCATTGCCGGAGTATCCCAAGGTGGAAACAAACTATATATGGGGTGAATCTCATATGCACAGTTGTGTGTAGAGCTACTTCACCATGTGGATCAAGAAGATCCCAAAGAGTTTGAGGAGGATCCACAAGAGGAACCGAAAGTAGATCCAATAGAGAATTTTGAAGTTGGTATACAGGAGATTGCCTCAAATGAGTCCAGTTTCAAGGGGATTGAGTTGACCACTGCACTGGTATTTGTCCTAGTGGGAGTGATGTTGACCTATCTAGTTTATTAGAGTTCTTTTATTATTATTGTCGATATGTACGAACAGTATTAGCTCATTTAGGCTTTGAGTTATGTAATAATTTCTATCGTTATATACGAACAAAGTTATTTTATGAAAAGTTTTGTTATATGTTAACAATATGCAGTATGTTTATATGAATGATATGTTCAGTCATATCATGTACTCTACATGATACATGATAAATAATTAGTTCATTTTATTAAATAATTAGTTCATTTAATTAAAGAAATCATCATAGAATAATGATTTATTCATTTAATAATTAGTTCATTGGTTGGGATGTATGTAATAGTATTGATTAATGTTGATTTGATTGAACCATACAAATAATGAGTGGAAACAAAGTTATCACTTGATTTTGTAGACTAATTCAAATTAACATTGAGTCAATCATAAATTACATGCATATGAATTACACTGAATACTAAATAATATATTTATTTATGTTAGATCATGGCAAATAAGAACATCATAGCTAAATCTAATAACAAAGAGAAATTATATGAGGATAACTACAAAATCTGGCAGCTCAAAAATACAATATATTCTTGAGGAAAAAGAAGTTCTTGAGGCTATAAGATAGGTTATGAAAGAATCTGCAGAAGATCCCACTGCACAGAATGGATGAGATCTTGATACCTATAAGACATGGAAGAAGAAGGACTCTAGTGATAAGGAAATATTGATTAGTTCAATGGTGGATGACCTAGTTTTTTAATATGAGTCATATCTTTCGGCTTATGCAGTCTGAGTAGCCCTTAAGGAGAAATATAGTGGAGTAAGTCTAAGCAAGCTTCGACGGGTGACAATTAAGTTTGGCAGCTACAAGAAGCGTCTGAATCTTTCAATGGTTCAACACCTTAGGGAGATGTTGAACATGATTCGGGAGCTTAAAACTACTGGTCATGAGTTGACCGATGAACAACAGGTTCAAGCAGTTATTCGTGTTGGTGTGGTTAGCACTAACGGTCTAACTCAGATTTTGATGAATGACAAATATGTTAAGTTAGTTTCATTGTGGTCTAACACTTTAACTAAGTGTGCAGGAGAAGCCCAGACTGGTCGACGGGCTGACCAGATGTCTTGCACGAAGCCCAGCTAGGTCGACGGGCCGACCGGATAGCTGGCACGAAGCCCAGACAGGTCGACGGGCTGACTAGATGTCGGGCACGAAGCTCAGCTAGGTCGACGGGCCGACCAGATAGCTGGCACGAAGTCTAGATAGGTCGACAGGCTGACATGATGTCTGGCATGAAGTCCAGCTAGGTCGACGGGCTGACCTGATAGCTGACACAAAGTCCAAACGGGTTGACGGGCTAACCGGACGTCTGACAGGTAAGTTAAGGTAAGTCATTCGAGGGGAGTGACTTGGTGAGGACGCGTTGCCAGTTAGGGAACTTAGGCGCTGATCCAACTTAGAACCATTTTGGAACTCTAAGTTGAGATCTTGACTAGATTCTAGTCTCGGTGAGACGGAATCTAAGTTACTATTATTCTTCTATTGCGCTAACTTTTGTGTTGCAGGGTAGTATAACTTTTATTTTACCTCGGACTAACATTTTCTTGTAGGAGAAAGACTTTTTGGAGAAAAGTGGTCTGGTCGCTCGGAGTTGGTCCGGGCACCTCGAAGGCAAAACTTATCATCGACAGCTTGGAGCGCGTCGATTGGTATGACGATGTCACAGTCCAGGCATCCGAAAAGGATCCGGGCGCCCGGAGCCTCTTATATAAGGAGGGTGAGTCCTGGAGTAAAGTACAACAACGACGTCTGATCTACTGCGTTGTGCCCCTGTGACGCTGCAAAGCCTCTCCGACAACATGTTCTTTTTCCTTTTCTCTATTGTTGTCGGTATTTTTTATTTAAAGTTCTTGTACGCAAATTTGTAAATCTTTTACGAACTATCAGTGACTGTCCAAAGAAAGCACTCGACGAGTGCAGGCCTTGAAGTAGGAGTCGACCAAGGCTCCGAACCAAGTAAATTGGTTCTTGTTAGCATTGTTCTTTTATTTTTCCGCTGTGCACTCCGTTACGATAATTTTTCGATTGGTATTCACCCCCCCTCTATCGACTTTCATGATCCAATAAGTGGTATCAGAGCAGGTACCGCTCTGAATTGGTGCAAACACCAATCAGGCAAAGGGGGTCTTTTTTAAAAATAAAAATTAGATACCGTTTTTGCTTTAAAAAAAAACTCTTACGCCTTTCATTTTTTTTCCCTCCAAAAATATTTTTGAAAAATTCATTTTCATTCTTTCACCGTTGGTTAGTGTTGACAAAATATCACGTTTAACAAAATTTGTAGTAATATTTTTAAATATTTTTTAAATATTTTATTATTTTTTTAAAAAATTATTATTTTTTCGCACGCATATTTCTTTATCTCCCACATTGCTTACCCCAAGACAAAGTCTTGAAAATTATTTCTTATCTATTTTTTTTGCATATACCAGTGTCTATTCAAGAAGGACGGAGCATCCATGGACCACCACCATATGATCAAAAAGATTTCAACTACTGTAAGCGAGGAATGGAATGGTTCTTAGAAAGTCTAAATTTTGATAATTGGCTGATATTCAGAAAACCTTCTCAGGACTCAGAATTGAACAAAAATATAAGTAAATTTATTTGTAATATTTTACCTAACAATGTTTTATGCAGACTAGAAAAGTACAAGAATGCACATGAGCTTTTGACCCAGTTGATCAAGCTACACGAGGAGTCGTTAGAGCCAGAGGATCAAGTCAAAATCAAATCTGGACTCGAGTCAAATCCAATCGAAAATCCTACTGAATTAGGGGTTGTAAAATATCGAAAAAGGGCAAATAACCATAAGAAATTTTTTTTGAAATTTTTAGAAATTTTTTCATAATTTTTCGGAGACCGTATGATGAGTTTACGGGGATAAAAAATGAGCCCTGGGAAAGCCTGTTTAGGCTATCCCATTTTAACGAGGAAATATTTATTTTTTTATTCCTTTTCTTTCTTTTTCTTTTTCTTTTATTCCTTTTCCTTCGTTTTCCTCCCCCGCGTGCCCGTGCCCTAGCTTCGCGTCGTCTCCTCCCTTGCCCAAACCGCTCTGCGAAGGTTCCCCCCCCCCCCCCCCCCTCGCGATTAAACCCCTCGGCCAAGGGTCTCTCTTCCTCTTCGAGGTTGAACCTGATCACCTTCCTTGCCTTTGCCCAATCCTCTTCCTCTCTTCTCCTCCGTCCCTGCCCAAGCGTCGGCGACGCGCGAACCATCGTCGGTCGAACCACCCTCCCGATCCTTCCTCCCTCACCCCTCGTTACACCGGCCAAGCTTTTGTTTCCCTATCTCTTTCTCTCTTCCGGCAGAGCACCACCGACTTTCCCTTCCCCTCGCGTTGCCCCGGTTACAATGGCCGACACTGGTCGGAAGCCACCGATCACCTCACAGTCGTCCTCAACAGATCGCGCCCCCTCTGTTGCGATTTGGCAGCACAACCGCCACCTCCAAGCCCTAGTCTCACCCTCTGTTCTCGGCGTCTCGACCCATCGTCTCCTCTCAGCCCCGATCACGCCGGTGCCGAGGCTCTTTATCGTCGGTGTAGGGCCATCGCAGCCACATCTGAGCCTTTCCTCTATGCCCTAGCAGTGGTCTTTGAGGATCTGCTGGTTTTCAGCCATCACATCCCTGTTAGCCGGAAGTTTGCATCGCTGGATCTTTGGGCATCACAAATAGTAAGAGAAGAATAGGTAAGGTGCACAAATTGGGTTCTGGAATTAGGTTATCGTTTGGTGTGATGATTTCTTGAGCTCCATTTTGATACGGGCAGTGAAGTGCAGGTTATTTATTTGGTTCCAACAGCTAATCCTATTCCGGCAGTAACATCCCTGGTTGTGGATCAGTATTAGGGGTTGTGAGATTGAAGTAAGATACTTAATTGGGTTGAATTAGGTATGAGTTGGATTGTGTAATTAGTTGGTTATGTGTTGATTAGGGTTGTACCCTAATTTAGTATTAGAGATTTTATTTAGCTATTTATATGAATTTAGCTAAATAATATTGATCCTGTCCGAAAGTTGAATCAACGAACTCTGGGCACGTGGCGCTCTCCAAGCGGCTGAAGTAGATCGGCTGACTGTCCGCCCGGAGCTCCGGTGAACCTGCACAGAAGTCGGGCCGGGAAGGGGTTCCCAGCGACGACCCTCCGACGCTCAAGTCAGGCAAAGCTCAACAAGAAAGTGGCTCCCAAAGTTGTAGAACGCGTACCTCCGGCGAAGGATGAGGGCCTTTATATAGGGCTGGAGGGAAGCGGGTGCACACGTACCGAGGTGTACACGTGTCCTTAGCCCATACCCCAGTAAGAGCCTGTCAGTGAGCTTACCTGACCTCATACTGCTACAGTCCAAGCATGTCTTCGATGGGACAGCGGAACCCTCTGTCGTAAGATTTGGAGTATGGCCTAAACGTGGAACATACCCGCTGTCAGAAAAAGATGTCCCTTGTCCTTTTCCCCTTTGCTTCCGGCCGGCCCGCCTCCGGGCGTCCGGCCGGCTAGCCTCTGCCTTACGTCCGGCCGGGCACACATAGTGATCTACTAAGATTCTCGGTGATGTGTTTTGTGGAGACTGTTAGCAGTATGCTACCTCATGTTTCGGCCGAGCGTGCCCTCCGCTCGGCCCTACGATCTTGTACCATGAGCGCCGGGGCCCAGCTTCCTGCTGGGGCGCCTTCAGTTAGAGCCCGGTCAGCCGGCTGGGCGTTCAACCAACCCCTATCCGGTCGGCCACCCGGCCCTTTGACTTCCACGTGGCGTTGACTCCCCAGAACGGTGGTCCCCTGTTCTTACCGCCGGATCACTTGCCTCCCCGTCAAGTCTAGTCGAGGGAGGCGATTAGTCCGACTGACTGGACTGCGAGTCTAGCCAGGCGACGCATCCGTGCCATTATCCTCCACTCGGCCTACCACAGTGATGGCCTTGAGGTTAGTCAACAGCCACATTCCTTGAACCTCCTCGTAATCTGCGCCAATCTTCGACATTAAGGCTGAGCATGCGCTCATTAAATGCTTCGAATGGCTGAATGCCACGTGGCACACTGTAGTCATCGTACGGCGGTGACAGCGTGGTGCTTTGATGGGATCGAAGCGGTTCGAAATGGACGGTGCGATGCACGCTTTGATTCCCGTGACCTGGATCCAACGGTGGAGGCCGCCCGGCCTCCACCCTATAAAATCTTCATTCTCCCCTATCCCCCTCATTTGCTTTCACGATCTCTACCTTCGTCCCTGGTGTTTCGGTGCTCCGGCGATTCCATTCCTGCTCTCCGACACTCTCCGGCGCCTCTTCCTTGATCCTTTTCCTCGCAGTAAGGCTCTATATCTTTTCTTCCTTATTTCCGGTGTTTCCTCCGCATTTCTTTCCCCAGTTTCAATCCTTGGGGCCGTTTTTCGCTTGCTGCCGCCTTTCTTCTACCTTTCCACCTTTTTTATTCCTTCCGCTCGGATCATGACTAGTTCTTCTCATCCTGAAGACCAGTCCCTCGGCCCATGGTACACCACCATGCAGTCCCGATTCGACCAGCGTGATTTTGATGTTCTAACCGACAATTTTGAAATCCCCGATGATTTTGAACTTCTTTTGGCCGGTCCCTCCGCTCGGCCGCACAAGCCATCGCGCGGAGCCTTCTGTGTCTTCCGCGACCAATTTACCGCTGGTCTGCGTTTCCCTGTATATCCTTTCATTATCGATGTTTGTAACTTTTTCGGTGTTCCGCTCGGCAGTCTAGTACCCAACACTTTTCGCCTTCTCTGCGGGGTTGTTGTTTTGTTCAAAATCCACAACATCCCCCTCCGATCGGACGTCTTTTTCTATTTCTATTACCCCAAGCAATCCGAGCCGGGCACCTTCATGTTTCAAGCTTGGCCCGGCTTAGTCTTCTTTAACAAACTGCCTTCTTCCAATAAACATTGGAAGGAGTATTTTTTCTATATCCGTATGCCCGAGCAGGCCAATTTCCGGATCAAGTGGCAGGTCGACCTACCCCCCACTCCTGAGCTGAAGAAATTCAAGACCTGATTGGACTACCTCCATGCTGCAAACATGCTAGCCGGTCTACGGCTCGACATCAATAAGCTTCTTAACGAAGGAGTGATGTACATCTTCGGTCTGAGTCTCATACGGACTCCTCTTCCGACCGGCTTCGGTAAGAATTTTACTTGGGTGTTTGCTTTGATTGCTAACTGATTTTTCTCCTTTCCTTTGCAGCGGACATCGTCATGGAGTCGGTAATGGCCGACATTCTGAAGAGAAAGGCGGCGACGCTCAAAGCCGCGGCAGCAAAGGAGATGGAGGCGCTTGGTATCCAGCCGGTCGGCTCGCATGAAGGGGAGAGTGGGACTCGTGCAGAGTCGGCCGCTCAGGCTTCTCAACAGCATGTGGCAAGCGGAGCCACTCCCAGCGGAGGACAAACTGTCCAAGATGAAGGTTCCGCTCGGGAAGAGGGACAACCCGCCTCGAAGAGGCGCCGAGTGGAAACTCCACTCCGCTCAGCTAAATATGTAATATTTCGAGTACATACCATTCCACTTTGATAGCAGAGATCGCTCACTAGACACCGACGAAGTATCTTTGGGTGCTGGGCCGCGCGGATCGAACGATATTGACAGCGAGTTTCTTGGACAATTGCATCCTTTTTATCGGCCTCATCCGCTCGGATTATTTATAGACGCCGGCTCGTCTCTCGATATTTAACGTCGGAGCTCGACGGCCTTCCGCTCGGAGGGTTTATAGACGCCGGCTCGTCTCTCGATATTTAACGTCGGAGCTCGACGGTCTTCCGCTCGGATGATTTATAGACGCCGGCTCGTCTCTCGATATTTAACGTCGGAGCTCGACGGTCTTCCACTCGGATGATTTATAGACGCCGGCTCGTCTCTCGATATTTAACGTCGGAGCTCGACGGCCTTCCGCTCGGAGGGTTTATAGACGCCGGCTCGTCTCTCGATATTTAACGTCGGAGCTCGACGGTCTTCCGCTCGGATGATTTATAGACGTCGGCTCGTCTCTCGATATTTAACGCCGAGCTCGACGGTCTTCCGCCGGATTATTTATAGACGCCGGCTCCTCTCGATATTTAACGCCGGAGCTCGACGGTCTTCCGGATGATTTATAGACGCCGGCTCGTCTCGATATTTAACGCCGGAGCTCGGCGACCTTCCGCTCGGAGGGTTTATAGATGCCGGCTCGTCTCGATATTTAACGCCGGAGCTCGGCGGTCTTCCGCCGGATGATTTATAGACGCCGGCTCGTCTCGATATTTAACGCCGGAGCTCGGCGGTCTTCCGCCGGATGATTTATAGACGCCGCCTCTCGATATTTAACGCCGGAGCTCGACGGCCTTCCGCTCGGAGGGTTTATAGACGCCGGCTCGTCTCTCGATATTTAACGTCGGAGCTCGACGGTCTTCCGCTCGGAGGGTTTATAGACGCCGGCTCGTCTCTCGATATTTAACGTCGGAGCTCGACGGCCTTCCGCTCGGAGGGTTTATAGACGCCGGCTCGTCTCTCGATATTTAACGTCGGAGCTCAACGGTCTTCCGCTCAGATTATTTATAGACGCCGGCTCGTCTCTCGATATTTAACGTCGGAGCTCGACGGCCTTCCGCTCGGAGGGTTTATAGACGCCGGCTCGTCTCTCGATATTTAACGTCGGAGCTCGACGGTCTTCCGCTCGGATTATTTATAAACGTCGGCTCGTCTCTCGATATTTAACGTCGGAGCTCGACGGTCTTCCGCTCGGATTATTTATAGACACCGGCTCATCTCTCGATATTTAACGTCGGAGCTCGACGACCTTCTAAGGCTAATTTTTATTATATACTCCCGAACGGCATGGGGTCTTCGTCATCGAGCCTCCGACTCGGCTAACATGCTCCCGGCCGAACGGCGTGGGATCTTTAACCTCGATCGTGCTTCGAATAATATACACCCTGCCCGAACGGTACGGGGTTTTTACTATCGAGCCTTCGACTCGTGTAATTTATATGCCCGGCCGAACGGCACGGGGTTTATGCCTTCGAGCATTTGGTTCGTATAATTATATGCCCGGCCGAACGGCACGGGGTCTTCACGCAGTAGGCCGTTCGGCGGATAATGCTCAATGCGTTTTATCTTTTTGCTTCCTGCATTACAAGTACATAGGCGGCTCAAAATATATACAAAAATGAGTTATATCAGTGCACCTTTCACCCAGCTCGATAAGGCTGGAGATGATTCGCGCTCCATGGTCTATTCAGTTGCCGCCCGTCTTCATCCTCCAAATAATAAGCGCCCGAGCGGAGCTTTTCGATGATTTTGAAGGGGCCGGCCCAAGGAGCTTCTAGCTTGCCGACGTCGCCGACCGGCTTCACTTTCTTCTAGACAAGATCGCCCACCTGGAATGACCTGGGGATTACGCGTCGGTTGTAATTCAGCTTCATCCTTTGCCGGTACGCCATCAGCCGGACGGACGCATTGGCTCGCTCCTCATCGACCAAATCCAGCTCCATGTTCCTCCGCTCGGCATTATCATCATCATAATTCTGTATCCGGGCTGACTCGACGCCGTCTTCAACAGGAATAACCGCTTCGCCGCCATAAACCAGATGGAAAGGCGTGACGCCCGTTCCTTCCTTTGGGGTGGTTCGGATGGCCCATAGGACGCCCAACACTTCATCTACCCAGCTTCCTCCCAAATGGTCGAGCCGAGCGCGCAGAATACGAAGAATTTCCCGATTGGCTACTTCGGCTTGACCATTGCTTTGGGGGTATGCCACGGACGTGAAGTGTTGCTCTATGCCATAGCTTTTCCACCAATCTTCGAGCAACTTTCCTGTGAATTGCCGCCCGTTTTCTGAAACAAGCCGACGAGGGATGCCAAACCGACAGATGATGTGCTGCCAGATGAACTTCTTGACCATCTGCTCGGTGATCTTCGCCAACGGCTCGGCCTCCACCCACTTGGAAAAATAATCAACCACCACCAGCAAAAACTTCCGCTGTCCGATCGCCATAGGAAACGGACCTACAATATCCATTCCCCATTGGTCGAACGGACAGGACACAGTAGCTGCCTTCATTTCTTCCGCCGGTCGGTGAGAGAAATTATGATACCTTTGGCAAGATAGGCAAGTCGCAACGGTCCGAGCGGCGTCTGCTTGTAGGGTTGGCCAGAAGTACCCGGCCAGCAAGACCTTTTTGGCCAATGATCGTCCGCCCGGATGCCCTCCGCAGGATCCTTGATGTACTTCTTGGAGGATGTAAGCCGCGTCTTCCGAGCTCACGCATTTCAACAGTGGGCGAGAGAAGGCCTTCTTGTATAATTGATCTCCAATGAGCGTGAACCGACCGGCTCTCCTCCTTAGTAGCTGGGCCTCATCCCGATCGGACGATGTAGCACTTGAGCGGAGAAACTCCATGATGGGTGTTCGCCAGTCGCTCGGGAACGTGAGGGCTTCCATCCGGTCGACGTGCGCCACCAAAGATACTTGTTCGATTGGTGATTGGGTGACGAACGGCGTTATTGCACTTGCAAGTTTGGCTAACTCATCGGCCGCTTGATTTTCTGCTCGGGGTATCTTTTGGATGATGACCTCTCTGAAATTGGCTCTGAACTTCTCAAAGGCTTCAGCATAAAGTTTGAGCCGAGCGTTGTTAATCTCAAAAGTACCAGAGAGCTGCTGAGCGGCCAACTGAGAATCTGAATGTATAGTCACCCATCCGGCTCCCACATGCCGAGCTGCCTGCAAGCCGGCTATGAGGGCTTCATACTCAGCTTCGTTGTTTGTAGCTCTGTAATCCAGCCGGACGGATAAGTGCATCTTTTCTTCTTGGGGAGAGAGTAGCAGTACTCCAATCCCGCTTCCGAGCCGAGTGGATGATCCGTCCACAAATATTTTCCACATAGCTTCCGGCTCTGAATTCTGCACCTCAGTCACAAAATCCGCTAAGGACTGCGCTTTGATTGCCGAGCGGAGTTGATATTGAATGTCGAATTCACTCAACTCCGTTGTCCACTTAATAAGCCGTCCGGACGCTTCTGGATTCAATAATACTCGTCCGAGCGGGCTATTAGTTTTGACAATGATGGTATGTGCCAGGAAGTAGGGACGGAGGCGTCGAGCGGCGAGGACCAGCGCGAAGGCTAACTTCTCGAGCCCAGTGTAGCGAGATTCAGCATCTTTTAAAATATGACTCAGAAAATATACAGGCTCTTCTCCGCTCGCCCTCACTAATGCTGAGCCGACTGCTTGCTCATTTGAAGATAAATAGATACAAAGAGGCTCACCTACGGCTGGCTTGGCTAGTACAGGCAGAGAATTCAGATATGCCTTCAATTCTTCAAACGCTCGATCGCATTCTTCGTCCCAGTGAAATTTAGTGGCCTTGCGCAGTATTTTGAAAAAGGGCAGGCTCCGGTCGGTTGTCTTGGAGATGAATCTGGACAGAGCAGTTATCCGACCGGTCAAACGCTGCACTTCCCTCAGATTTCTTGGAGGCGGCATATCTTGTAGAGCTTTCACCTTGCTGGGATTTGCTTCGATACCTCGCTCGGTCACGATGTAACCCAAGAAACGCCCTCCTTTTGCTTCGAACAGGCACTTCTGGGGGTTTAGCTTGACTCCATATTTCCGTAGCGTTCGGAAAGTTTCCTCCATGTCTTCGAAGAGATCGGCCGCTCGGACGGACTTGATAAGAATGTCGTCCACGTATACTTCCAGATTTCGCCCGATCTGCCCCTTGAACACTTTGTTCATCAGCCGCTGATAGGTAGCTCCCGCGTTCTTCAATCCGAACGGCATCACGTTATAGCAATAGGTGCCGTCGGCTGTAACGAAGCTGACTTTTTCTTGATCTTCACGGGCGAGTGGCACCTGATGATAGCCTTGGTAAGCGTCGAGCATACATATCAGCTCTCAGCCTGCAGTGGAGTCCACCAGCTGATCGATCCGCGGTAGAGGATAAAAATCTTTCGGGCAAGCTTTGTTGAGATCCCGAAAATCTATGCACACTCTCCACTTGTTGCCCGGCTTGGAGACTAATACTACGTTCGCCAGCCAGCTCGGGAACTGAACCTCGCGTATATGGCCGGCCTCCAAAAGCTTCTCAACCTCCGCCCGGATGATGACATTCTGTTTAGCGCTGAAATCCCTTTCTCTCTGCTTCACCGGTCGAGCGTCCGGTCGGACATGTAGCTCGTGCTACGCTATGCTTGGCGAAATTCCGGGCAGCTCGTGCGTTGACCAGACGAAGACATCACAGTTTCTCTGGAGGCATTTGATCACTTCCTGTTTCTGGCCTTCCTCCAGGTCAGACGCAATGAAAGTTGTAGCCTCCGCTCGGGTCGGGTGAATCTGCACTTCCTCTTTTTCTTCATAAACTAGAGAGGGAGGTTTTTCAGTTATAGCGTTCACCTCGATCCGTGGCAACTTCCGAGCGGAATTGGCTTCTGCTTGGACCATCTCGACGTAGCATCGCCGAGCTGCTAGTTAATCTCCCCGTACTTCTCCCACTTTGTCCTCGACGGGAAACTTGATCTTCTGGTGGAAGGTGGAGACGGCCGCTTGGAACTCGTTGAGCGCCGGTCGTCCCAAAATGACGTTGTATGATGAGGGGGAGTCGACCACCACGAAATTTGTTGTCCGCGTCCTCCTGAGCGGCTCTTCTCCCAGAGAGATGGCTAGCCAGATTTGTCCGACCGGATGAACTTCGTTGCCCGTAAATCTGTAAAGGGGAGTTGTCATGGGCAGCAGCTCGGCTCGATCAATTTGCAGTTGATCGAACGCCTTTTTGAATATGATGTTGACCGAGCTCCCTGTGTCAATAAAAACACGATGAATAGTGTAGTTGGCTATTACCGCTTTGATGAGCAGAGCGTCATCGTGGGGTACTTCAACTCCTTCCAAGTCCCTGGGCCCGAAACTGATTTCGGGTCCACTCGCCCGCTCTTGGCTGCAGCTGACTGCATGGATCTGTAGCTGTCGGACGCTCGCCTTCCTTGCTCGGTTGGAGTCTCCTCCTATCGGCCCACCAGCTATGATGTTGATCTCGCCTCGGGAAGTATTGCTCCTATTTTCTTCTTCCCGAGCGGACGGTCGGGGACGTTCCCTGGACATCCGGAGATTCTCCCGCCTCGGAGAGCGATGCCGCTCGGGAGTCTGCTGTTGTCGCCTGTCAGCTATCGTCCGATCGGCTTCATGAGTTCTCTGTCGCCTGTCGGATGATGGCGATCGACGACCGCCACTCCGGGGAACGGGATGAGCGATCAAGGGGAGACTCCGACAATCCCTTGTGTTGTGCGTGTCTGTCCGGTGGAAGGAGCAGAACATTGGGGTCCATCTCTTCTTTGGCTTGGGCCGTGCGGCAGCTACCTCTTGCACATGGGGCCTAGCATGGGGGGAGCGGATTGCTTCGGCCCTTGGTCCTCTGGGTGGCTGATGAGCCGCTTGCGGCTTCCGTTCGGCATAAGGAGCCCGCTCGGCCGAAGTTTCTTTTTTCCGGGCCGCTTGCGCTTCCTCCACGTTGATGTATTCGTTGGCCCGGTGTAGCATGTGGTCGTAGTCTCGAGGCGGCTTCCGAATGAGTGATCGGAAGAAGTCCCCATCCACGAGGCCTTGTGTGAAGGCATTCATCATGGTCTCCGAGGTGGCCGTTGGAATGTCCATGGCCACTCTGTTGAACTGCTGGATGTAGTCTCGGAGCGATTCGCGGACTTCCTGTTTGATGGCAAACAGATTAACACTGGTTTTTTGATAGCGCCGACTGCTTGTAAAGTGGTGGAGGAAGGCCGTACGGAAGTCTTTGAAGCTTGTGATAGACCCGTCCGGCAACCTCTGAAACCACCGTTGAGCCAATCCGGAGAGGGTGGTGAGGTAAACTCGGCACTTCACCCCATCTGTGTATTGATGCAGGGTTGCAGTGTTGTCAAATTTACCCAAATGATCGTCCGGGTCGCTGGTTCCATTGTACTTGCCGATCGTCGGAGGCACGTAGTGCTTGTGCAGAGGGTCTCGTAGAATAACCTCTTAAAATTAACGATTAATCCGCTCGGGCGATGCGTCCGCTCGGGGGGCTTTCCCTTTTCTTTCGTCTCGTCTAGGCATTTCATCCGAAGAAGATCCCCGATCTCAATTAGTTGCTGCGGCTTCAGGGGTGCGGAATAGGGCCCGATGGAATGCAACGGTGGCCTGTGGTGCTTCCGCTCGGCCACCAGACGCTAACGTTGCTTGCTGCTCCAGTCGCTCGGCTGGTGCTTTCTGTTTTTGCTCCACAAGCTTGGCGGCCCTCAACTCGATCAGAGCGTCGAGTTCCTCCGTGGAAAGCGTCACCGTGTGTTGTCGTCCAGCTTCGTCCATTGCTTCCGCTCGGATGCAGGAGCGTTTCCACAGACGGCGCCAAATTGATCCTGTCCGAAAGTTGAATCAACGGACGCTGGGCACGTGGCGCTCTCCAAGCGGCTGACGTAGATCGGCTGACTGTCCGCCCGGACCTCTGGTGAACCTGCACAGAATTCGGGCCGGGAAGGGGTTCCCGGCGACGACCCTCCGACGCTTAAGTCAGGCAAAGCTCAACAAGAAAGTGGCTCCCAAAGTTGTAGAACGCGTACCTCCGGCGAAGGATGAGGGCCTTTATATAGGGCTGGAGGGAAGCGGGTGCACACGTACCGAGGTGTACACGTGTCCTTAGTCCATACCCCAGTAAGGGTCTGTCAGTGAGCTTACCTGACCTCATACTGCTACAGTCCAAGCATGTCTTCGATGGGACAGCGGAACCCTCTGTCGTAAGATTTGGAGTATGGCCTAAACGTGGAATATACCCGCTGTCAGAAAAAGATGTCCCTTGTCCTTTTCCCCTTTGCTTCCGGCCGGCCCGCCTCCGGGCGTCCGGCCGGCTAGCCTCTGCCTTACGTCCGGCCGGGCACACAAAGTGATCTACTAAGATTCTCGGTGATGTGTTTTGTGGAGACTGTTAGCAGTATGCTACCTCATGTTTCGGCCGAGCGTGCCCTCCGCTCGGCCCTACGATCTTGTACCATGAGCGCCGAGGCCCAGCTTCCTGCTGGGGCGCCTTCAGTTAGAGCCCGGTCAGCCGGCCGGGCGTTCAACCAACCCCTATCCGGTCGGCCACCCGGCCCTTTGACTTCCACGTGGCGTTGACTCCCCAGAACGGTGGTCCCCTGTTCTTACCGCCAATAAGAGGATCATATCCGAAATAGATCCCTCGTCGAGACACCGTCTCGAATCAAAGTCCTGCACCATATATATATATATATATATGGTGCAGGACTTTGATTCGAGACGGTGTCTCGACGAGGGATCTATTTCGGATATGATCCTCTTATTGGAGGCAGGTACTTTGACTTATCTTTTTAGATATGTCATTTGATATGCATAGTAGTTTTTTAACAAGTAGTAAGAATTATGTTTCATATCTGCATCGATTTGTCACTACCAGATACCTGTTACATGCTTGTTTTGTTTACCTGTTATGCATTTCATGTTATTACCACCTGATTATATATGCTTATAGAGGTAGTGACATAACCATGCTTTATTATGTTCAGGACCTAGGTTTTGATACTTTATCTAATCTATGTACCTTTAATTTGATTCTTTGTCCTATGGT
Organism: Zingiber officinale; assembly: GCF_018446385.1. Lineage (NCBI taxonomy): Eukaryota > Viridiplantae > Streptophyta > Magnoliopsida > Zingiberales > Zingiberaceae > Zingiber > Zingiber officinale. The sequence continues at coordinate 4,263,905 of NC_055987.1, read as the reverse complement.
ACACATTTTGTAAAGATGGATAGGTTCAGAATTTTCCCATGTTTAGTATCATGCACCATCTCGCATGATTGTATGTTGTGCGATAGTCGACTCCATTATTGTTGAGTACATCACCAGTTACATGGATCTGCACACACAACCACTCATGGGCTAGTGGTTTTTATCAGGCAGGGTGTGTTGCAGCAGGTTGTGTTGGACCCCGTGGTTGTTTTGATGTGATCAACCAAGTTGGTTAGGTCCTAGTTTATGTTTGATCCCTATTTCTGAGTGTGCAGGAGCTTAGGAGCTCAGGAAGTCGAGCGGAAGACGCAACTGGAGAGAAGGACGACACGGGAAGGGAGCCGATGGGCTCGGTGGGTCTGAAGGACGAGAGAGCTGCGGAAGAGTACATCGGTGGGCGAGAAGAATGTGTGTGGCGTTCGAGGGGCGTTAAGTCGGGGAGGAAGGTTGCTCGAGGAGAAGGCCGGAAATTGGGTTCGGGTGAGCCCTATTTCGATTGGCCGGAATCATCCAAAAGAACGGAGTTTCGGAAGTTGAAGCGAAGAAGTAACTGAGCTGGAAAATCTGCTCAAGGTGCCTTCATCATGCCTTGAAGGCGCCTTCACCTTGAAGGCGCCTTCAAGGCTTGATAAAGGCGCCTTCAACTGGTCAAAAGTGACCGTTTGCGCTGCGGATAGAATTCTATCCGCTGACTTGGTTGGAGGCGCCTTAGACCCTCGGGATAGACTTTCCAGGAGCTATATAAAGGCCCCTGGAGCTAGGAATTAAAAATCAACTCAAGCAATCAACTGTGTAGTCATTTCTAACAATAGTTCTAAGCTTCCAAAGTGTAAAAGACTTCTCCTCCTTCAGAGAAGGAGATCTTTCTAGTGCGCTTTTCATCGCCCTAGATTAACAACCTTCTTGGTTGTAACCAGGTTAACTGCTGAGTCCCTTTTCGTTTCTGCTTTTAATTTTATTATTTTACTATTGCACTATTTGAGTTGAAAATTCCGAGGAGGGTATAGTTTTTATTTTTCAAGCAATTCACCCCCCTCTTGCCGATCTCCGCTACACTAACAATTGGTATCAGAGCGAGGTTGCCTCAGAAGAACTAACCGCCGACTGAAGTACAACAATCAAGACGATGGCTGCAGCGAATATTCATCCCCCAAAGTTTGACGGAGACTTCGCGACCTGGAAACACTGATGGAGGTATTTTTTAAAACTGACTTCGATATTTCACTAACTATGAAAAATGGTTTTGAAGTTCCGAAAGACAAAGAAGAGGGTCAGTGGAGCAAAAAGGAGCAAGCCGATTTCGTTGCTGTAAAATATCGGAAAAAGGCGAATATTAATAAGGGAATTTTCCGAAATTTTTGAAATTTTTTCGAGAATTTTTCGGAGCTCGTATGGACGAGTTTACGGGGATTAAACGGGGTCCCAGGAAAGCCTGTTTAGGCTACCCCATTTAAGTGAGGAAAAGTTTTATTTTATTTTATTTTATTTTATTTTTCTTATTTCAATTTCTTTTCCTTCCTCGTGCTGTGCTCTCACCCGACGCCCGAGCCTTCTTCCCCGCGCAAACCCGAGCCCTAACCGCACGGCGGTTTCCTCCACCTTCTCCTTCATTTTCTTCCTCCTGAGCCGCACACCCGAAGCCTTCTTCTTCTCCTCATCTCCCTCGCGCGACACCAACCCCAATCTGCCGGCCACAGCCAAGCCCTAGCGCCGACCACCAGAAGCCTCTACCTTCCTTCCCCTCTGATCTTCGCGCCGATCGCCCTCTCCCCCGCACGGAGCAGTGCCGACGCTGGAGTAGTGGTGTTGCTGTTCTTGCTGTGCCCTAGATCGCCGGCGTGGAAGGGACAATTAGGACTCCGAGGGTAAGCTACCGATCCTTCCTCTTTTCTGATCTATGATTGGTGCCCTAGATTGTGTCTTCTTCCTTGGTTCTTACTCTTCCTCTCTGATTGTCGGCAATCCTAGGTCAGGTCTTGGATCCTTTCTTCATTCTTGTTAACCCTGGTACGCTGCTTCGCGGATTAGATCGGATCGGGAGACCTTTCTGGAAGCAATCTATTGAGGTAACATTGGTAATTATGTGGATTCAGGGACTTTGATGAATTCTTCCTCCTTAGGATAATCTTCTTGCTTGATTCATTACTTGATCCGATTGAATAGGGAAGGATTTCAATAGGATTGTGTTCTGTGAATTTTCTTTGGCTTCAGCAGCAGCTTACCTTGGTTACGACAGCCACTTCATCTAGTAGCTTTTCTGATTTCAGTAATTATAGTAGCTGAGATAGAGGTAAGGAACAGGGAATTGGTACATGATCATGTGTAGATTTGAACTAGGGTTCTTGATTTAATAGGAATTTGATTTAGCTACTGAATATATATAGTAATTAGCTAAATCCGGATATGTTTGATACCACAGGATTTTGACGCGAGACGAGCATCTCGATGTCGGATTTGGACATTCCTATTGGAGGCGGGTACTTTTGACTTTATGTCGTTTGATATATATAGTAGTGAGTTTAACAAATTGTATTAATTATGTTCCTCATTCTGTTTTGGTTAATCACTACCCAAAACTTTTTACATGCTTGATTGATTGCTTAGTTTGCATCTCATGTATACTTTACCTGTTGATACATGCTTATAGGGGTAGTGATATACCATGTTTCACCATGTTCAGGACCTAGGTTGTATACCTTATCTGATCTGTGTACCGTTGTTTTGATTCATTGACTTATGGTGCACTTTTTATATATACATGGTTTAGCTCAGGATATTTTGTGGTTAGTGTCATGCACCATTTGCATGATTGCATGCTGTGCGATAGTCTGCTCTATTATTGTTGAGCACATCGCCAGTTACATGGATCTGCACACACCACCACTCATGGGTTAGTGGTCGATTCAGCCAATGTGTGTTGCAGCAGGGACTTTGTTTGGCTCCGTTGGTCCGCTCATGGGTAGCGTGATGCAACGTGTTAGCCGGCAGGGATTCCTCCCCGTCATCGTGTACCGGGAGTTGAGAGCATTGCGCTCCCCCATTTATGATTTGGGGTAGGAGGATAGGTGTACTCTGACAGCATCCTGTCCACTCGGTCACTCATCAGGAGTAGTGACGACAGAGTGCACGGTTGTCACAGCCCTACCCACTCGGCCTCACTATTGTGTGAGATGATCGACTGGCGTCAGGGGTGACCAGGACGCATCATTGGCATCATATGCATGATGCATTTATTGCTTGTGTTTGTGTTTGCTGTATTTATATGCTGCATATTGTTTGGATACTTATGTTTGACATGCATACAGGATTTCTATACCACTTGGACTGTTTGTCCTTATACCCAGGTTCTGGTTAGTACAGTTTTTCTCCTGTTTACTTCAGATGCATTTTTTATCTTTCTTATATCAGGGAGACTGTACGCATGATTAGTGCTAGGTGTTATTTCCCTACTTTGTATATCAGTTGTACCTGCTGAGTGTTGGACTCACCCCGCCTCCATTGTTGTTATTTTTTCAGGTTGATGCTGTCAGGAGAGAGTTCCAGTTGCTAATCCCTGCAGACCTCGAGGATATTATTGGTCTTTTGGTTTTCTTACATAGACTATGCTAATTTGTTTTGTTTGATGGTATGGATATGATATGAATTTTGTGATGTCGATGGATTTGGTTTGGTTTTGCTCTTACTACATGCCTGCCTAGACGGCAGAAGAGGTAAATTGATCTTATCGTCGGATTTGTGTTTTATGAGTGCAGTTGAGTAGGGTGGATTTTGAGTCTTCTATTCATTGCTTATTATATTGCGTGGAATGCCTGTGTGTTGTGTTTATTTACTGTTTTTATTCCAGCCGCATGTGGCTGAGGTATTTGGATATGTCGAAAGTTTCAGATTGTCCGCCGTACAGGGGAGATGCTGCCGAAATTTCTTCAGACTGGGACTCCTCCGGGGCGTGACAATTTATTTGGTATCAGAGCAAGGTTTGCGAGTCATACTAGGCATTTCCGGATTTTCATTATGGTTATGTTTCGGATTTCCGTTTCGGATTTATATGGATTTCCGGCGGTTTTCTCGTTCGGAATTTTGAGGTCAAATTGGGGACTGGACAGCGACGGAACATCTCCAGACAGCAAATAGGTATGATGATTATTTTATGATTGTTATATTGGTAGTAATATCTGTAATATAGCTTAACAGATATGAGGAGATCTACGCGTATTGCAGCGAGACGTGGTGCTGGACGACCACGTACGAGGACCACGGGATCTCTGGATATGCCAGAGATGCCTATTGTTGATGAGCTTGTCAATCAGGGACAGACTCAGCATACTGCGGGCGTGTCGGGCTCTCAGACCCCGACGACTCCTATAGAGGTACCTACCTCGGTTATGCCGAGTGTACCTATCCATACTGTAGTTCCGGTACCATCAGGGGTACCATTGGCGTTCCCGATACCTGCTCCAGCGCAGCCTACGGCGTACCCGGCACCACCGCCACCTGGACCTACAGTGTACCCGACACCAGTGGCACCTGTGCCCCAGTGCCTACAGTAGCAGCAGCTGCTCCACATCCGATACCATTACCACCTGTACCTCCAGCTGCGGCCACTTTTGTTCACCCGGCAGTACCACCGACGGCTTATGCTCCAGTTTATACAACAGCACTGGGAGTTCCTCCTCCGGTTTATTCCGCGGTACCACCTGTAGCACCAGTTCCAGTGGTTCCACCAGTTCCTGCAGCCGTCCCGACACAGCTCACTGATATTGCCGCGGCACGAGCTAGGATTCCAGTATTAGCAGAGTCGATGAAGACTCGATTCACACTCTTTCGAGGAGACCTTGATCCGAGTATGGCCCTGTCATGGATAGAGACTATGGAGCAGACATTCTTCTATATGGCTTGCTCCGAGTGGGAGAAAGCAGAGCTGGCTGCTTTCCACTTACGGGATGAGGCTAACGCCTGGTGGATTACTCAGCGTTCCATCATCGGTGAGCGGAACGTTACTTGGGCCAGGTTCAGAGAGGCTTTTGAGAGCCGTTTCTTCCCACTATCATATCAGATGGCTCGCCGGCAGGATTTCATGAGTCTCCGTTAGAACAATCGCACGGTGACAGAGTATAATACTGAATTCAACCGGTTGGCTAAGTTTTGTCCAGAGTTAGTTGCGGAGGACAGATCTCGCATGATGCAGCTTATACAGGGACTAGATGGTTATCTGCAAGTATGGCTTGCCGGTTTAGGGATCGTATCTTACTCAGATGCACTGGATCGAGCTTTGATGATAGAGTTAGCTCAGCAGAGAGCATTTCTGGACAGGAAGAGGAAGCATGTAACGACCCGACCCATTTGGTCCATTTGGCGACCTCGGGTCATCGACCGTCGGCCCTTATGTCGTCGGCCCATTTGGCGACCTCTCATGTCGTCGATCGACGACCCTTGGCCGTGCCGTTACTCACTAGGACTTTCCACCCCTGGCAGTGGATTTTTGCCTCTCCCAAGATTCGAACTCTAAACCTCCAGGCTTAAGTATTAGAATTTATGAATCCTGGTAACCAAGTGAGTTCATCTCACTTGGTTACCAGGATTCATAAACTCTAATACTTAAGCTTGGAGGTCTAGAGTTCGAATCCTGGGGGAGGCAAAAATCCACTGGTCAGGGGTGCAAAGTCCTAGTGAGTAACGACACGGCCAAGGGTCGTCGGCCGACGACATGAGAGGTCGCCAAATGGGCCAAGAGGGCCGGGTCGTTATAATAAAAAGGCGCCTTTTTATTGTAACTACCCAGCCCTCTTGGCCCATTTGGTGGCCCATTTGGTGACCCTCGGGTCGTCGACCGTCGGCCCTTATGTCGCGGCCCATTTGGCGACCTCTCATGTCGTCGACCGACGACCCTTGGCTGTGCCGTTACTCACTAAGACTTTCCACCCCTGGCAGTGGATTTTTGCCTCCCCCAGGATTCGAACTCTAAACCTCCAGGCTTAAGTATTGATCTCACTTGGTTACCAGGATTCATAAACTCTAATACTTAAGCCTGGAGGTTTAGAGTTCGAATCCTGGGGGAGGCAAAAATCCACTGTCAGGGGTGGAAAGTTCTAGTGAGTAACAACACAGCCAAAGGATCGTCGGTCGACGACATGAGAGGTCGCCAAATGGGCCGACGACTTAAGGACCGCCAGTTGGGCCGCCACAAGGGTCGCCCAAGAGGTCAAAAGGGCCGGGTCGTTACAATAAAATGCGCCTTTTTATTGTAACGACCCGACCCTCTTGGCCCATTTGGCGGCCCATTTGGCAACCCTCGGGTCGTCGACCGTCGGCCCTTATGTCGTCGGCCCATTTGGCGACCTCTCATATCGTCGACTGATCTCACTTGGTTACCAAGATTCATAAACTCTAATACTTAAGACTGGAGGTTTAGAGTTCGAATCCTGGGGGAGGCAAAAATCCACTGACCAGGGGTGGAAAGTCCTAGTGAGTAACGGCACGACCAAGGGTCGTCGGTCGACGACATGAGAGGTCGTCAAATGGGCCGACGACATAAGGGTCGACGGTCGACGACCCGAGGGTTGCCAAATGGGCCAAGAGGGTCGGGTCGTTACAAAGCATACGGGTCAGGCATCCGGACAGATCCAGCAGACACCGGCGACAGGACAACAGCAGAGTAGTCGCAGTCGGTCAGGTCAGGGTACCTCTGGGGTATCTCGTAGGCCTCAGAAGTCAGGGCGATCTTCTTCAGGACGTTCCCGGTTTTCTCGATGAACCGGCAACCACCTTCAGCGATACTCACTGTTTTCAATGTGGGTCGAGATCACCTCACCCGACTTGCTCTTTGGGACCGGTTTGCTTTTATTGCACAGGCCTGAGCCGAGATTGTCGGTGAAGGCTCGGCCTGCAGCTTCCGGAGGATCGGTCGAGGGGCAGTCTAGTCGATCGAGGGCATATCGGCGAGGCATAAGCCCAATCTTCACATCGTCGGCGAGGATAGCTTCACTGCGGCGACATTTGGCATGCTTGGGCGGAATACTCGGTGCTTCCATGCACCCTGAGTTGTTCGGGACCTTATTATCCGGCGGCGTGTCGAATCGACCTCAGCCTCTAGGTCAGTACCAGACTCAGTCCCAGTCATCGGCACAGTATCAGTCACCATCCTCTCAGTCTTCTCTGGCACATTATCCAGCACCGCCTCAGTGGCAGGCTTCTGCCCAGCCGCAGCAGCCGCTGGCAGCGTTACCACCTCCTCCTCCGCCAGAGACTGGACGTGTTCATGCGATTACCAGAGAGGATGCGCAGCGAGCCGACGGATCCGTTTTCCCCGGTGCGATTTCCATTTATGCATTTTCCACTGATATATTGATTGATACTGGTAGCTCGCACTCTTTTATATCCCGTACCTTTATGCGGGAGATTGGTAGATTACCTACTTTTAGACTGCAGCGATTGATCGTCTCCCTACCGTCCGGTGATACATTAGACGTCACCCAGGAGGTCAGAGGTTGCCCGTTAGACTTTGGCAACATGATACTTATGGTAGATCTTCTAGTATTGGAGATGGTCGAGTTTGATATCATACTTGGCATGGATTGGTTGTCAGTATATCATGCTACCGTTGATTGCTAGACGAGGGTGGTCACCTTCCGGCCTCCGAACCAACCCTCGTGGAGTTTCACTGGCATCAGAGACGACGACATCTCGATTATTTCGGCGATCCAGGCGCAGAAGCTGCTGTCTCATGGCTGTCACGATTTCCTATTATCTCTGATTAGTGCTGAAGACAGCAGTAGTTCGCAGCTCTCCGACGTTCCTATGGTCCGTGAGTTCCCGGATGTGTTTCCAGAGGAGCTACTTGGTTTGCCTCCCAGAAGGCCAGTGGAGTTCACTATTAAGCTGATTCCGGGAACCACGCCGACATTGAAAGCTCCGTATCGTATGACACCAAAAGAGTTGAACGAGCTGAAGGTTCAACTCCAGGAGCTTTTAGACAAGGGATTCATTCGCCCTAGTGTTTCCCCAGGGGGTTCTCTGGTATTATTTGTCAAGAAAAAGGAAAGCACTATGAGGTTATGTATTGACTACAGACAGCTGAATGCAGTTACCGTTAGAAATAAATATCCTCTACCACGGATCGAGGATTTGTTTGATCAGCTGAGAGGTACATCAATATATTCTAAGATTGATCTGCGATCCGGATATCATCCGTTGAGGGTCAGAGACTCAGATATTCAGAAGACAGCTTTTCGTACCAGATACGGACATTATGAGTTTTTGGTAATGCCATTTGGACTTACCAATGCTCCAGCGGTGTTTATGGATTTGATGAACCGCATCTTTCTGGAGTATCTAGATCACTTTGTTATCATTTTCATTGATGACATATTGGTCTACTCGCATTCTGAGGAGGAGCATGCACAACATCTTCGTATAGTTTTGGAGACTCTTAGACGACATCAGCTGTACGCGAAGTTCAGCAAGTGTGCATTCTGGTTATCCTCAGTCGGTTATCTGGGACACGTGGTTTCTAGCAGAGGTATTTCAGTTGATCCTCAGAAGATCGAGGCTGTCATCGGTTGGGAGCAACCGAAGTCAGTTCAGGAGATCCGCAGTTTTCTGGGATTGGCCGGATATTACCGACGTTTTATCGAGGGTTTCTCACGTATTGCTATGCCGCTGACACGCCTTACCAGGAAAGGCGTGAAGTTCATGTGGTCTGAGGATTACGAGACTAGCTTTCAGGAGCTGAAGCGGAGATTAGTGTTGACTCCAGTTTTGGTTTTACCTTCTGGAGAGGACGGATTTGTACTCTACACCGACGTGTCTCTTCAGGGTTTGGGCGTTGTTCTGATGCAGCACGGCAGAGTAGTCTTTTCTGCTTCTCGTCAGCTGAAGGAGCATGAGAAGAACTACCCAGTTCATGATCTGGAGTTAGCTGCCATCATCTTTGCTCTGAAGCTTTGGCGGCATCATTTATACGGTATTACATTTGAGATTCTCACTAATCATAAGAGTCTCAAATATATTTTCACTCAGAAGGAGCTTAATCTCCGACAGAGGAGATGGATGGAGTTCCTGAAGGACTATGATTGTACCATTAGATACCACCCGGGGAAAGCTAATGTGGTTGCCAATGCACTCAGCAGGAAGTCCAGAGGGACTTTGGCGTGCCACCGAGTTTCAGTTACAGACTTGGTTCAGGGTTTCTCCGAGTTAGATCTTGAGGAGCGGGGACCGACAGAGCAGGGTATTCTGGTTACCATGGTTGCTCAGTCGTCAATCAGGACGAGGATCCGAGAGGCCCAGGTTGGTGATCAGCATTTGCAATTCATTAGCAGTTAGATAGCTTCTGGGCAGCAGACCGAGTTTACACGAGACGAGGGGGGTATTATATACTTCCGAGGCAGATTATGCATACCTCAGTCTCATCCGGTCTTACAGGAGCTACTCCAGGAGGCATACCACTCTCGATTTGTGATTCATCCAGGTGGGACCCGTATGTATCGAGACTTGAGGCATTCCTATTGGTAGAACGACATGAAGATAGACATCGCGGATTTCATAGCTAGATGTCTTGTTTGTCAGCAGGTGAAGGCAGAGCACCGGAGACCTGCAGGATTACTTCAGCGGATTCCTATTCCCGAGTGGAAGTGGGATCACATTACCATGGACTTTGTGATGGGTTTGTCGAGGACACGACGAGGTCATGGCGTGATTTGGATAATCGTTGATCGATTAACCAAATCTGCGCACTTTTTAGCGATTCGGAGGACTGATCCCCTGGATCGATTGGCAGATCTGTATTGTCGGGAGATCATCAGACTACATGGTGTTCCGTTGAGTATCATTTCGGATAGAGATCCACGGTTTATGTCTCGTTTCTGGCAGAGTCTGCAGCAGGCCTTGGGCACACAGCTCTGTTTCAGTACAACCTTCCATCCACAGACAGATGGACAGTCAAAGCGGACCATTCAGACTTTAGAGGACCTGCTGAGGTCATGTGTTATGGATTTCGGAGGCAGTTGGGAGGACCATCTGCCGTTAGTAGAGTTTGCTTACAACAACAGCTTTCATTCGGCTATCTAGATGGCACCGTTTGAGGCATTGTATGGTAGACCTTGTCGGGCACCCGTCCTCTGGGATGAGGTTGGAGAGGCCCAGTTGTTGGGACCTCATAGAGTTCAGCAGGATGCAGAGTTGGTCCGTACTATCAGACGGAGGATGTCAGAGGCGCAGGACCGCCAAAAGAGTTATGCTGATCGGAGACGCAGACCACTAGAGTTCTCTGTTGGCGACCATGTTTTCCTACGAGTTTCACCCACGAAAGGGGTGAAGAGATTCAGCCTCAGAGGTAAGCTAGCTCCGCGGTATATTGGCCCTTTCCAGATCCTGGAGAGGATTGGAGCAGTAGCTTATCGGCTGGCACTATCACCATCCCTGTCAGGCGTCCACGATGTATTCCAAGTATCTATGCTGAGGAGATACGTACCCGACCCGACACATGTGCTGACAGATGTCCCAGTTCCAGTTCAGCCTGACATTACTTATGAGGAGATTCCGGTACGGATTTTGGACCGGAAAAAGCGTCAGTTGCGGAACAAGACTATCCGGCTGGTTAAAGTTGGATGGCAGTATCATTCCGACGAGGAGGCTACTTGGGAGCTTGAGGATACGATCCGGGCTCGATATCCCCATCTTTTCACTTGAGGTATGTGATTTTAGTTTATCGTTCAACATTTATACTTTCTGTCTATTATTAATACTTACTGATGGTAGATAACGAAATTTGGGGACCAAACGAAATTTGGGGACCAAATTTTGATTAGTGGGGGAGAATGTAAAATATCAGAAAAAAGTGAATATTAATAAGGGAATTTTCCGGAATTTTTGGAAATTTTTCGGGAATTTTTCGGAGCTCGTATGGACGAGTTTACGGGGATTAAACGGGGTCCCGGGAAAGCCTGTTTAGGCTACCCCATTTAAGTGAGGAAAAGTTTTATTTTATTTTATTTTTCTTATTTCTATTTCTTTTCCTTCCTCGTGTTGTGCTCTCACCCGACGCCCGAGCCTTCTTCCCCGCGTGAACCCGAGCCCTAACCGCAGGCGGTTTCCTCCACCTTCTCCTTCATTTTCTTCCTCCCGAGCCGCACACCCGAAGCCTTCTTCTTCTCCTCATCTCCCTCGTGCGACGCCAACCCCAATCTGCCGGCCACAGCCGAGCCCTAGCGCCGACCACCAGAAGCCTCTACCTTCCTTCCCCTCTGATCTTCGCGCCGATCGCCCTCTCCCCCGCACGGAGCAGTGCCAACGCTGGAGTAGGGGTGTTGTTGTTCTTGCTGTGCCCTAGATCGCCGGCGTGGAAGGGACAATTAGGACTCCAAGGGTAAGCTACCGATCCTTCCTCTTTTCTGATCTATGATTGGTGCCCTAGATTGTGTCTTCTTCCTCGGTTCTTACTCTTCCTCTCTGATTGTCGGTAATCCTAGGTCAGGTCTTGGATCCTTTCTTCATTCTTGTTAACCCTGGTATTCTACTTCACGGATTAGATCGGATCGGGAGACCTTTCTAGAAGCAACTATTGAGGTAACATTGGTAATTATGTGGATTCAGGGACTTTGATGAATTATTCCTCCTTAGGATAATCTTCTTGCTTGATTCATTACTTGATCCGATTGAATAGGGAAGGATTTCAGTAGGATTGTGTTCTGTGAATTTTCTTTGGCTTCAGCAGCAGCTTACCTTGGTTACGACAGCCCCTTCATCTAGTAGCTTTTCTGATTTCAGTAATTATAGTAGCTGAGATAGAGGTAAGGAACAGGGAATTGGTACATGATCATGTGTAGATTTGAACTAGGGTTCTTGATTTAATAGGAATTTGATTTAGCTACTAAATATATATAGTAATTAGCTAAATCCGGATATGTTTGATACCACAGGATTTTGACGCGAGATGAGCATCTCGATGTCGGATTTGGACATTCCTATTGGAGGCGGGTACTTTTGACTTTATGTCGTTTGAAATACATAGTAGTGAGTTTAACAAATTGCATTAATTATGTTCTTCATTCTGTTTCGGTTAATCACTACCCAAAACTTGTTACATGCCTGATTGATTGCTTGGTTTGCATCTCATGTATACTTTACCTGTTGATACATGCTTATAGGGGTAGTGATATACCATGCTTCACCATGTTCAGGACCTAGGTTGTATACCTTATCTGATCTGTGTACCGTTGTTTTGATTCATTGACTTATGGTGCACTTTTTATATATACATGGTTTAGCTCAGGATATTTTGTGGTTAGTGACATGCACCATTTGCATGATTGCATGCTGTGCGATAGTCCGCTCTATTATTGTTGAGCACATCGCCAGTTACATGGATCTACACACACCACCACTCATGGGTTAGTGGTCGATTCAGGCAGTGTGTGTTGCAGCAGGGACTTTGTTTGGCTCCGTTGGTCCGCTCATGGGTAGCGTGATGCAACGTGTTAGCCGGCAGAGATTCCTCCCCGTCATCGTGTACCGGGAGTTGAGAGCATTGCGCTCCCCCATTTATGATTTGGGGTAGGAGGATAGGTGTACTCCGACAGCATCCCGTCCACTCGGTCACTCATCAGGAGCAGTGACGACAAAGTGTACGGTTGTCACAGCCCTACCCACTCGGCCTTACTATTGTGTGAGATGATCGACTGGCGTCAGGGGTGACCAGGACGCATCATTGGCATCATATGCATGATGCATTTATTGCTTGTGTTTGTGTTTGCTGCATTTATATGCTGCATATTGTTTGGATACCTATGTTTGACATGCATATAGGATTTCTATACCACTCGGACTGTTTGTCCTTATACCCAGGTTCTGGTTAGTACAGTTTCTCTCCTGTTTATTTCAGATGCATTTTTTATCTTTCTTATATCAGGAGACTGTACGCATGATTAGTGCTAGGTGTTATTTCCCTACTTTGTATATCAGTTGTACCTGCTGAGTGTTGGACTCACCCCGCCTCCATTGTTGTTATTTTTTCAGGTTGATGCCATCAGGAGAGAGTTCCAGTTGTTAGTCCCTGCAGACCTCGAGGATATTATTGGTCTTTTGGTTTTCTTACATAGACTATGCTAATTTGTTTTGTTTGATGGTATGGATATGATATGGATTTTGTGATGTCGATGGATTTGGTTTGGTTTTGCTCTTACTACATGCCTGCCTAGACGGCAGAAGAGGTAAATTGATCTTATCGTCGGATTTGTGTTTTATGAGTGTAGTTGAGTAGGGTGGATTTTGAGTCTTCTATTCATTGCTTATTATATTGCGTGGAATGTCTGTGTGTCGTGTTTATTTACTGTTATTATTCCAGCCGCATGTGGCTGAGGTATATGGATATGTAGAAAGTTTCAGATTGTCCGCCGTACAGGGGAGATGCTGCCGAAATTTCTTCGGACAGGGACTCCTCCGCGGTGTGACAGTCGCCAACGGAAAGGCAGAGTTCCACCTACTCAGCGTTCTGTCGCCCCAAGAGGTAAGTCAGATCGGAAGCCACGACTCCGCTAAAGACCTCTGGGAAAAATTCCTGGAGCTTCACGAAGGTACCTCGGAAGCGAAGCTGGCAAGACGCGACATTCTTCGGATTCAACTTATGAACCTCCGAATGAACCAAGGCGAGAAGATAGCGCAACTCCAAGCAAGGATTAAGGAGCTAATCACTCAACTAAGCAACCTTGGAGAAGAAATAACGAACCGGGACTCGATCCGGTACGCGCTCAACGCCTTCCCCAGAACTCCAGAATGGGCGTCCTTAGTAGACGCATACTACATCTCTAAGGACTTCGAGGTAAGTACTTTAGAAAATTTATTTTCTACTTTTGAACTTCACGAATCTCGGATTGCAAAGGCCAATAAAATGGAGAAAGCAAGTCAAAACATTGCCTTAAAGGCAAGAACAAACGATTCTGACTCTGAAACCTCGATCGACCAATCGGAAACAACATTACTGGTAAAGCGTTTCAATAAGTTTTTTAATTCTAATAAATTTAGATCGCAGACAAATAGTATTGAGCGAAAGAGAAGAACGGTTCGTTGCTACAACTGTAACGAAGAAGGGCACATCAAGGATGACTGCCCAAAGTTAAAGAGCAAAGAAAAAGACAAGAAAAAGTCAAAGAAACCAGAATCCTCCAAGCACAAGAACCTGAAGGCGACTTGGTCAGATTTGTCTTCTTCCGAATCAGACGTCGAAGCCTTCTTCGGATTAGCGTTGATGGCTAACCATCTACCTGAAGATGACTCAAGCTCAGAGATGAGCATAGATAAAGGGGGAGGAACATCAGAAGAAGAAAGTAGCGATGAAGGGGGAGCATCACCAAGTCAGGTAAGTAAGGTACGGAATCTAACCCCGACTAAGTCCTTTCGCTTTATTAAAGCCCTTTCTAAAGAGTTAGATAAATTAGAAAAGAAAATTGAACATTTGAAATTAGAGAATGCAAAATTAAAATTAGAAATTGAAAATTTGAAAACTGATGCATATTTTAAAACAATTTTTTTTCAAAAATCAAAACTTAAGATTTATGGAAAATTGGATTGGTATATAAGAAAGCATCAGGGTCAATTTAGGAAAATTCCCAAGAATTATGTACCCCCTAGGTATTTAACTAATCCAGTAGGAAGATACCTTTATTGGGTTCCAAAATTTGTGATAAATTAATTTTTAAAATCAATTAAGGCTTTCAGAAGAAAAAATTAAACGTTAAAATTTCTTTATGAAGCTTTGTCTAAGGAAGTTGTTATTGCTCCAATAACCAAGAAGGTCTAGTGCCTCGCCATGACCTGGAAGCTGAAATATTAAAATAAAATGTTTAATTAACTTTATGAAAAAACATTAAAACTAAAATTAAATAATGTTTTGAAAGCATTTCAAACATTTTCTTGGGAAATTCAAAAATTCATTTTACTTAGAAATTATTTTGAAAAATTTTAAAAATTTAGTTTACTTAGAAATTTTTTCTGGAAAATTCTAAAAAGTCATTTAACTTAGAATTGTTTTTACAAATTTGCTAAATATTTTTTTATAACCCCATTTTTGCTGTGATCAAAGGGGGAGGAAAAAGTACAAGTTTCGGGGGAGAGAATTTTTTAAAATTAAAAAATATTTTTGAAAAATTCTGTTTAACTCTTAATTAAGTAGTTGCAATTTTATTTATTGCAAACTTATGCTTGACATGTTAGTTTAGTAATTTTTTTTAAAAATTACTATTTGTCTATTTTTACCATAACTTGAACTTGGGATGATGCACATCAAAAAGGGGGAGATGGTTGGACCCTGTGGTTGTTTTGATGTGATCAACCAAGTTGGTTAGGTCCTATTTTATGTTTGATTCCTGTGTCTGAGTGTGCAGGAGCTTAGGAGCACAGGAAGTCGAACGGAAAATACAGCTGACGAGAAGGACGACACGGGAAGGGAGCTGATGGGCTCGGTGTGTCTGAAGGACGAGAGAGCTGCGGAAGAGTACACCGGTGGGCGAGAAGAACGTGCACGACGTTCGAGGGACGTTAAGCCGGTGAGGAAGGCTGCTCGAGGAGAAGGCCGGAAATTGGGTTCGGGTGAGCCCTATTTTGGTTGGTCGGAATCACCCAAAAGAACGGAGCTTCGGAAGTTGAAGCGAAGAAGTAACTGAGCTGGAAAATCTGCTCAAGGCGCCTTCATTATGGCTTGAAGGCACCTTCACCTTGAAGGCGCCTTCAAGGCTTGATGAAGGCGGCTTCAACTGGTCAAAAGTGACTGTTTACACTGCGGATAGAATTCTATCCGCTGACTTGGTTGGAGGCGCCTTGAACCTTGTTGGATGCGCCTTGAACCTTGTTGGATGCGCCTTGGACCCTCGGAACAAACTTTTCAGGAGCTATATAAAGGCCCCTGGAGCTAGGAATTAAAAATCAACTCAAGCAATCAACTGTGTAGTCATTTCTCGCAATAGTTCTAAGCTTTCAAAGTGTAAATGGCTTCTTCGCCTTCAGAGAAGGAGATATTTCTAGTGCACTTTTCATCGCCCTGGATTAACAACCTTCTTGGTTGTGACCAGGTTAACTGCTGAGTCTCTTTTCGTTTCTGCTTTTAATTTTATTATTTTACTATTGCACTATTTGAGTTGAAAATTCCGAGGAGGGTATAGTTTTTATTTTTCAGGCAATTCATCCCCTCTTGTCGGCCTCCGCTGCACTAACAGGTTGCTCTATCAAGGGCTCCGTTGGTCCACTCATGGGTAGTGTGACACAGCGTTGTAGCAGGACAGGGATCCTTCTCTGGACTTGCTCAGGGAGATGAGAGCATTGAACTCCCCCACTTATGATTTGGGGTAAGGAGGATAGGTGTACTCCGACAGCATCCCGTCCACTCAGTCACTCATCAGGAGCAGTGATGACAGAGTGCACAGTTGTCACAGCCCTACCCACTCGGTCTTACCATCGTGTGTGAGATGGCTGATTGGCACTAGGGGTGACCAGGACATGTCATTGGCATCATACGCATTGATGCATTTATTACTTTTGTTTGCTGCACTTGTATGCTGCATATTGGATGGATGCATTTATTTGACATGCATACAGGATTCCTACACCTCTTGGTTTATTATCCATAACCAGGTCCTAGTTAGTACAATTGTTCTCCTATTTATTTCAGTTGCAATTATCTTTCTTATATCAGGAAACTGTACGCATGATTAGTGCTATTTGTTATATTTCTTACTATGCATGTCAGTATTTACCCGCTAAGGAGTTGACTCACCCCGTGGTTATTATTATTTCAGGTTGAGGCTGTCCGAAGAGTTCCAGTCACTAGTCCCCCTGCAATTCGCGAGGATACTTGTTTGGTTTTTTTTTATTGTACTATCTAGACTTGTACTAGTTTTGTTTCTATGGATATGGTATGGTTTTGTTTTATTTATCAATGAGTTTTATTGGATTTGTTCTACTACATGCCTGCCTAGACGGCAGAAGAGGTGAGCTAATTTTTATTGCATCGTGAATTGAGTTTTATGGGTGTAGTTGAGTAGGATATCGTGATTTGAGCTTTTGGGTGTAGTTGAGTAGGATTTTTGAGATAGTTTCTCCTTATCATTGCTTTAGTTTAGTTTTACTATTAAACTACGTGGGTGTTTGCATTATTGTTTATTGTTATTGTTCCGACCGTGTTGGCCGAGGTATATGTGGCCCTGAGGGTATTGTAGAAAGTTTCAGATTGTCACCTGTACAGGAGAGATGCTGTCGAAATTTCTTTTGGCAGGGACTCCTCCGGGGCATGACAATTTATTTGGTATCAGAGCCAAGTTTTCTGATGCTTGGTTTTCGTATTGTTGGTTTTGCTAGTCAGATTGTTACAGGTATAGAATGTCTGGTTTTAGTATTTTTGGGATTTTCGAGATTTATCTGATACCAATTTATTTGGTATCAGAGCGGGTTACGATAGTTGCTTTTGGTGTTCTGGATTTTAGGGTTGGCCCAAGTTTGCTAGTTAACTTGGGTATTGATTTTCGGATTTGTATGGGTTTCCGTCGAATTTCTCGTCCGAAATTTTGAGGTAAAATGGGGACTGGACAGCGACGGAACATCTCCAGACGATAAATAGGTAATAAGGTAATTTTTTTTTATTTTTATACTTGTAGTGATATTTGTGATATAACTTAACATATATAAGGAAATCTACACGAGTAGCTGCGAGACGTGGTGTGAGACAGCCACGTAAGAGGACTTTGGAATCTCTGGCAACGGACTCGCTAGAGATCCCTATTGGGTTTGAGCCTGTCGGTTAGGGATATACTCAAGATACTGCGGGTGCGTCGGGCTCTCAGACCCCGATGGCTCCTTTAGAGGTACCTACCTCGGCTGCACCCGTTGTACCCACCCCTACCGTATTTACGGTACCACCAGGGGTACTACCGGCTATTGGGAAATAGGTTGCTAAACACGCAAACGCGCAGCGTAAAAACCTATTTCCTCCAGAAGATCCATGCGAAGGGAAACACAATCTTATACTAAGTTAGATCTAAAGACATGATATACCCTTGAAGCGTGCTCACGATCTCCCGACAGCTCAGATCACAGCACGATCAAGTATTCACGCCTCTATGGTATCCACACGAACAAGCCTTGCCTTCATTTGTCTCACAAACTCAACAAGATGGAGAAGAACACACAAAGGTTGTGCTAGCAACCTTGATTGTGTGTTTCGGCCAAGCAAGGGGAAGGAGGAAGAAGAAGAATGCCAAGGGTCTCAAAATGAAAAAACTCATCAAAAAATATCATCCAAATGATATTTATAGTTACCCATGGAATATCAAGAGTCTTCACCCTTTCATATTCTTATCCAGTGGCTCAAAATCAACCATTCAATCCAATGGTTCAATTTTGACCATTCATCTTCTTGGTGAACTCAAGTTCACCCAATGAGTCTAACCCATTGATTCCCATGCAATTGGACTCAATCCAATGATTGGATCCATTTGAGTCTAACTCAATAAGTCCAATTCGGATTACACTTAATCCATTGATTCATCATATGAACCTATCTCCATATCAACTTGTTCTTAGTGTGTGATCCTATAGGCTCTCGTAACGTTGGCAATGTATCCAAATCACCATTTGTGATACATAAACAATGAGTGGCATCTAGCAAGGCATCATTGCTACCCAAGTGACGAGAAAGTCGTGATCCGACCTAACCTTTCCGTGGTTATCATGTTGTATGACTTGGTCCCTCTATCCTTGATATCTAGATTGATCAATGAGACACATACCGTGTCATCCTCTTATCAATCTTTATGTTTCTTGATCTCTAAGTAGACACACTTATCAAATAAGCTCAATATCTCATATTGACTTATTTACGCATGACCATGCTTTCTTGTGTCCTACTAATCAAGAGGCCTACAGATATCACTTCCGTCATATGGAAGGGATAGATCCCATCTACATCACTCACATCCCTCCGCATAATTCATTGCATACCAAATGATCGACTTTATAGTCCACCCTATTACGGGTGACGTTTGACGATACCAAAGTCTACAACTCCTTATGTAGGGAACCGTAGTGACTTCAGGTCTAAGGACTATTCATACCAATAGTCACATGAGAATGTTTATGACACTCATACGACGATTCATGAAATATTCTCATGGCGGGTCATTCAGTATATATTCTCTAATATATACTCATGTGTCAACCTAATATCTCATATCCATGACTTGTGAGATCAAGTCATCCATTGACCTACATGCTAGTCTCAACGCATTAATATTGTCCTTGTATATTAATGTTCAACTAGGAATAGTTAAGAGTAGTGTTCTCTACAATATCTCACTATTAATTCAACCAATTGATTATTGTAGATAAGAACCTACTACCCAAGGACATTATTATATTTATTTAATCGGCACTGAACTGCAATAAATATAATAACCACAACCTTTGCCTTTTAATTAATAGTGATATATGATACAAAACGAGCCATTTACAATCATCTCATAATTAGTACTAAGGTTAATACTAACACCTGCATACTCCGCACCTGCTCTGGTCGAGCCTACGGCGTACCAGGCACCACCGCCACTTGGACCTACCGTGTGCCCGACACCAGCGGCACCTGTGCCCCCAGTACCTACAGTGTACCCAGCACCTGCACCAGCAGTACCGGTTGCTCCATTTTTGGTACCACCACCTACTGTACCTCCAACTGCGACCACCCATATCGACCCTGCAGTACCACCAGTGGTACATACTCCAGCTTATGCAGCAAAACCCGGAGTACCTCCCCCGGTCTATCCAGCGGTACTACCTGTAGCACCAGCTCCAGTGGTTCCACCAGTTCCTGCAGCCGTCCCTACACACCTCACTGATATTGTCGCGGCACGAGCCCGGATCCCAGCGTTGGCAAAGTCGATGAAGAGTCGATTCACACTCTTCCGAGGAGAGCTTGATCCGAGCGTGACCCAGTCCTGGATAGAGGCCATGGAGCAGACCTTCTTCTACATGGCTTGCCCCGAGTGGGAGAAAGCAAAGCTGGCTGCTTTCTATTTACGGGATAAGGTCGACACTTGGTGGGTTACGCAGCATTCCATCATAGGTGAGCAGAACATCACCTGGGCCAGATTCAGAGAGGCTTTTGAGAGCCGCTACTTCCCACGAGCATATCAGATGACTCGCCGGCAGGATTTTCTAAGTCTGCGGCAAAACAACCACTTGGTGACCGAGTATAATACAAAGTTTAATCGATTGGCCATATTTTGTCCAGAATTAGTTGCTGAGGACAGTCCTCGTATGCATCAGTTTATTTAGGGACTGAATGGACATTTGCAAGTAAAGCTTGCTGGTTTTGGGAATGCATCTTACATAGAGACACTAGACCGAGCCCTGATGATAGAGTCAGCTCACCAGAGAGTGTACCTGGACAAGAAAAGGAAGCAGACGGGTCAGACATCTGGACAGATCCAGCAGCCACAGGCTACACAGCTGCAGAGTGGTCGCAGTCAGACAGGTAAGGGAACTTCTGGGGCATATGGTCAGCCTCAGAAGTCGAGGTGGTCTTCATCAGGACATTTTCGGCCTCCTCAGCAAACCCGAAAACAACCCGCCAGCGACATCCACTACGCCCGGTGTGGGTCCAGATATCACACCATATCGACCTGCACCCTGAGGCAGTCAGTTTGCTATTATTGCAAACTGCCTGGGCACATGAGCCGAGATTGTTCGCTGAAGGCTCAGCATATTGATTCCAGAGTTTTTGGTCACGGGGTTCAGCTTAGTCAGACAAGGACTCAGCGGGGAGGGTACAAAGCCCAAACTTCTCATCGTTAACAGAGGACAGCTCCCCTGCAGCTGCTGCTTATGGCATGTATGGACAAGAGCACCCCACTGCCCTCATGGCCTCATGGTACCACAGAGTTCTGTCATGGAACCCCCGTATCAGCTGCAGCCTCATCCTTAGTCCAGTATCTGCAGCCCCAACCGTTGGTTCAGTACTAGACGCAGTCCTAGCTACCAGTACAGTATCAGTCACAGTCCTCTCTTCCACCTCTGGCCCCGTATCCAGCACCGTCTCAGTGGCTGGCTCCTGCTCAGATGCAGCAACGGCTAGCAGCGCTACCTCCTCCGCCAGAGACGGGACATATTCATGCGGTCACCAGAGAGGATGCGCAGTGAGCCAACGGATCCGTTTTCCGCGGTATGATTTTCATTTATGCCTTATCTGCTGATATGCTGATAGATACTGGTAGCTCGCATTTTTTTATATCTCATACCTTTATGAGGGAGAATGGTAGATTACCCACCTTCAGACCGCAACGACTGACCGTCTCTTTACCGTCCAGTGATGCTTTGGACGTCATCCAGGAGGTCAAAGGTTGCCCGTTAGACTTTGGCAACAAGATACTTACGGTAGATCTATTAGTACTCGAAATGGTCGAGTTCGATATTATTCTTGGCATGGATTGGCTATTAGCATATCATACCACTGTTGATTATTAGACAAGGGTGGTTGCATTCTGGCCTCCGAACCAACCCTCGTGGGATTTCACTGGCATCAGAGACGATGGTATATCGATCATTTCGGCGATTCAGGCACAGAAGCTGCTGTCACATGGTTGTCAGGGTTTTCTATTATCTTTGATTCATACTGAAGATGCCAGTAGTTCTCAACTCTCCGACATTCCAGTAGTCCGAGAGTATCCGGATGTATTTCCAAAGGAGCTACCAGGTTTGCCTCCCAGAAGGCAAGTGGAGTTTGCTATTGAGTTGATTCCGGGAATCGCGCCGACATCGAAAGCTCCTTATCGTATGACACCAAAAGAGTTGAAGGAACTGAAGGTTCAACTCCAAGATCTTTTAGACAGAGGATTTATATGCCCTAGTGCTTCTCCGTGGGGTTCTCCGGTATTATTTGTCAAGAAAAAGGATGGTACTCTGAGGTTGTGCATCGATTACAAACAGCTGAATACGGTGACTGTCAAAAATAAGTATCCCTTACCATGAATTGAGGATTTATTTGATCAGTTCAGAGGTACATTAGTGTATTCTAAGATTGATCTGCGGTCCGGATATCATCAGCTGAGAGTCAAAGAATCTGATATTCAGAAGACAACATTCCGTACCAGATACGACCATTATGAGTTTTTGGTAATGTCATTTGGGCTTACCAATGCTCCAGTGGTATTTATGGATTTGATGAACCGCGTCTTCCTGGAGTATCCTGATCAGTTTATTATCATTTTCATCGATGACATATTAGTCTACTCGCGTTCCGAGGAGGAACATGCGCAGCATCTTCGCACAGTCTTGGAGACTCTTCGACAACATCAGCTATATGCGAAGTTCAGCAAGTGTGCATTCTGGCTATCTTCAATCGGTTTTCTGGATCACGTGGTTTCTAGCCGAGGTATTTCTATAGACCCTCAGAATATCGAGGTTGTCACCAGTTGGGAGCAGCCGAAATCAGTACAGAAGATCCACAGTTTTCTGGGACTAGCTGGATATTACAAACGGTTCATCGAGGGTTTCTCCCGGATTGCTATACCGCTGACATGTCTGACCAAGAAAGGCGTGAAGTTCACGTGGTCCGAGGCCTGCGAGACCAGCTTCCAGGAGCTGAAGCGGAGATTAGTGTCGGCTCCAGTTTTGGTTTTGCCCACTAGAGAGGATAGATTCGTACTTTACACTGACGCATCTCTTCAGGGTTTGGGCGCTGTTCTGATGCAGCATGGCATACTAGTCTCCTATGCTTCTCGTCAGTTGAATGAGCATGAGAAAAACTACCCTGTACATGATCTGGAGTTAGCCGCCATCATCTTTGCTTTGAAGATATGGTGGCATCATCTGTACGGCATTACCTTTGAAATTCTTACGGATCATAAGAGTCTCAAATATATTTTCACCCAGAGGGAACTTAATCTCCGGCAGAGGAGATGGATGGAGTTCCTAAAAGATTACGATTGTACCATTAGCTATCACCCGGGGAAAGCTAATGTGGTTGCCGATGCACTCAGCAGGAAGTCTAAAGGGACTTTGGCTTGCCATCGGGCTTTAGTCACGGACTTGATTAAGGGTTTCTCCGAGTTGGGTCTTGAGGAGTAGGGACAGACAGAGCAGTGTATTTTTGTTACCATGGTTGCTCAGTCGTCGATCAGGATGATGATCTGAGAGGCCCAGGTCAGTGATCAGCATTTTCAGTTTATTGGCAGCCAGATAGCTTCCGGACAGCAGATCGAGTTCACATGAGATGAGGAGGGTATTATATATTTCCCTGGTAGATTATGCGTACCTCAGTCTCACCCAGTCTTACAGGAGCTACTTCAGGAGGCTCATCGCTCTCGATTTATGATCCACCCAGGAGGGATCCGCATGTATCGAGATTTGAGGCATTCCTATTGGTGGAACGACATGAAGAAAGACATCGCAGAATTCATAGCTAGATATCTAGTCTGTCAGCAGGTGAAGGTTAAGCACCAGAGACCTGTCAGATTACTTCAGCGGATTCCTATTCCTGAGTGAAAATGGGAACACATTACCATCGATTTTGTGGTGGGTTTACCTAGGACACGACGAGGCCATGACACGATTTGGGGCATCATTGATCGATTAACCAAATCCACGCACTTCTTAGCAAATCGTTGATCGATTTACCAAAGACTGATTCCCTGGATCGATTGGCAAATCTGTATTGTCGAGAGATCATCAGATTACATGATGTTCCTTTGAGTATTATTTCTGATAGAGACCCTCGGTCCACGTCCAGGTTCTGGCAGAGTCTGCAGCAGGACAACAACTTTCATTCGGCTATCCAGATGGCACCGTTTGAAGCATTGTATAGTAGGCCTTGTCGAACACCCACCCTCTGGGAGGAGGTTGGGGAGGCCCAGTTGCTAGGGCCTCATAGAGCTCAGCATGAGGCAGAGTTGGTTCGTACTATCAGGCGGAGGATGTCAGAGGCACAGGACCGCTAGAAGAGTTATGCTGATGGGAGATGGAGACCCTTGGAATTCTCTACAAGCGACCATGTATTTCTGTGAGGAACCCACGAAAGGGGTGAAGAGATTTGGCCTCAGAGGTAAGCTAGCTCCGCGGTACATTGGCCCTTTCCAGATCCCGGAGAGGATTGGAGCAGTAGCTTATCGTCTGGCACTACTACTGTCCCTGGCAGGCGTCCAAGATGTATTCCACGTATCTATGCTGAGGAGATACATACCCGACCCGATACATGTGCTGACAGATATCTCAGTTCTCATTCAGCCTGACGTCACATATGAGAAAGTTCCGGTATGGATTCTGGACCGGAAAGAGCGTCAGCTGCGGAACAAGACTATCCGACTGGTTAAAGTTGGATGGCAGCATCATTCGGACGAGGAGGCTACCTGGGAGCTCGAGGATACGATCCGAGCTCGATACCCCCACATTTTCACATGAGGTATGTGGGTTAATTTACCGTTCAACATTTATATTCTTTATCTGTTGTTAGTATTTGCTGATGGTAGATATGAAATTTGGGACCAAATTTTTATTAGTGAGGAAAAATGTAAAATACCGAAAAAAGGTAAATAACCATAATAAAATTTTCCGAAATTTTTAGAAATTTTTCCGGAATTTTTCGGAGACCGTATGACGAGTTTACGGGAATAAAAAATGAGTCCCAGGAAAGTCTGTTTAGGCTACCCAATTTTAACGAGGAAATGTTTATTTTTTATTCCTTTTCTTTCTTTTATTCCTTTTCCTTCGTTTTCCTCCCCCGCGTGCTCGTGCCCTAGCGTCGCGTCGTCTCCTCCCTTGCCCAAACCGCTCCGTGATGGTTTCCCCCCCCCCCCCCCCCCCCCTCACGATTAAACCCCTCGGCCAAGGGTCTCTCTTCCTCTTCGAGGCTGAACCTGATTGCCTTCCTCGCCTTTGCCCAATCCTCTTCCTCTCTTCTCCTCCGTCCTTGCCCAAGCGTCGGCGACGAGCGAGCCATCGCCGGTCGAGCCACCCTCCCGATCCTTCCCCCCTCACCTCTCGCGATGACAATCAAGCTTCTATTTCCCTATCTCTTCCTCTCTTCCGGCAGAGCATCACCGACTTTCCCTTCCCCTCGCGTTGCCCCGGTTACAATGGCCGACACTGGTCGGAAGCCGCCGATCACCTCACAGTCGTCCTTGATAGATCGCTCCCCCTCTGCTGTGATTTGGCAGCACAACCGCCACCTCCAAGCCCTAGTCTCACCCTCTGTTCTCGGCGTCTCAACCCATCGTCTCCTCTCGGCCTCGATCATGCCGGTGCCGAGGCTCTTCATCGCCGGTGCAGGGCCACCGTAGCCACATCCGAGCCTGTCTTCTGTGCCCTAGCAGTGGTCTTTGAGGATCTGCTGGTTTTCAGCCATCACATCCCTGTTAGCCGGAAGTTTGCATCGCTAGATCTTTGGGCGTCACAAACAGTAAGAGAAGAATAGGTAAGGTGCACAAATTGGGTTCTGGAATTAGGTTATCGTTTGGTGTGATGATTTCTTGAGCTCCATTTTGATATAGGTAGTGAAGTGCAGGTTATTTATTGGGTTCCAGCAGCTAATCCTATTCCGACAACGACATCCCTGGCTGTGGATCAGTATTAGGGGCTGTGAGATTGAGGTAAGATACTTAATTGGGTTGAATTAGGTATGAGTTGGATTGTGTAATTAGTTGGTTATGTGTTGATTAGGGTTTTGCCCTAATTTAGTATTAGAGATTTTATTTAGCTATTTATATGAATTTAGCTAAATTATATATATATATTGTTTGACGGAGGACTTTGATTCGAGACGGTGTCTCGACGAGTGATCTATTTCGGATACGATCCTCTTATTGTAGGCGGGTACTTTGACTTATCTTTTTAGATATGTCATTTGATATGCATAGTAATTTTTTAACAAGTAATAAGAATTATGTTTCATATCTGCATCAGTTTGTCACTACCAGATACCTGTTACATGCTTGTTTTGTTTACCTGTTATGCATTTCATGTTACTACCACCTGATTATATATGCTTATAGAGGTAGTGACATAACCATGCTTTATTATGTTCAAGACCTAGGTTTTGATACCTTATCTGATCTGTGTACCTTTGATTTGATTCTTTGTCCTATGGTACACATTTTGTAGAGATGGATAGGTTCAGGATATTCCCATGCTTATTATCATGCACCATCTCGCATGATTGCATGTTGTACGATAGTCGACTCCATTATTGTTAAGCACATCGCCAGTTACATGGATCTGCACACACAACCACTCATGAGTTAGTGGTTTTTATCAGGCATGGTGTGTTGTAGCAGGTTGCTCTATCAAGGGCTCCGTTGGTCCACTCATGGGTAGTGTGGCGCAGCGTTGTAGCAGGACAGGGATCCCTCTCTGGACTTGCTCAGGGTGATGAGAGCATTGAGCTCCCCCACTTATGATTTGGAGTAAGGAGGATAGGTGTACTCCGACAACATCCCATCCACTCGGTCACTCATCAGGAGCGGTGATGACAGAGTGCTCGGTTGTCACAGCCCTACCCACTCTGTCTCACCATCGTGTATGAGATGGCTGACTGGCACTAGGGGTGACCAGGATATGTCATTGGCATCATACGCATTGATGCATTTATTGCTTGTGTTTGCTGCACTTATATGCTGTATATTGGATGGATGCATTTATTTGACATGCATATAGGATTCCTACACCTCTTGGTTTATTATCCATACACCAGGCCCTGCTTAGTATAGTTGTTCTCCTATTTATTCAAGTTGCATTTATCTTTCTTATATCAGGAGACTGTACGCATGATTAGTGCTATTTGTTATATTTCTTACTATGCATGTCAGTATTTACCCGCTGAAGAGTTGACTCACCCCGTGGTTATTACTATTTCAGGTTGAGGATGTCCGGAGAATTCTAGTCGCTAGTCCCCCTGTAGTTCGTGAGGATATTTGAGGTGGTCATATTGGTGCGAAGCCTAGCTCCCTGCTGTTACAATATCTAAGGTTTTGTTATTGCGATAAACTACAATCTCTGCCGACAGAGTTGTTGCATAGCTTTCCTTTCCTAGAAGAATTACAAATAGACAACTGTCCACAGCTCCAATCGCTGCCAGAGATAGATAGGACTTTCTCCCTTTCTCAAAACACTACGTGTATGGAATTGTCCACAGATTCAAGCGATGCCCGAGGCGGGGCTTCCCAAGTCATTAGATTTTTTCCATTGCTTAGGCGATGTTCATCCGACGCTATGGGAGCAATCAAAAAAGTTCTTCGCGGATAGATATAATAGGAGAGTAAGTACCCTTGATGTATGTTATTTTCATGTATAGAGAGCTTTTATTTTGCATTCCTCCTATCGTATTTTTAGCTAATCTTCACAATAAAAGAATCATAGTTTCTCTTTTCACGTGTATATATACGATTCATCAACTTTTCTTTGCCATACAATTTTTTTTAGATCTTTGATAATTAGCATTACTTACATTGCTGATCATTCTTTATTTGTCTCTTGTATTGCATGTAATTCGCATGATTACTCATGAAGGCAAGGTTGGAATTGAAATGAGAACCTGAACGGCTCAATTAATTATCACAACAAGGATCTGATTCTTCATGGGCATACTATGCATAAGACAAGCAGTAAAAGCATCTATTGAAGTTTGTTGATAATAATATTCATGTGATAACTTCACGATATGTTCTTATGAAGATATATAGTGTCTTTAGAATCACTTACTCTGGGAACAAAATTTATTTAACGTGTCATGTGTACATTTCTTTAATTTTCACAAACTTGCTAAATAAATATTATGATATTTATGTGTCATTTTAACATTTGAATATTCTATAACTATTATTATAGAATTTGTGGCTTTTTATATTTAAATGTAGAATTTATTTTCTACTTATACTTAATTTATAACTCCTAGACTTTGTGATAGATATTCACTTACTGTTTATAAAAAAAATAAAAAATAAAGATATTTAAAGAATAATAGCTTCTTTGTAATATTCATTGTTTCAATATATTGAATATTTTTTGAAATAAGAATTTTGGTTGCATCGTAAATTTATATAACACATATATCTTTAGAGACATGCTAGGCTGGGTGCCCCCAGCTTGCGCGCGTAAAGGGGCGTCCCCTTGTCGAAGCGGGTGGCCTCCTAGGTGCGCATGTTGAGCGCGCATGGAAAGCGCCCAGCATAACAAATCCACATATCTATATATCTCAGTGTGAATAATAGGTCCTTTCTCAGATCCGCATGAAGTTTTGTGCATTGAAATGTTCCTGTAAGTGTGAGATTGATTGCATTAGAAATTTTGGTTGCATATATATACAGTATGAGCTAGTGATAAACTTTTGAGTTGCTCTCATAGAGATATGGTACAATAAAAGGGTACCTAGTTATCATACAGACATTCACAATTCAATTCCTAACTATGATATATTTATACAAATTTTTTAAAATTTAATTAATTTTTGAAATTCAAAAATATTTTTGACTTGAGGGTATGAATATAATCAGGGAGGTACACAAACACATTAAAATTAGTTTTATGCCAATCCGAGGTTATTTGATCCATCGATCAATTTTGTCCAAAATCGACTGATAGACCACATGATCTTGGATTGACATGAAACTAGTTCTTATGTGTTCGTCTACTTTTCCTAATTATATTTATGCTCTCAAACATTAATTTGACCCAATATATTAAGAGCAATAATATTTTGAACACAAATGTTTTTAAAATTTTTTGAACGTCTAAATTTTTAACAAATCCGTTGACTGATTTTTTTAAAATCAGTCGATCGATTTACTTTTTTTTTTCAAAATCGATTTTAAGTAAAATTGGTTGATGAACTAAACGATTTCGGATTGACATGAAACTAGTTCTTATATGTTTAGTTAGTTTTCCTGATTATATGCATGTTCTCAAAATTCAATTTGACTCAATACATTAAGAACAGTGATTTTTTAAAAATGGATGTGTTTGAAAATTTTAATTCATTTTCAAAAAAGTACTACTCTCAATATATTGATGATGATAACCGAGTTTACCTCGTACTGAAGGCCGGCAGGGCAATATTCCTCATGCCAGCAAGGTAGTAATTCTCCGGCCAACAGGGCAGTCTTCCTCAAGCTAGCAGGGCAATATTATTAGGATCTGCATGACAAATGCTGAAGGTCGAGCTGTTAGATATAATTATCCCTATTAGGTGAGCTTATTTGTAAGTTGCATATGTGAATATGATTTGAACCCTTTAAAGTGATCTAACTTAGGCTTATTCGTTTGTTGGATGTAGACCTTGTATGTATAGAACCTTTAGTCTCGCATCTATTATCATCTATATGCTGATAATAGATGTTCACCATATATAGGGATCTATAGTTCCACATCTATTATTATCTATGGGTTGATAATAAATGTCCACTATATATATGATTGATTCTCAAGAGCTTATAGAATCATCTTAATGTAGTTTATTATTCCCCATTGACAAAAAAACTTTACAGCGCCATCATCTCCTAAGTTTCTTGAAAGACATTCTTTTCTGCTGCATCTTCTTCCATAGAGATCAAGCTAACGACACTAAAGACAAGGATATGACTCTTCAATCAGGTTCTTTGTTTATTATGTTTATGTGTTTATTTTCTTATGTCATGTTCTCGATGAAACCAAGATCCATGCTTATATGTTCATGTTTTTCCTATTCGAATTCTTATTTCGGTTGTCTAGAATTCATACGGCTTAGATTTTATGAGAACTATTATGAGCACCCTGAGTGTCAAGCACCTAAGGTCTGAGGATGAGTGTCAAGACTAGACACATTGAGTGCCAAGCACTCAAGGTCCGAGGATGAGTGCAGGAGGCCGAGCACCCCAAGTGCCCCAACCATTGAGTGGCCGGAGTTGATTGAATGCCGAGCAAACTGCCAAGTCGTCAAGTGCCCCGACTGTTGAGTGATTCGAGTAGGCATCAAGTCCAAGTGTCGATTGAGCTAAGCCCGAGTAAGAATCTAGACTAAGTTTTGCTAAGGCCTGTTTTAGACTAAGTTTTGCTAAGGCCTGTGTCGAGATTACATTAAAAGTTTGTTTCCTAAGATAGGATAACAACACCATGATAACAACTAAACACTAGTTGTTCATAAAATGAATTAGTATCCAAATACTATCACAGAAATGAATTGCCAAGCAAATTGCACACTAAAAAGTTAGGAGGGGAAAACTGAAGTGGATAGAGTGTCTTCTACTAATTTTTCAAAATGTGATCAATTTTTGAAATTTAAAAATGTTTTCGACTGATAAATTTATGTCATATCTAATATTTTTAACCCTTATAAAAACTATAATATAATTTTCTCTTTCTACCCTTCAATATCAAATAATCTAAATATCTAATTATTGTGTTAATTCTACCGACCCGGCTTTAATTTTTTTATTGATCAGCAGACTAACTTAAATAAATTCTGACGGACGGTTAGCCTCGTAAATATTTTTAAACTCTCCGTGCGTAAATTTTATATCTTATATAACGATTCATATTTATATATCCATATTTAATATCGCTGTTCCTAACTGAACAATGGACTTCCCCCCATTTTGAATAAAAAAGGATTAATTACACACAATGATGATTTTTTTTTTTTTTTTTTTTTGTCTCTCGCTCAATTTTTAAACTATTATATTATTTTATAATTTATTATTTTACCTGTCGCGGTTTGACCCAAAGAATATTGGGGAAAATAAGGTCAATTCGAACCATATGGAATCAAGATTCAACGAAATCAAGAGTCGTCTATTAAGATTGACATATTTTGGAAAGAACATACACAGCCACTCAGCCAGTTGGGCGTCGCGACGCTTAGGCTATGTTTACCTGATGATGTGGATCATGGATGAATTAAACAAACCTAGAGGTATCGAAAGGGAAAGGAATCCATAACTTACTATATTTGTTTACCTTGATCAAGAAAAGTGAATATAATCAATCCTTGATACTGTTTACTTAGATAAATGGAAAGAAAATAAATTATTTTTTGACCAAAATATCCTATCCTTCTCAACTTATAGAAGACTTAAAATATTCTTCCGTGACATATATTTTAAATTAATATTTATTTTATCTTGATAATTAAAAATTGTTATTAATCAAAATAAATTATGCCGTTTAAATTTATCAATATTTTTTTAAAAAAATAATATTTATTACAGTTAAACACAAACTTAAAAAATATTGTTGTCAATTAAAATATTAAAGTACAAATATAATAATATTATTGTAAACTAAAATATTAAACTACAAAAGGAATCAACAATAAATTTTACTTGCAAATAATTTATAATCACTATTAAATAGTTGTCAACCATAATATAAATCAGAAATTGCCAATCACAAATATTACTTGAAAATAGTCTACAAATACGATAAAATTGTTGCCAACTAAAATATTACACTACAAAGTTTGTACTTCCTGATACCAAAATAAGTAGTTCACTTTTTTGTACCAAATATTCTAGAGCTTTACAAAATTGTGACTATCATGTGACATAGTCGATCAAAATCAGAAAGAGAATATCATTTTTAGAAATTCCAACCTCTTCTCTGGTGGGCATCCCATGAAAAGCATCATCTTCTCCTTGTTCTCTCCTAGAAATAGATACGCAGCAAGTATATTTTTATCTGGAACACCAGCACAAACTAGAGCTTTGTAGAGTTTCTCATTCACATTTTGTTGGCGAAATGACCTATTTTCAATCACTGAAGTTGAACGATCAATTGCAGTAACAACTTCCTTGACATGAATGTCGATGACTGAATTTTTCTTACTGCCATATGAATCAATAGATGCAAGCTTTCTCTTCCTTGATCGATCGTCAAATGGTGGACTATCAGGGATCACTTCGAAAGTCTCATGTTCATCATCTAATCCAAGATCTCTTTGTTCTTCCTCTAAAATAATTTCAACATTTCTTTCTGCAGCAATAGAAGCTCTTTGACCATTTGCCCTATCGTGAGCAAACAACTCTAACAGCTTCTCATAATGAGGTACCGGGGTATATCTCCACTTCTTGATTGATGGATTAGCCTAGACAAATTTAAACATAATTAGAAATACAATGATAACTACATTTATGGTTGGTCCGAGTGAAGCAAATCAATCAAGTTGGTAGGTGAATCCATGAAACAGAGGAAGCAAAAAACAGATGCATGCCATACATAATACTTTTTATAGAATATATAGATGCATGTCATACATATCTGGTGTCATCTACAAGCAAAATGAACTTGTCAAAAGTAATGTAGATAATGTATCAGGACATTGTCAAAAGTGAAATAGTTTGACCAAAATATTTAGAAGAAAAGAAATGAAAATAATTGATTAATGGATTAATCTAGACAATTTTTTAAACATATTTAGAAATACAATGATTGACTAAAAATGAATTAATATTTACATCAATAAGTTGCTTCCAAACCGCCTCCTCGGCCTCAAATCTTCTACTTTCAGCATGCCATTGAACTCCACTTGCATTCTTAAACAAATCATAACATGAATTGAAATGACTTTTTAATGTTTTAATTCTGTTCTTCAAATTATCCTTCGTCAATGGGATTTCAATCTTTTCACTACAAATGACAACCATATCTTTGTACGCAGTAGATGTGAAAGTGCCACCTATTCGGTTACCATTAACTTGTTGTTCTAACATAGCATCTATGAAAATTCTATCCATCTCTTCCATCCACTTAATCACATCTCTCTTCACTTGTTCAATTGGTGTATCCATTCTTAATCAAGACCTACATCAAATGCACACATGAACATGGAAAAAAAAAATCAAATCTTATTCACAATTGTAAACATTCAAGTATAATAATATTGGTTTGACAAGCAAATTACAGGTATAAAAATAAAATAAAATCCAATAGATCAACATCTAACCTTAAGAGTTATCAAAAAAACATATTCAATCCATTACATTGTTCGAATCAAACATTACTAGCATATAAGAAGTAAAATAAAAATGACTCATAATCAATATATTACATCATAACATCATGATTCTTTTGATAATTTTCTAATAAATCGAAATAACCCTTCTTTAGTTAATATTGTAATCTAACTACATAGCATTAGCTATGTTATCTCTAACCATGCTTCCTTGCCTCCAGTCATCGTCTTGTCTTTCATTGTGACTTGCTTCATTGTTAGAAGTTGCACTCAATTCATGATCCACTTCATTAATTAATCTCTCATCTGGATCCACCCCCATTAAAAAATTATGAAGAATACAACATGCTAAGATAATATCGGTACGAATATCAACTTCATAATAAGGCTCTGTTCCACTAGCAATAATTGGAAATCTCTTTTTTAAAACCCCAAAAGCTCTCTCGATTGCACCGCGAAGAGTTGCATGTCGAAGATTGAATAACTCTTTTGCATTTGTAGGGTCACATCTCGAATATTCTTTCAAGTGATAACGAATTCCTCGATAAGGGGTAATCAAGTCTCTCTTCAACATAAACCCAGAGTCAACTAAATAATATTTACCTACCACCAAATCAAAGATATAAGTTAGTCATATTTACTTTCAAATATTGTCTACTAATAAACATTAATTGTAAACTATATACCATGAGGAATTATCAATTTATCACGTTTAGATAGAGCATTTTTTATGATTCGAGAATCAGAGGCAGTTCCTTCCCATCCGGCTAGAACATATGTGAACTTCAAATCAAAGGAGCATCCAGCCAACACATTGGTAGTTGGCCAATCCTTTCTTCCTCTATATTGAGGTGCATCTACATCAGATACCTTAACACGTATATGAGTTCCATCTAATGCACCTACACAATCCTGCAATTAAGAGACAATCGACATATGTGGCTACAAAATATATTACAAAACTTCTGAAGTTCAAAATGATAAAAAAAAATACCTTAAAGTAAGGATAGAATCTGTTGCTACTCTCTATATGAGGAGGAATTTCAGATCCATCTGGTTGCTTTATAAATTCAGCATGAAGGCTAATAATGGCTTTCAAGACTTCATGAAAGTGATTACTAGTAGTCCTTGTACTACGACGAAAGAAAAAACTCAATTCTCTATTTTTGACATCATGACCGAGCAAATATAAAAATTTAGCAACCTTTTCTTCAACACTTGAATTCCTATTGCCTTTTACCCTATTGTTGTGCTTTAATATTTCACACAAGCGCCTAAAACCAGCTAAATTCACCCTAAGAATGCTATGGCATGCATCGCTAGAAGTCATAAGATTGTGCAACAAAACACGTCGAACATTATCTTTTTGCTCATTACTCTCCATCAAACCTTTATGTACATATTTTCTCATATCCTTCAAAACCATCCAAAAACCAAGTACACAATTCCTGTTTATAAAAACTTCATCATCCGAACTTTGATCCGAACTATCATCATGCTCATCATAATAATCATCAATATTTTGATCATCTTCTTCACCATTATCCCACTCCATCTTATTAAACCTGTACATAGGATAATAATAATACTATAGGTTACTGTAAAAAAAAATCAAAGTACTAAATTATTGTAAAATAAAAATTAAAGACACCTTATTAGAAATTTAAAAACTCTTCCTTTACTGAATTTGACACCATCGATGAATCAGATTTTTTTTTTTTTTTAATGAACCTTATCTCACGTGTTATAAAGGAATGCTGGCACTTTTGGTAAATCGAAAATATGTGCAAGCTTTTTCAATATAACTCAAAAAAGTATTTGTCGCCGAACATGACGAAGAAGGACGATGTGGCCAAAAAAAAAAAAAAGGTGACATTTGTTGGCTAGATGGATGAAGAACGATGGCTGTTGTAAGAAATCAAACAAAAAGCTAAGAAGGGGAAGCATGTTACCAGTATCGCAGAACGTCACAGAAAGAACAGAGGAGGATGCAGTCACGTTGCCGAGGGAAGACAAAAGACTGCCGAGGAAAAACAAGATGCTGCTATAAGTTGCCGAGGAAAGACAGAAACGTTGCCGACGAAAGATCGAAGAAGTTGCCGTAGATAGGTGAGTCGGTGACGGACGCTGCTTCTTCGGACGGAGAAAACAAGATGGGAAAAAGAAATGAAGAGTCACGTATACAGTGTGTAATTTTGTCAAGAAGAGAGGGTACATGCGTCTTTTGGTTTTCCATCCTTGGGTTTCCGCCCGATTTGACAGTAATGATTTTTTGTTTCAAATTCAACCACTGATAGATTATGTTTCCTTTTCCTTCCAAAAATTTAATAAAGTAAACAGTGAAAAGTTTTCCACCGTGAAAAACTTTCCCTAATTTTTATTCCGCCCTCTCATGTAAACATAGCCTTATTGTCCAACGTTACCCGTGGCGACACGGTGGAGTCTAGTCAACGGTGCGACCCGCCGCAGCGCACGCTAGCCGGCGAATCTGGGCCGCCTCTGGAGTCCAAAGGGAGATTTTTAATTAACTCTTATTTATCCAGCTTCTACAAATAAAAAAGCTGAAAAAATGACACTAAGAAAAGGCAAAAAATGAATTAAAGATTGATAAATTTAATGGTCCAGATAAACTTCTGCTTATAAAATTGAGACGGCAAAAAGAAT
The DNA here is from genome assembly GCF_018446385.1 of Zingiber officinale. Lineage (NCBI taxonomy): Eukaryota > Viridiplantae > Streptophyta > Magnoliopsida > Zingiberales > Zingiberaceae > Zingiber > Zingiber officinale. The sequence goes on along the minus strand of NC_055987.1, from coordinate 4,228,300 downwards.
ACAAGAGAGATTAATGAATTTAATGGTTTAGATAGATCTATTTTGTTGAAATCAATAAAGAACATAAAGTTTTTTTTTTTGATAATTTTATTACTAAAATTAATAGACTTATTTATACAAATTATTTAAAATAATAATAAAAAAAATTAAATAAAACATAGTAACATAATAGATTTAGAAATATTATTTTTCCTATTTGAATTAATAATGGTGATTGTGTGCCAAATATAATAAATCTTAATTGATTGAAATCAATTAGAAATTATTTCCATTATTATGATTACCCCCGACAAACTCAACGGGAGTGCCTGAACGTTGAGTTTGAGTGCTAACTTGGTGAAACGTTGTCTAGATAATAGCTTAGTAAATATATCAGCAATTTGATCTTCCGTAGAGATATAAGAAATCGAAAGTTGTCGAGTCGCCATACGCTCGCAAACAAAATGAAAATCAATCTCTGCATGCTTGGTACGAGCATGAAAAAAAGGATTTACCGTAAGATAAGTTGCTCCAATATTATCACACCATATTTTAGGCGTAGCAGTTGGGAAAAAGTGTAATTCTGAAAGAAGAGATTGTAGTCAAATAATTTCTGACGTTGTGTTAGCGATAGCTTTATATTCAACTTCAGTACTCGAGCGAGAGACTGTAGGTTGCTTCTTTAAAAGCCAGGAAATAAGATTTTGCCCAAGAAATATAGCATATCCACTAGTAGAACGTCTATCTTCAGGAGATCCAGCCCAATTTGCATCACTGTATGCAATCAACTCTCGTGAAGACTGACGATATAAAAGAAGACCATGTAGAATAGTGTCTTTGATGTTGGTTGCTACTCGGAAAACCTAGAGGTTCCACTATACAAAAATTTTGTATAAAGGTCTGAACCTTTTCCTAGCTACCATGTGTTCTTTTAAATTAAATTTTGGATCGCCTGCGGAACTTAACACGTTTGATCCAAAACTTAATTTATTCGTTCTTTTAGGTTTTGACTTGGGTCTCCTGCGGAACTTAACACGTTCGACCCAAATCACCTTAAGTTATTAATTCCATTAAATATTAATTTCCATAATTGGTTCCCAGTACTAACGTGGCGAGGCACACGACCTTCTTGGATATGGGAGCAACCACCACCGACTAGACAAAACCTTTTATGGAAAGCTAATATTTAATTTTCCTAAATAACTTTAGGTTAACCGAAAAGAACAATCAAATCACAAGGAAAAATAAAACAAAAGAATACAACATCGAAAAACATATTCGAAATACTAGAATCGTAAGCCTCTTGTATTTGGTATTATTTCCATAAATAACTAGTATGATGCGGAAAGGAAAAATTGCTAGTTATACCTTCTAGAAAGACCTCTAGATCTTCTACCGTATTCCTCTTCAAACCTCGGACGTTGTGTGGGCAACGATCTTCCGAGATGAGAAACCACCAACCACCTTCTTCTCCTCCTAGCTAGGTTCGGCCACAAAGAGGAAGCTTCACCAAGGAAGAAGATCAAAACACCAACCAAGCTCCAAGAGATGCTAGCTTTCTCTCCTTCTTCTTCTCCAAGTAGTATCCGGCCACCACAAGAGCTCCAAGGGGAGAGAGAGGTTCGGCCACCACAAGAGGAAGAGAGGGAGAAGATGATGATGGCCGGCCACACCAAGGAACAAAAGAGGGAGAGAAATAATAGAGGTTGTCACCCATGAAGGCACCCCCACCCCTTCTTTTATATTCCTTGGCCTTGGCAAATTAGGAAATTTAATTACAATAAAATTTCCTTAATTTCCTTGACATGATTTAATTGAGAAAAATAAAATAAAATTCCAATTAAAACAATATTGGCCGGCCACATCAAAAGAAATAAATTAGACAAGTTTTAATCAACAAATTAAAACTTCCTAATTTGTTTCCGGAAATTTTAAAAATAAAATTTCTCTTCAAAAATCTCTTCATGGTTGATAAAAAATATTTCTATAATTTTAATTTAACAACATGTGAATAATTTTTAAAAAGAAAATAAAATATCTCACCAATCTACAAATAAGGAAAGAGATCTAATCTCTTTCTTTAATCTTTTGTAGATCTTTTACAAGAGAGATATTTTAATTTTAATTCTCTTTAATAAATTATATCTTCCACATAATAAAAATTAAAATTAAAATCCTTTTTAATTTAATATGGCCGGCTCCTCTAGCTTGGGTTCAAGCTAGGGCCGGCCACACCAATTTATGCTTAGGTCGGCCCTAGCTTGGTTCCCAAGATAGCTTGGCCGACCCCTATTAGGTGGGTATAGAAAGTGGGTATAGGTGGGTATAGTACTCTATAAATAAGAGGCTACGATAGGGACCGAGAGGAGGAATTGGTTTTGGTCTCCCGATAAAATTAAGCATCCCGTGTTCGCCCCGAATACACAACTTAATTTTATCAATAATAATTCATTCCACTAGAGAACTATTATTGAACTACCGCACCAATCCCAAATTACATTTTTGGGCTCCTTCTTATTATGAGTGTGTTAGTTTCCCTGTGTTTAAGATATCGAATGCCCACTAATTAAGTGAGTTACTGACAACTCATTTAATTAATATCTTAGTCCAAGAGTAGTACCACTCAACCTTATCGTCATGTCGGACTAAGTCCACCTGCAGGGTTTAACATGACAATCCTTATGAGCTCCTCTTGAGGACATTATCAACCTAGTATCTCTAAGACACAGTTTCCTTCTATAATCAACAACACACACTATAAATGATATCATTTCCCAACTTATCGGGTTTATTGATTCATCGAACTAAATCTCACCCATTGATAAATTAAAGAAATAAATATCAAATATATGTGCTTGTTATTATATTAGGATTAAGAGCACATACTTCCATAATAACTGAGGTATTTGTTCCTTTATAAAGTCAGTATAAAAGAGACAACCTCAAATGGTCCTACTCAATACACTCTAAGTGTACTAGTGTAATTATATAGTCAAGATAAACTAATTCCTAATTACACTACGACCTTCCAATGGTTTGTTCCTTTCCATTTTGGTCGTGAGCTACTGTTTATAATTTATAAGGTACAGATAACATCATCTTCTATATGTGACACCACATACTATGTTATCTACAATATAAATTAATTGAACAACTACAAACAAATGTAGATAAATTGACCAAATGTGATTCTTTATTTAACATAAATGTTTACAAAATCTTAGGCTTTCAGTATACACTCCAACATTTGAGATATCGAAGAATCTCTTAACACATTCCCAATGATGTTTAATAGGAGCATGCATAAATTGACAGACGCGATTCAGAGCGAAAGCAATATCTAGTTGTGTAATTGTGATATATTATAGGGCACCAACAATACTACGGTAGATCTGGGGGGCAGACATCGAAGATAAGGATGAAGGTGCAGTGAAACCATCCTCAATGATTGGTGTGGAGATAGAGCGTGCACCATCCATTTTAGCTCGTTGTAGGAGTCCAGTAATGTATTTGATCTGAGAGAGAAGACAACCTTCACAATGTGAGAGAAACTCTATACTAAGGAAAAATGAGCATTGCTAAGATCCCGAATATGAAACTCTTGACAGAGAAGATGTAGTAAAGTAATAATGTTGTTTTGATCACTACCAGTTATTAATATAGCATCCACATAAATTAGAAAAAATATTGAAAATTCCTCATTATATTTGTAGAATAGGAAAGAGTCTATTTTTGAGCCAAAAAATCCTTGAGTATGAAGTCAGGTAGATAGACGATGAAACCATGCACGAGGTGTTTGTCGAAGCCCATATATAGACTTCTGAAGTTGACACACATGTGTTGAAAGTTGCGGGTGGATGAATCCAGGAGGTTGCTCCATATAAACAGTTTCTTCAAGGTGTCCATGAAGAAAAGCATTGGATAATCTAATTGGCATATTGGCCAATTGGAGCTTATAGGTATAGATAGTAGCAATCTGATAGTTGTAATTTTAATGACTAGACTAAAAGTATCATTGAAGTCAATACCTGGCTGTTGATTAAAGCCTTTAGCAACAAGGCGAACTTTGTAACGTTCAATAGAATCATCTGCACGATACTTAATTCGATAAACCCATTTAGATCCCACAATATTCATAGATGGGGTACGTGGGACTAAGCTTCAGGTTGCATTACGAAGAAGAGCATCAAATTCTATAGTCATCGCAGCACGCCAATTTGGATCTTTGACTACCTATGTAAAATTAGAAAGTTCAACAAAATTTGAAGAAGCAATAAAAGCACATGGAAGAGGATAACGAGTGGAAACTGATTGACATCGTGCATAAATATCGCTTAGAGGAAGCATTCACCAAGGAATATCATCATCAGAGCTACTCGGAGATGAGTGGTCAGACGGATAAGAATCAGAACTAGAGAGTGGATCACCACTAGCTGCCGAGTCTACAAGAACTTGTGGAGATGTAGCAGGACCCAAGATACCATCCCCCCTTGTACTTTCAATATATCCTGATGAATCAATATGTGGGGCTTCTAGTATATTGCTTGGTGATATTAGATAGTTGCCTTGATTATCTGAAGGAGGATCTGAGGTAGCAATTACAAATGGAAATAGAGATTCATCAAAAGTAACATGTCCAGAAATATATATCCGACTGGTCGAAATATGGAGGCAATGGTACACATGATCAAATTACTATAACCAAGGAAAACACATTGTAAAGAGTGAGGGTTTAACTTGTGCTTAAAGTAAAGTCGTAGCCAAAGATAACATGCCCAATCAAAGATACGAAAGAAGGAGTAATCTGGAAGATAATTATAAAGTCTTTCCAAGGGACACTTATTTTGAAATAGTGGAGTGGGTAAACGATTGATAAGGTAGACTGCGATTTGGACGACACCATCCCAATATTTAAGTGTGGAACCGAGGCATGATTAAGAAGAGCTAAGGCAGTTTCAATCACATGACGATGTTTTCTCTCGGCGGACCCATTTTGTTAAGGAGTGTGGGGACAAGAGACTCGATGAAGGATGTCAGAGGAAGTAAGATGACGATGAAGTGATTGATACTTTCCACCTCAATCAGAATGAAGGGAGAGGATTTTACGATCAAAATAGCGCTCAACTTATTTTTGAAAGAAAAAAAAAATCAAAGAGATCAGACTTTCTTTTCTTAGGAAAAATCCAAGTAAACTTGCTGAAATTGTCAATACAAATAACATAATAAAGAAAACCTTGATTAGATAGAATAGGAGCAGGACCCCACACATCAGAGTGAATAATTTCTAAAGGAAAACTGGAAGTGCGAGAAGAAGACACAAAAGGTAATTTATGAGAGTTTGCCTTCATGTAAGCTTCACATAGAGAAGAGGAGGCTAAAGAAATTGGTAAATCATACTGGTTAATGATATTCTGAACAACATGTAGAGATAGATGACCAAGGCATGCGTGCCAAGAGAACTTATCAATGCGTTCTCCAACAAACGCATTAGTATAGGTGGGCTGAAGATGATAAAGATCGTCTTTAATATTTCCTCGAAGTAGAATATTTCCTGTTGTGGGATCCTTCACAAGACAATGATGAGGATGAAATTCAAAGAACACATTATTATCAAGTGCAAACTGACAGACGGAAAGCAAATTTTTAGTAATAGAAGGAACATGAAGAGTGTTGCGCATGTGAAAAGTATGACCACATGAGTGAAAAGATGTGTTTCCAATGTGAATAATTTACAAACCTGAGCCATTACCTATTTGTACCATGTCGGGTCCATCCTAAGGCGAAGCTTCTGTGAGAATATTATACTTCGGTGTAACATGATGAGTTGCTCTAGAATCCGGATGTCATCCTAGGTTCTTAAGAGTTGAAGAATGAGATGACCGAGCTATAGAATGCCAAGAAGGTGGTGGCTGACTGGTCGATTTGAAGATGCATGCACTCCATGTGATATAGTTAGTTGTCCCAATACTGCAGGACTACCAGCAAAATTTGAGTCAAATCTTTTAGGACATTGAATATCAATATGTCCAACTCTAAGACAAATCTAACATCGATCTTCTCCAACTATAAGACCAATCAAATCTTCTAGAGTAATGAATACCAGTATGGCCAACGATGTGACAAATTTGACATCGGTTTAAACTTTGCTTTTGGCCACCTTGATAACATTGAGCATCAGACATCGAAAATAAACAACTCATCCCTTGATAGTAATAGACCTTCCTGGAAGAATTTTTGATGACTGGAAATAATACTTGGCACCAGAACCTTGTTGTCCAATAGAAGCGGCAAATCAGAAGCTTGGTGGACGGCGACGACCACTTGTTGTGGGCGGTATAGTAACTTTTCGACGGCAATAAGAAAGCAGAGGGCTTTTCTGCGTTGGCTTAGGCAGCTATCGGTGGTGAATAGAAGCACTGGCTTGCTACAATTAATGTTGTCGAAGTTGCTACCGTCGATAAACAAGAGTTGCTGATGAAAGAAGAAGAAAAATTATTATTGCCGAAGATGCTGAGGTTGCTGCACTATAGATGATGATATCAAACCTTGATGTAGAAATTCCTGTAGTTGCAGTAACAAAAATTCAGAAGAGAAAAATTAAGAGGAAAAGAAGATGTCTCTGATACCATGTTGAAATCAATAGGTAGAGGCGAGAAATAGCATAAATATTTTTGATAATCTTATTACTAAAGCCAATGGACTTATTTATACAAATTGTCCAAAACAATAATAGAAAGATTAAATAAGGCATACAATCATAATAATTATAAACATAGTAACATAATAGACTTGGAAATATTATTTCTCCTATTTGAATAATGTCGATCTTGATTGTGTGCAAATATAGTAAATCTCAATTGATTGAAATCAATTAGAGATTATTTCTATTATTATCATTATATTTATCTATGTAACTATAAATTAATTAAATAGTCTTAATTAATGTTTGATTAGTAAACTTCCATTAAAAAAATGAAGGGGAGAGAATTTAGTTGAATTGAATCAAGCGTTCAATTCAGATAGGTTCATTTTTGTATTATATTACATGATACAACGTATAATGGTGCGGTCCGATGAAGCATGACGTTATGCAAACTCTATGATATTTTAGCGTCTCATTTGTAGTTTTTAGGTTCTACAAAAGTATTAGAACCTTTAAAATATTATGATATTTCATATTGTAGTGGTTGTAAACTGACTAAATTTCCTTCCTTACTATTTTCTAAAAGTCTTTTTTTTTTGTCTGTTCCATTTTATCTTATCCATTCTGATGAGTGGAGACTCTCTCATATTCCTACAAAAGGGGGGGGGGTCAAGATATTATGTTTCATTTATTGATGATTACACTCGATACTGTTGAGTCTATCTTATGAAACATGAGTTTGATTATCTTACTATTTTCAATAACTTTAGATCTCACTACAAGAAAATTAGGATTTTACAACACTTAAAAGACAACGCTTTTTTTTAAAAGCGTTGTCTTTTTCTTTTTAACAACGCTTTTAGTGAAAAGCGTTGTCTATTTCTTTATTTTCTTACTAATAGACAACGTTTTTTTAAAAATCGTTGTCTATTAGTGATTTTTATGGGTCAAACACAACGCTTTTTGAAAAGTGTTGTCTATTAGTATTTTTTTAGTGTCTACGATAACGGTTTTTAAAAAGCGTTGTCTATTGTTAAGCTCTCATCTAAATCTGAGATAATACAAACCGTTGGATCAAGTACCCTTAGGTTTCACTCTCACAACTCCTCATCTCATGCCTATCTTCCCGAACCCCTCTCACAACTCCTCATCTCATGCCTATCTTCCCGAACCCCTCTCACACCCTCTCCATCCAACTCCTCTCACGCCCTCTCCTTCCAACTCCTCTCCAGTAAACCCCTCTCCGGCGAACTCCTCTCCTCTGAATTCCTTCACCTCTTCGTCAAATAGCAAATGCCCTAATCTCTTCGCCTCCATCGCCTCATTCACGCTTCCTTCACACTGCCCAATCTCTTTGATCCCACCTTCGTCAAGCGGTATATCCCGACGCTGAGGCGATCGATCACGGCAGATCAACCCATCTCTTCGCTTCCTTCGTCCCCGACGCTGAGGCGACCCGTCGCCACTAGTGTCTTCTGGTATGCTACTATAACCCCAATGATTCCTTGTCCTAGTACCTTTTAAGTTGTTATGCTTTCAGTAGCTTCCTTGTGGTTATGCTTTCGGTAGCTTCCTTGTGATTTTTGTGGTTATGCTTTCGGTAGCTTCCTTGTGATTTTTGTGGTTATGCTTTCGGTAGCTTCCTTGTGAGAATTTGAGACCTTTTGTGAAATTTTGAGATTCGTGAATGTCTTGGAGAATGATGTAAAACTACTCTTCTACTTTCATTGCAGCATCAGATCGAGCACTCTGGTCCATACCATCATTCTAAAAGATGAGGAGGCAAGTGGAAATGGTGGCAACGTGCGTCCTTTTCTTCTCTTTAAACCATAACACGTTCTAGATTTCTGCCTTTTTTTTTTAAGAAAAAACTCCTTTCAAAAAAGAAGCAAATCATTCTTTGTTGAACTTTTGGAGGTGTGATTCCAAAGAATGTATTTCCATTCTCCTTAGACATTTCATACTGAATAATTCGCTACCTACTTAAACCACAGATCCAAAGAAGAAAGGGAAAATATTGTCCTAGGTATAGCCGAGTAACATGATAGATTTATAGAAATTGGCATGGATCCGCATATGACCTGTTATAGAAAAAGAAACTTCAGTATCATTGTGGCTTGACTTGGAATCTGCTCAATCACCTTTAGTTTCTTTTCCTCCCCACTGAACAAACCCAACTCACTGATTAATGAACTTTTCTTTTAGCCTCTTTTCCTTCAATTATGGCAAGTTAGCGCTTCCAACATGGGCGAAATCATTTAAGTAGCAGGGCCTTTTTTTTGTTGTTGTTGTAGGTTTGTGACACACTCTAGAAGCTCATTTAGCTAGTTTTTTCTGGTTTGAAATTAGCTGATTACTCTTGTGTCTCACCAGCTATGATCTCACACTAAATCCACTCTGTGCCTAGTAGGTTGCCCAGCTTGTGTATATAATTTTTTCCAGTGTAAAGATTTTCAAAACCTCCAACACTGCTATTCTCTGTTCTAGACTTGAATATTTTTTGTTCTTTCTAGATGTCTCTTTTCTTTCCTCCTCATGTACCTTTTGTTTCTGATGAAACTACATGCATTAGAGTTTTTTTTTAAAAAAAAAAGGAAAAAAATTAAAAACATTTTTTCACCCTTCCTTCATTTCCCTCTTTCATTTTTTATTTTATATAACAAGGACATTTTATCTCATCAATCCTCTCAGTAAAATAACACAACTATCCTCAAATAAATGTACAGCTGATTTTGATTTTTTTACAAGTCGATTTCAAATTTAAACACTGAATTTATTGGGTAAATTTGACTAAACCAATAATATTCACGCGGTGCCTTTCCTTTGTTATCTGTTGTTTTTAAACTTGTCTTTGTGTTAATATTTTGTATATTATTTACAACTATTTTGAAGGTGTTAGCTCATTGTTAGTTATTTAGTTGTTACAAGAATGGACAAAACTCATATATAAAAAATCATTAACGTATGAAGGGCCTTAAGATTGTTTAATTCAAACAAGAGAAGGAAAGGTAGAAAAAAGGCTACGTGAGAAGTAGTAAAGGTATGTGTAATTATATATAACATATATTTTAATGTATATGTTTATCATTAATAATTTGTCTCTAATTACCATAGACTCCTCGACAACAAGATGTCAAATAATGTGATTATTATGTGATGCGATTTATGAGACAAATTGTTAAAGAAGTTGAAATTATCAAGAGAGATTCACTACGATCTATAGAAATGTTTTCTTGCTTATGTCTCAAATTATTTGAAATAAATTATTTAAAATTTGCAAAGTCAATGTTGATTTTTTTTCATTAATGTTCACAGTTTACAGAAGTAGAGTATTCTCGAGAAGAAATTGATGAGGTACGATCGGAGTTGGTAGAATGTATACAAGATCATATTTATGAGTAGCTGCATTCAAGTTTATGTAAGTTCATTACCTTGTTTTAGTTAAAGTTTATGTAAGTTCATTATCTTTAGCAAGAAGCAACTTCTTGCTTCTTTGAAATTCATTTTCAGCTATGCTTGTCTTTCCCTTCCAATGCTTTGTACATCTTATGAGATGCAATCTACCCTTGTTAGTTTTTTCCTACACTCTCAAAGTTAAAGAAATGTTATGAGATTCACTACTTGTCTTTCTAATTATCTTTTCACTACTTGTCTTTCTAATATTATGAGATTCACTAATGTTTTGACAGCCTATTTCTGAATATATATGGGTTTGTTAGAACTTAGAATTGTATTATTTTGGCATTTGATATTGTACTTTTCTTTTATTATGACACAATAGGTCATTTAGGTCAAAAAAAAAAAAAAACACACACACACACATTAATTTCCTGATATGCGATGAAGCACTTCTTAATCCTTTTTAGTTCAAAATTAGCATAAAGGAGTTCTCCACAAAAACTTCTTGATGGCCCAAAAACATCAGATGAGTTTGTAAAGCACATAAACGGCTTTTCTGGATTCTTACCAGCAAGAAACTTGACCATTAGAATTCAAAACGACCACTAAGTAGTTTATGAGCTGATATGAACTCAAAATGTCCAGCATATTATAGACAAAAATCAAGCCTACTTTTGCCATTTGCCACTAAAAGCCCTTTTGCAACAAAAATCAGCCTTTGTCAGATTTTATAAGATTGCCTGGAACCTTCACTCAGTGACAATGAAGAATGTAGATATACAGTGAGGAACGTTACTCAACATACAGAGAAGTTGCCAACATGTGAAGGGAGGGAGGATGACTAAGAGAGTGATTGGAAAAGAGCGCTGCCTAGGCCAAATAAGAGTTTAGGAATATGAATTTGGGATTGTCGTACCTTTTTAGGTCAAACAAAATAAGATTGACAGAACTCATCAATTTCTAGATGCTCGATCAAAGGGCAGGTAATATCCAAGAGTCGGGTTCAATATCTTGTAGAAAATACCCTGTTTACTGGTTCAAAAATAGTTTTTTGCTACCTTCATGTTGACATGTTGAATTTTTAAATCCTTTCTTTGCACTCTAGAATCGAAGCCATATTTTATATGTATAGTTTAGTACACCAAAAAACTGCATTTGCTACTAGAAAACTTCAAGTCTAATTGTGTTTGATAAAGCTACAAGTTCTACAAACCAAAGAAATCAGAACATATGCTGATTTCGACTTTAGTTCAGGTGTAAGTACTCAAATGAAATATATGTTATTCTTTTTGCACTGCATCTCCAATTATGTATTTAGGTCTTATAGTGGTTTCCCTAGCATCTCCAATTATGCTATTCTTTTTGCCATATTTCCATGGCGGGAACAAAGTAGCACATGTACTTTTCGTTTGCTCTATTCCCCGTTATTTTATGCTTAATTCTTTTTCTCTTAAAAATTATTGTATGGTGTGAACTGTAACCTTTGTTTTCAGCTATACCATCGAAAATTTCTTTTGCATAATACTGATGGTATTATTTTTTCTGTGACAGATACACAGTGGTAGGTGTTTTGTCCCAGTCTCAAGCAGACAATTCATTTTGATCAGTATATCTAGTAGAAGTAAGCATGCAGATCGTTGTCTTCGTGGTCGGCTAGCTATTTTGTGTTTTTTTTGTTTTAAATTTGAATGTCACTAACTACTTTGAAACAGAAATATTTAGTCTTTCTGTATAATTGAATTCTCCTGTAAATACTAATACTTTGTAGTTGAATTCTATTGTTTGGTACGAGTTTGAAATCATTAGCCGAGCTAATTAATGCTATTTTATATGTCAAATTCAAATCTAGACATGGTAAAAGAAAATTAATAGTTTTGTAAATATAAAAAAATAATTTTGTAAATAGATTTTTTATAATTTTTTTAAAAAAAGATAACGCTTTTAAAGCGTTGCACAAGTGTTGTCTTTGCCAAAAACAACAACGCTTTTAAAGTGTTGCAATAATGATGTTTTTGCAAAAAATACACAATGCTTTTAAAGCGTTGCAAAAACGTTGTCTTTGTTACAAACGACAACGCTTTTAAAGCGTTGTCTTTGAGCAGACTTTTAACAAGAGTGCTTTTAACAACGTTTTTTTAGCCACATAGACAACGCTTTTAAAGCGTTATCTATTAGCTTTTTTCTTGTAGTGTCTCTTATGAAAACTTAACATTATAGTATCATAAAGTGCTTTCGTTGTGATTTAGAGGGTGAATACACTTTGAATCATTTTTTACGTTTACTTGTTTATGATGGTACTATTTATCAAACCTCGTGTACCGATACTCCTGAACAGAATGGTGTGACTGAACGGAAACATAGACATCTTATTAAAGCATACCGTTCATTTTTATTGTCTGCTAGTGTTTCTAGTGTCTTTTGAGGGAAGCAATTCTTACTACTATTCACGTGATTAATAGAATTTCAACCTCACACAATTATGCTTATCACCTTTTGAAAAATTATATGGGCATACTCTTACCTATTCCTCTTTGTGTGTTTTTGATTGTACTTGCTTCGTCCTTCGTCCACATGTTGAGCATAATAAAATAGCCCCTCCGTCTGCTCTGTGTGTCTTTTTGAGTTATGATGTTGGTCAAAAAGGATATTGTTACTTTAATCCTATTAGTAAAAAATTATATGTATTTTATCATATTATATTTTTTGAGCATATTTCATTCTTTTTTGTTCCTGCTAGTTTACATAATATGACAAAGTCATATCTATTTTCCATTGATCATTTCAATACCGACATTGAGAAAGCTTCACCCATAGCCCCTACTGATAGCTCAACTGAATCTGATACTTTGCTTCCTGAGATATCCACTCCACATGCTCCTCCTTCTACCACTACCTAATTATCTCTTGAGGTTGCAGATGATCTTTCTCTCCATCGTCGCCAGTCCACTCATGTTCGTAAGTATACTAAACTATCAGATTTTGTTTACTCTTATTATCTTCGTTCTTTTTGCTTCATTTGTTACATCTGTTCATTGTCTTTCTGAGCCTGTATCATATAAAGAAGTTATTCGTAACCCACTTTGACAGAATGTTATGGCTGAACTAACTACTTTGCATTAGACTCATACATGAGATTTGGTACGGTTGACCCCAGGAAAACACACCATTAGTTCTCGTTGAACATATAAGATCAAAACTAAATATGATGGATCTATTGAATGATACAAAGAAATATTGTCTTATTGCTAAAGGTTATTCGTAAGAGTATGACATGGATTATGAGAAAGATTTGCTCCTATTACAAAAATGATGACTGTTCGTACTTTGATTGTTGTTGCTTTTGTTTGTCAATGGAGAATATCTCATATGGATGTCAATAATGCAGTTCTAAATGGTTATCGATCTTCATGAAGAAGTTTATATGACACCTCCTCCTGGTGTTTCACACCAACCTAGTGAAGTTTACAGGCTTAATAAAATGCTTTATGGTCTCAAATAAGTACCTCATGCTTGGTTTGAGAAGTTCTCTATAATGATTACTTTGCTTGTTTTTTATCCTAATAATCATGATCCAACATTGTTTGTCAAATGTACGAGTGCATGCCATATTCTTTTATCATTATATGTTGATGACATAATTATTACTGGTGATAGTTATGATGGAATTGCTTCCTTGAAATCTGAGTTGACTCGTTATTTTGCTATGAAAGACTTGGGTTTAGTATGTTACTTTCTGGTCATTAAGGGTGCCTATTCGTCAAAAGGTTTTATTTTATCCCAGTCAAAATATATATCTGATCTATTTGAATGTATACGTCTTACTGATAATAGAGTCGTTGATACTCCTATTGAGACTAATGCTTAATATTCTCCATCTGATGACCTACCTTTGCCTGATCCTAGTTTGTACTGAACTATTGTTGGGAGATTGGTTTATCTCACCACGACTTGTCAAAATATTGCATATGCTATTCATGTGATTAGTCAATTTGTCACTACACCAACTACAATTTATTGGACTGCTATTCTTCGTATTCTCAGGTATCTTCGGGGTACTCAATTTCAAAGCTTTTATTTTCTTCTACTTCATCTCTGGAGTTACATGTATACTCTGATACTGATTGGGTTGGTGATTCTATGGATTGTATATCTACAACTGAGTTTTACTTTTTTCTTAGTGATTGCCTTATTTCTTGGAAGAGTAAGAAACACGATGTTATTTCTAGATCTTCCATAGAAGCCAAGTACCGTGTCAATACCTCAACTACTTGTGAGATAGTTTTATTGTGTTGGTTGCTTGCGGATATGACTATATCTTTTTATCAACCTACTCCGTTATATTGTGATAATCAAAGTGTTATTCAAATCACATGTAATTTAGTTTTTTATGAGCAAACGAAACATATTGAAATTGTTTGTCATATTACTCGTCATCACCTTCAGATTGACATCATCACATTGTCATTTGTTCATTCTAATATACAGATTAACGAAACACATTCCTCTTCACATTTTGGTTTCTTGTCGGATAAACTCTCAATGCTAGAGAATGTTAGATTATATTATTATTATTATTAGATTTTTCTATTTATTAGCTATTAAAGGTAGATTATTTTTTTTATTTAAACTAACTATATAAATATTGTGTAACATTTCATTACTAATAAAGTAAATCCTAATTTTGTTTTTTTGATTTCTACTTATGCGTCCCTTTCCCTGCAGAGCAATATGAGCCAGAGGCAATCAATGCCCGTGTCAAACCCGAGACGGCAAGAGTGATTGATAGAGATTTCAGGGTGTGAATAGACTTAAGCGAGAACAGATGCGTGAAGGGTTGAGATCCACTAGGAGTGTGGTGTGAGGAGATCTAGGGTTGCTTGGCAGGAGGCGGCGGCGGCGGCGGCAGCGGCGGCGGCGGCGGCGGCAGCGGCAGCGGCGGTGATGAAGGTGCTGGTTGGAAGCCCTGGAACATGGAATGGACTGCTACTGAGGATCGGGCAGTGCGTCTTTGCAGGGGCCTCCATTGAGGTTATGGGATTTGCATTGGAGTTCTCCAACTACACCGCCTTCTGGTACGGACTCGATTTCTTCACTTCCTTTTCCAGATTTGTTGTTATTGCATAATTGTTGAGCTGCATTGTGTAAAATGGCGAGTTTTGTCTGAAGATTATATTCTCATATGGTTGTAGGTTTGAAATTTGATTGCTATACGTTTGGTATCACAGTTGATAGATTTGCCCATACTACATTTTTTATATTTAAAAAACTTGTTATATATTTTAAGAAAGCTGGACAAATGTGGCGCCATTAGGAGGAAGGATGTGAGTATTCGTCTCCGTCCTAGGAGTTTTGAATGCTTTAACCACTGATGCACTCAAAGAACCCATGTTTCTTTCCTCTTTGTCTTAACATCCTGAAGAAAATCTGAGAGAAGATCCAAGTCTTTTTTATGATCATTAAGCAATCAGCCTCTAATGAGCTCCGTGGCCTCTGTTAATTTCTATGTTAATTGCTAAGGTGCATGCTCTCGTTCCTGAAAAATCTACACTGAAGTATTTGGCTTTCCCTTAATGATATCAACGCCAATTTTGTTTCCCTCTTTTTTGTATTAACACAATCGTTCTGTAATATATTATTTATGACGTGCAAGAGTTTGAGATCTTAATCAAGCACTATTATTTTTTTAATAAAATTTGTTGGGATATAATTGCTTCCTAGATCAGAATTCGAAGTGCTCTATTGCAATTCCTCTTTGACGCGGCATGTGTACATCTTGGTTGCTATGTTTTAAAGAGAATCTAGATAAGATTAAAGATCTCATTTCTCACATTATATTGTCTTTGCTATTCTTGACACCCTGTTTTTTCAGATCAAACTGTGAGGATATACTGATGTAGATGTGGCTTAACTTCCCTAATTGAGCAGGAGTTGGCGAATGAACCATTTTATATTTGGAAATTAATTCAAAATGCTTCCTGAACTTTAAACAATATTAAGTAATTCCAACAACAACTTGTTTTATCATTCTAAAAAACCTAAGCTCCCCTCTACAGTTTAATTTAATGAGAGTTAATCCTTGCAGCGAGGGGAAGACTGAAAGATCATTCCATGTCAATACTTGTTTGGTGTAAGATAGATGAGACCGTCCAGATGAATGTGTAAGAGTTAACAAAACCAATAAATATAAAAAAATATTTATATCCTAAAACAATTAAATGGAGTGAGTTCCAATACGCAATAAAATGACAAAAATGATATGAATAAGTTAAAGACAACTAATAGAATTTCCATTTGATTGAGTTAAATTTATTAAGTAGATGCATGTAAAAGAGTCGGAGACCTAAGAAAATAATAATTCATTTGAATATTGTTAGTGATATTGAGATAAATAAAGTAGACGTTGTTGGCATGTAAACTTATTCCAAAGATAAATTTACTTCTTCAAATGCAAGAACAATGTCAAGAATAACTTGACTTCATCAACCATACAAGGAAGTTATCAAAATCAATTTGACTTCATGTAACTCTTCATCAACTAAGCAAAGTTCAATTATCCTACTAAATTCAATGAAACTTTTTATGACAAGAATCATTAGTATATAAAAGAACAAAATATAATTGTCTTGTATTTAATGATGTAGTGTAATTGTAGAAAAATGTAGAAGCATGAATCTAAGTGTATAAATAGGGACCTTGTATGATAATGAAAGTAAGTAGTAAACATTTTTCTTCATACAGTGTTTCTCCCATCCTCATACTTTGTTACAAAGTCTCTCTTACATTCTTGTTTCTTCATCCTAGTTCCACCAAAAGTCCAACAAATCTGGTATTAGAGCCATATACACCAATGGCTTTGACGAGTTCCCTCTAAGTGTCGTAGTTAACCAAAGACAACTACAGAATGTGGAGTATACAAATGGAGACTGTTAGGTTCCCTTGATGTATGGAACCTTGTGGAGATCGGCTATACTATAGCCGAAACAAGCAATGGGAATGAGCAAGCTCTTAAGACGATGAAGAAAAGAGAAAAGAAGGATTTGATTGCTCTAGCAACAATGTCACAAGAGGCTTGGGAGATATTGAAGACAACATCTGATGGAGTAGATAAAGTAAAGAAGATTTGCCTACAACAAAAGGCTTTAGAAACAATTTCTAATTATTTCTCCCGAGTTATCTCTATTGTTCATCAAATGAGAAAAAATGGTGAGGAGCTAAAACATGTTTGAGTCATTGAAAAGATCTTAAAGGTCTTTAGTCTCAAAGTTTAATTTCATAGTTGTGGCGATCGAGGAATCAAAAGATTTGGAGGTGATGGATGTGGAAGAGCTTATGTGATCCCTTCAAGCATATAAACAAAGAATATTGAAGAAAAGTGAAGGAAGAACTTTGGAGCAAGCACTCCAAGACAAACTATCATTCGAGCATAATGAATCATCTAGTGGAGGTCCTCAACGAGGAAGAGATTCTACATAGAGAGGAGAGGTGATCGTACTTCTAACTCCAATTGACACATTCAAAATCAGAATGATGGAAATGAAGGACATGGACATGGAAGAGGTCATGGTGGAAGTCAAGGTCAAAGTCGTGGACAAGGTAGAAACACTAGATAGAGGTATGATAAAACCAAATATCAATGTCATATTTGCAAGAAGTATGGTCGTCACTATAATGAATGTTGGTATAACACTAATTAACAATGGAGATGAACAAGGGAACCTTGTCAATAAGGAGGTGGACAATGAAAGACTAGTATTGTTGATGACATGCGATGGGTTAGAATTTGTCCAGCCTATTACATGGTTCCTAGATACAGGAGCATCAACAACGTGTGGGAGAAAGGAGTTGTTCACAAAGTTTGATGAGAGGTCAATAGACAATATCACCTTCGAAGATCTATCACAAAGGCCAATTACAGGAAAAAAAATGATATTTGAATTGCAAAATGGAATGAAGGTATGCATCTAAGATGTTTATTATGTTCCTGATATAAAAAAATAATCTTTTGAGCATTGATCAATTATTGGAAAAAGAATATGATATACAAATGAAGGACTTGACTCTTAGTATTTGTGATAAAAGTAATAATCTTATTACTCATGTCACAATGACCAAGAACAGATGTTCCCACTGAAGTTAAGCATCAATGAAGAGAATTGCTTCAAGGCAAGCACTATGGATAGTTCCACTCTTTGGCATCTTCGATATGGGCATCTAAACTTTGAAACATTAAAGCTACTTTCAAAAACCAACATGGTATTTGGATTTCCAAAGATTGAAAGTTCCAACCATCTATGTGAAAATGTGTTGTTGGAAAGCAACAGGGGAAGTCATTCAAAAAGTACAATCTGAGACAAGCATCTTCACAACTGGTACTTGTGCACTCCTATGCTTGTGGACCCATCAAACCCATCTCTTTTAGAGGAAACAAGTATTTCTTGACTTTCATTGATGATTATAGTAGAAAAAGTTGAGTGTATTTGTTGAAAGAGAAGAAAGAAGTTTTCACCAAATATAAGCAATTTAAAAATTTACTTGAAAAATAAAGTGAATATCAGATAAAATATCTGCGAACTGATTGAGGAGATGAGTACACCTCATTAGAGTCTGAAAATTTTTACAAAGAAAGTAGTATTCTTCATCAATTCACAATGCCTCAAACACCACAATAAAATGTTTTTTCAAAAAGAAAAAATTGAATCATTTTAAATATGATTTGATGTATGCTTAAAGAGAAAAATGTCCCAAAAGAATTTTGGGGAGATGATGTTGCATGTGTTGTATATTTATTGAACGGGTTTCCCACTAAAAGAATTGGAGACATCACCTCAGAGGAGGCTTGGAGGTTACACAAACCAAAGGTAGATCATCTTTATATTTTTAGGAGTGTGGCATATGCAAAAGTACAATAAGAGAAGCGGATAAAACTTGAAGATAAAAGTCAGAAGTGTATTATCTTGGGCTATTGCGAGAATGTTAGTGGGTACAAAGTGTACAATGTCATAACTCAAAAGCTCGCGATATCAAGAGATGTGGAATTTGATGAAGAACAAGCATTGAATTGGAACAACAATAATAATGATGACATGAAGCAAACCTTATTTGAAGAAGATTATAAAGAGAAGAAAGACAAGCAATGAGAGAGTGAAGAAGTATCATCACCCAACAAATTGATACTCGACCAGAAAGTGATGATCCAAATAGTCCAATCATGAAAAAGATGAAAAGCATCTATGAGATATATGACTACAGCTGAGTGATTGATGTTGACTATGCTTTTAATAATTTGTGTCTATTTATAGGATATGATTCTACAACTTATGAAGAAGCCTCCAAGGATGCAAAGTGGAAAAAAATAATGGAAGAAGAGATTCATACTATAAAGAAAAACAATACATGAGAGCTCACTTCATTTCCGCAATGACACAAAGCTATTGGAGTCAAATGAGTGTTCAAAATAAAGACAAATGCAAAAGGAGAAGTTGAAAGGTACCAGTAGCCCGGCTTGAAACAGTAAGAGTACCGATCTCTCTTACAACTCAAAGAAGATGGAAAATATATCAGATGGATATAAATTTTTCTTTTTTAAATAAAAATTTTGAAGAAGATGCTTATATTAAGCAACCACCTAGTTTTATCATCAAAAGGAAAGAAAAAAAATATACAAATTAAAGAAAGTTCTTTACAGACTCAAGCAAGCCCTTATAGCTTGGAATTCAAGAATTGATTATAAAGAAAGGTTTCACAAAGTGCCCCTATGAGCAAGCATTCTTTATACTTGAAGAAGAATCACATGGAGATATTCTGCCAGTCTGTCTTTATGTTGATGATTTAATTTTTATAGGTAATAATATCTCTATGATTAGATAATTCAAGCAGTTAATGGAGGAGTTTGAGATCAGGGGCGGAGCTAGGATATTGGTTGAGTGTAGGCAATAATAAAATATATTTAATAAAGTAAAACAATATTAAATTTTATAATTGTAATGGTATAAAATTAAAGATCAACAAAGACTAAGCAATATATAATAGAACAGAATATGATGCATAAAAGATTAAAAGTTGACATAATAATTAAATCGCAAATGACAAAATGAAAACTAACCCGTTGAGCTTGTCCAACCGGATTATCCTCCCTAATATAAAAAAAAACTATCTATTCCACCATCTGCAAAAAGATTCTTGGTTATAAGATACACTCAAAAGTTGTTCATAATTTTCAAGCATCAAGCCAATATCATCCACATTGATGAAATTTGTATAGAAATATAGCTGCAAATGAATAAGACAAATTAGCACTTGCCATGAAAATTCAAAATGCAAAGCTAAAACTTATACTTATGAGTGATAACGTGACATATTCAGCATTAGTAAAACTACATGATTTTTTAAAGAATAAATTCATTTCAAAAGAGAGTTGTAAAGAGTTTAAGTCAAGAAGCTAATTCTTTTATTAACAAAGCATACAATATGAAATCAAACATCACAACATAATTACCTTACAATTGTTCTTTTCGAGTCTTCATATTTTGAAACTTTTGTATAATAGCTTCATTATCAACCGTTAGAAATATATCTTTCTCTACATAGACAATAAGACTATCATTCATCCAATCGTCACTCATTCGATTACGCAACTTGTCTTTCACAATTCTCATGGCAGAAAATACTCTCTACAGACGCAGTCGCAACTGGTAAAATTAATGCTAATGTCAAAAGTTTAAAAACCAATGGATACACCATACTTTTCTTTGACATAACTAACTTCTCTGAAAGATCACCAAGGTCTTTCAATCCTTGAAATGTTTTGTTAGAACACATATCACATATATAAGTTTCAAGTTGATCATCAAGTACGAGAAGATCAAATCTTGAGAAATCTTGTGGATAAAACTCAGCCAATTGCAACAATTTTTTCTTATCAAAAGCTATAAAAGAGTTTTGTGGACACAAACAAGCTACACAAAGAAGTAACTCTGTACTTGCCTCTGAGAAACGATCATTTAATTCTTGAAGTTCCATATCAATAACACCAAAAAATAAATCAACTCGATAGTGATGTAAATTTGTCACTTCTGGTGGATTACGATGGGGACGACCACGTGGTGCCCAACGTGTGAACATATCATCCATTTTGAGACAATTAATGTAATGTTGTTGACAAAAATACTGAACCTTTTCTAAAAATGAATCCCAACCATCTTCTCTCATATTTTGGAGTCGGTGTTTGCATACTTGTACCAAATCCATTGCATTTACAATATCCTGATCTTTCTTTTGTAATGCCGTCGACAATTCACTCGAAATCCCTAAGACATGTTTCATCAAGTGTAGATTTAATGCAAAATCAAATGAAAGTATTGACTCCAATAAATTAAATGCCTCAGTTTTTTTATCAGGAGAACTGGAATCATCTTCTGAAATCATTTCAAGCACATCACTAACAGCAGGGAACATAGAAATCAAACTGTTCAAAGAATTGTAATGTGACCCCCAACGTGTATCCCCAGCACGTTGAAGAGTAGTTTCTTGATTAAGCCCTCGACCACTTGAAATTTCACCCCTCTCTAGTGCCTCAACAATAAAATCTGAATGTTTCTCCTTAAGAAGATCAGAACGTTTGCAGGATGATCCAACAACATTTATCACATCACCAACAATACGAAAGAAATTAGAAATTGGAAGATTTTTTTTTGCCACAGCTATAAAAGCTAGTTGAAGCTGATAGGCAAAACAATCTATGTAAAATGCACATGAGTTCTCCTTTAAAATGAGTGCTTTTAGACCATTAAATTTACCTTGCATATTACTTGCTCCATCAAAACCTTGTCCTCTCACATTAGATATGCTCAAATTATATTTAGCGAACATTTTATCAATAGCAGCTTTAAGTGAGAGTGCTATAGTACTAGTAACATGTTCAATTCCAATAAAACGCTCATTTATATTCCCACTACTATCAACATAGCACAAAACAACTGACATTTGCTCCTTCATTGACACATCATGAGATTCATCAACTAAAATAGAGAATAATGAATTACCAATATCTTTGATAATAACATTAATTGTTTCAGTTGCACAAGCCCTTACTATATCCTTCTGAATATCCGGTGATGTTAACTTGTAATTTTTAGGAGCATTTTTCAATATTACATCATTAATCTCTTTATTATGAGCACCTAAAAACTCCAGTTGAATAAGAAAGTTACCCGGATTAAGAGAACCTTCAGTGTCATCATGACCCCGAAATGAATTCCCTTGTCGCAACAGAACTCTAATACAATCAATTGAAGCAGTGAGACAGATACGATAATCACTTCGCATTTGCTTTGACTGTTTGTGCAAAATTGATTGGATGTGCTCATCTTGATTCATCAAAGTTTCACAATTCATTCGAGCTTTATGATGTTCACTATCATGTTGGCCAACATGAATATTTAATCTATCTTTACCCTTCCAATTTGTGAATCCTTCACTAACAAAAGTCTCTCCTCCTGCTTGTTTTCCCTTAGTTGTCTTGAAAAGATAACTTATAAGAACAAATGGGAATCCTTAGTCCAGGATCTGCTGGTAGTTGTGAAAAATCAAATTCTCCAGCTATAACATTTCCAGTATTTTGTTCTTCTGGTTCTAGAGCTTTTCTTTTAAAAAATCTATGCATTGTAGACATAGTGATTTCCTAATATAAATAAATAAAAAATGAATTAACAATCCAAACTTAAACAAAATTCTAAAATTATCAAATTATATATTTAATTAACATAGCATAGATTTAATATTTATCCATACTTTTTTACCCATGCTGCCGTGCACAGCCTTGTATATGAATAATTATTGTAAAAGAAAAAAAAAATTCTCATAGTTATCTATCACATTAGTGGGCAGTGGCTGTAGTTCTTAATTTTGTAAGCATTATCAGCATATAGTAGAAAACAAAAAAAAATATATAGATAACTTTTTATTGAAAATTATTTAATATGAGTTGTGGAAACAGAAGTTCGAAATTAGAAGTGCTTCGCCAATCGCCAGTTCGCCGTTTTTTTTTTTGGAACAGGAAAAAAGCATTTAGGGTTAAGGCCTTAAGGGTTACCTTGGGTCCTTGGGCTTCTTAGATTGCTATGGAGTGCGGCAGCAAAAGAGGAAGATAAAGTCGAAAAGGAGGTGGTGGCCGCCGGCCGGCGAGAAAGACTGACTACTGAAGAATGAAGATGGGTATTTCTGGACTCGGGAGGCGTTTGTGAGGTTGCCGCAGCTTGCAGGCGTGTAGCCGACGCCGTGGTCGCACACGATACTTTTCTCCCAACTCGTGTAGTCGTGTTCGGTGTTCCTTTGGGCCTCTGGCTATGGCCTCTGGCCCTCTGCAGGTTCGGCGTGGAGACTGCAGAATTCGTTCGTCGCAAGGTTAGAGAGCAATTAGTTTAATGGGGTTGACTTAGGGCAAAAAAAGACTAATAATATATTGTTTTTTGTCCGGGCCCACTGTGGGCAACTGCCCACACTGGGCCCGTGTAAGCTCCGCCACTGTTTGAGATGACAGATATATGATTGATGAGATACTTTCTCGTCATTGAAGTACAACAAAGAGAGGAAGAAATCTTTGTATCATAAGAAAAATATGTTAAAGATATTCTGAAGAAATTCTCAATGGAAGATTGTTATGCTATGGATATGCCCGTTGAATATGACATTAGAATGGCTAAAGACGGAGAAGGCAAACTTGTGAATCCAATTTATTACAAGAGGACTATGGGATGGCTCAGGTATTTGACATGTACAAGACCTGATATATTATTTGAAGTTGGTTTGGTATGCATGTACATGAAAACTCTAAAAACTTCTCACTTATATTTAGCTAAGAGAATTCTTAGATATGGAAAAATTGATTATGAGCTTCTTTATTCATCAAAAAAATAAATAATTAATGATAAACACTTACCTTTATAATATAATTATCTATATATTAAAATATATAAGAAAGGTCTTGACACATAAGTACATACATTAACAATTAATTGGACAGCCTAGTTGCCAATGTTTGTTATCCATCAAACAAAAGTCTGATTAATCTAAATATTATAAACAAGTAATTGAGCCTGTACGTACTTGCTCTAAACTAATTATACTCTTCCTTCTGTGACAGGCAAATAAATCATCCTCACTCAATCCAGGTTCGTTCACGGATCATTTACAAATTTAGTTTATATTTTAAAAATTTGAGAGATAATGATTTTTAATCTTCACATCTAGCTCTGATAAGATTTTCATTCCCTCTGCAAATTAAAACCAACTCTATATCTACCTGTCTCCATCTTTAGGAAGCATGCTGCTAACCCTAACTATGGATAAAGCCAAATAGTTGTTGATAGCGAGGAGAAGACCGAGTGGTGAGATGTCAGTATTTCCCAATCCCTTCTCAACATGCTCACGTTATGATTCCTCCTTGATTGTGGTCCTCAGATAAAAAAAAATAGATTTACGTTCCTTTTATTTTGATTTTGATTTTTATTTTTAAAAAAGATGCTCATCTGACCCTTTTTATTTTATTTTTAATTTAAAGAGAGGTCATCTGACAATTTAATAAATTTGAGACGTTCCTTTTTATGTTTCCCATTTAATAATTAGGTGTCAGTAATTGTTTTTTTATATCTAGTGGCGGGGTCTTGTGCTGGCTCATGGTGCCGGGAAGGGATTCGTAAATATTGAATCATCCCTAATCCAATATTTATATTAGTGTAAGGTAATAACCTCCATTTGTATAATATGTAAAGTTCATTATCTTCCACTAATTTATTTTTTTTGGTTTAGGAGTAGATCAGAAACGGTGGTCCAGAGAAACTCATCCCCGTGGTACTTAGGAGCTATGATCGTTTTAAACTAGGGGTGTAAATAAATTGAATCAAAATGAATATATAGAAAAATCTAATACGCAAATTTAGCTAGAAATAGATATAATTAAGTTTGAGCTCGATTCGAAATTTTAAAATTTTTAGTTCGAGTTTGGTTTGAATTAGGGATCGGATTCGAGTTCGGCTCGAAAGATTTAAACATGTTCATGAATTATTTAAATTATTACTCGAAAATAAGTAAAGATTTGAAATTTATTTATTTAATATATAATTAACTTATATTAATAAAATATTAAAGTTCGCAAACTATTGAAGAATATAATTTAGATTCGAGTTCGACTCGAAAAAAATTTGAACATGTTCGAATTCAGCTCGTATTCGATAAATTAGAATATGAATTAAATATTTTTCGAATTGTCTCAAAAAGCTCGTGAGCTAGTTCGATTCATTTGTGCCTTTATTTTAGACGCACGCCACACATGGACTGTTAGCTGAGTTTAATTTACTAAATTATATTTTACAGAGTTTAAGTTACCGTGATAATTAGGCTATTTCGCTAATTATGAAGATGAAAATGAAAATGAAATTAATATACAATTTCTATAGGCTTATCAACTTCCAATCGATAAGCTTGAGAAAAACATTTCAGTATCATTTTACATGGATTAGGGAAGAAAAAAAAAATATTTTGCAAGTTATCCGTGAGAAAAACATTTCATTTTCATGAGACAAGGTGATTCACCCGTCCCATCATTCTCATCAAGATTTGTTATGTGACAACATTCTATATCTCAATCATCGCACCTCCGAGAAGATGAAAAAAAAATATATAAATAAATAAATTTATATTTTCAAACTCAATAATCAACCCATCAAATTTAGAATATTAAAATTTTAAATAATCAAATAAATTTGAATTGAAAACTTTATAATTTAATGAACCAAATTTAAATCAAACTCCAAACCAATCAAGCTCAAATTTATAAAATATAAAACAAATCAAATCATTACGTTAACTTGATTTATTTTAAATTCAATTTAACTTGATTTAATTATCTTATGAAATAAACTTTAACACTATAAACCTTGACTTGACTTAATTGATTTATCATCCATATATATAACAGTCTATACGGATCCCCACAGTTGGGCATAATTGGTATTTACATGAATGTAATTAGTATTTACATGAATGATTGTTCTAATATAATATGTAAGTTTTAGGATGCAACCATCTAGGCTGATAAAGCCGTAAATGAGAAACTTCAGATGCTACCTTACCATATATTTTTATGATAAATTTATCAGCATACTTTCTTCTCAGTCAGAATTCTTTACATTGTAATTTATGGTTTAGAGGATGGATCATATAAGTTAATTGATTGATGGAGATAGATCCCATCTATTAAATAAGTAGAATTTATTTCTATCAAACAATGAATATAATGATCTATCTTTTAAATCACAAATTACGGTTCAGATGATCTATACTCTTAAAAGATAAGTTTGAGATTTATAATTTTAGTACAATAATAAAAATTTAATTATATTTTTATGTCTCAAAATTAATATAATATATATAAAGAGTCATATCATTTAGAATTTTAACTATATTAAAGAAGTTTTAATAAATTTTTATATCATTAACGTAGCATATTGAAATTGTAAAAAAAATAATAATTAAAGTTCTGACCATTAAAGGTACTCTTATGCGTATCACATGGGCCTTACTGGCGATGTGCGCTCATGGGGCCATGTGTTAGAAGAATCTGATTCAGTTAGAGTCGGATTGTGAAGCTTATTGGGGCATGTGTTAGCACATGAAATTTGATGCTGTCAATGACGATGGAAATTTTGGTTGCAATTTAAAGTGAAGATTATTTTTACATTGAGCTGTATTCTATGAAGCATAAAGAGTATTTCAAATTTTAAATTACTAATAAAATATTATTTAAAAAAATTGATGACATAGGTAATCAAGAATTCCTTTTGAAAAAAATAAGTTGAAAAAAAGACATTAAAAATTGTGTCATCGGTGTGTAGTGTAGTATATGTGTGAACTTACTCAATACTTATTGGGGCATATTAACTCAGCATATCATATTGTTGTACAAATTAATTTTTTTTAATTAACTTTTATTTAGTCAGCTTCTATAAATAAATAAATAAATAAGCTGAAAAAAATGACACTAAGAAGCGAGGTAAAAAAATGAATCAGGATCATAAATTTAATGGTCCAGATAAAACTTCAAATTATAAAAGTGAGACGGCAAAAAGGAATGCAAGAGAGATTAACGAATTTAATCATCCAAACAGATATATTTATTTATATAATTATAAGTTAAATATTCTTGATTAGTGTTTAATTTGTAAGCTTCCCAAAAAAAAATTAAAGAGGAGAGAGTTTGGTTGAGTTGAATGAAGCGTTCAATATTCACTTTTTAATTATATTAAATATTTATAGTTAATCGTGACTCAGTCAGCTTCCACTGAACAGAAAACGAGTGTCCAACCGATAATGAAATATCTAAGCTTTAAATCTCAGCTGTAAAATATTTATTATATAGATAGATTTCTAGAACACGTATCAATTTATTTTGTTAGTTGATGCAGGGGCAGATTCAGTGGGGAGGGTGGCATCGATGGTCACCCTACTTTACTAGTAGTGGAATCCTTAGTATTATGTGATTTTAGTGGTGGAGATGGAAGATACCGTCCTTTGTTTATCATGATCATCCCTCCATAATTGAATTCTTGGATCCGTATAAGTCAACTCTAAAATTAATCAATTTGGATTAAAAAAACGAGTGAAAAAATTATTATCACGTGACATGTTCAGCGTAGGAGGCCGAAGTCTGCAACTTTACTTTGAACTCCAACTTCCTTTTAGCAATATTTGCTTCCTGAGAGTATATTCTGTAGTTTGCAGAAGCATCGCCCACTCAACGGTAGCAAGTAGCAACGATCACCTCCAGTTCCACTTTATTTGGAGGTAATCAAATCTCTTATAATTTGCCATCAATCAAATCAATAGTTCCATCTACTACGAGACGTGTGCCGTTGATTACTACGGTCTTTGTTTTGTTTTTGCAGCTCTTTTGGTT
This sequence comes from Zingiber officinale, assembly GCF_018446385.1. Taxonomy (NCBI): domain Eukaryota; kingdom Viridiplantae; phylum Streptophyta; class Magnoliopsida; order Zingiberales; family Zingiberaceae; genus Zingiber; species Zingiber officinale. The sequence goes on along the minus strand of NC_055987.1, from coordinate 4,200,329 downwards.
TGCAGATCTGAAAGAAGAGCAAGGATCTAACGCTGCTCTCTGATCTGCAATCAGATGGCGGTGTCACTGACAGTGGTGGGGGGATGGTTCGCGCAGGCCTTCATCCAGACCTTGATCGATAAGGCCAGCGATAAATCCATCCAACTGTTTGCCGAACGCCGGGGTTTCGCGGCGGACATGGATAAACTGCGCATCTCGTTGCTGGAGACTCAAATCATCCTTGACGAGGTGCAGATTAGCCGGAGCAACAACACCAAGTGGAAGAGATTGATGCAGGAACTCAAGGATGCTGCTTATGATGCTGAGGACTTGATTGATGAGTTCCAATACCATTTCCTCAGGCAGAAAGTCAAAGGTGAAGAAGACGACAAGGAAAGTGGTTCCAGTGGCCTTCCAGACATTTTTTCTGCTGCAAAAGAAAAGTTGTTTGGTTCTTCTCATTCCTTGGAGGAAGATGCCATGAGAGCTAGCGTGGTGGAGATTCAAGGAAGGCTGGACAGAATTGCTAACAGTATAAAGAGCATCATGAATGTGTTACCACCAAATGATAGAGGGAAGCAACCAGATCAGATGAAGTTTCAGACCAGAGAATCATGCTCTTCCCCGGTGACGGACATATTGTTTGGCAGAGACAAAGAACTCAATCAAGTGGTGGACTGGTTGTTAGGGTCAGCTAAGCAGGTGGAACCAGCATCGGGATTTCTCAACGATGCCCTATCCGTGTTGCCCATCGTCGGTATAGGAGGGGCTGGAAAGACTACTCTTGCTCAGTATGCCCACAAAGACAACAGAGTTCAGGATCATTTTCATCTCAAGATTTGGGTGTGTGTGTCTAACAATTTTACGGTGCAGGGACTCGCTAAATCTATAATAGAGTCAGTAACTCTACAAAAACAATATGACAATATGGGGTTAGAATCTCTTCAAAAAATACTCCATCAGCATATTGCACAAAAGACGTTTCTGCTTGTTCTGGACGACGTGTGGAGCGATAATAAGAGAATCTGGGAGAAATTCTGTGCACTACTCAAAGTCGGAGCTTATGGTAGCAAAATCATTGTTACGACTCGAGATATGAAAATTTCTAAAATGGTTAGCCTGGTGGAACCAATCTTGCTTCATGGTTTAGACAAAGATACCTTTTGGCAATTGTTCAAGAAATCCTCATTTGGCACACTTAACCCTGAAGAATATCCGGAGCTAGAAGACATTGGTAGAAAGATTGTTCGCAAGTTGAAGGGCTCACCATTAGCTGCAAAGACACTTGGCAGTGTTCTGCAATCAAATTTGTGTCAGCAACATTGGGCCACCGTAATGGAGAGCGACATATGGAAAGTAAAACAAGATGAAGATGACATTATGCCAGCCCTGCATTTAAGTTATCAATATCTTAATGAAAATCTGAAACAGTGTTTTGTTTTTTGCTCGTTGTTTCCTAAAGATTACAAATTCTATAAAGCTGAGTTGATTCAAATGTGGATGGCCGAAGGCTTCATCGAAGATAAAAACACAAAGAGGATGGAAGATGTTGGAAGTGATTATTTTCTTGAGTTTGTAAACAGATCTTTTTTTCAAGAATTCAGATATGATTATGAATTTGAGGACGAATTTGTGATGCATGACCTTATACATGATTTAGCTGAGATGATTTCTACGGAAGAGATATGTAGGATTGAAAATAACAGACAAACAAAGCCGCCTTCCACAACTCGACATCTACGAGTAGAAGAAGAAAAATTACCGTTGGAGTTCTCAGGATACAACAAGTTGCGCACCTTGGTGTTGAGAAAAAATTTGCCTCCCGATAGCCTTTTTGAAAAACTAAGAAGCATTCGCGTTTTGGATGTAAGTTGGTGTGATTTGCAAGAGTTATCTGAACATATTGGTAAATTGACTCACCTCCGTTACATTGATATATCATACAATTTTAAAATTAAAATTTTGCCTGGATCATTATGCGACCTTTATAATTTGCAAACACTGAAGGTAATATGTTGTCCTGAACTACAGTTTATACCACAAGAATTGGGTAAGTTGGTCAATTTGAGACACATTGTTGCAGATGATGAATTCTGGGTGATGATAAAGGATGTACGGAAACTAACTAATCTTCAAGAATTGCAAAGATTTAGTGTTGAAGAGGACGACAGACTAAAGCTTGGACAACTAAAGGATTTGACACAGCTTCACGGTACACTTTGTATTCAAAATCTTGAGAATGTTGTCGATAGCAAAGAAGCACAGCATGCTGAGTTAAAGAACAAAGTCCACCTAAAACAGTTGGAGTTAGATTGGAATGATGAGAAGGATGCCAAGTTGGAAGAGGAAGTAATTGAAGGTCTGCAGCCACACGAATCACTTAAAATATTGAAAATTGAAGGGTACAATGGAGGTAGGTCGCCTAGTTGGTTGATGCCAAAAGTTCTATCCAATTTGGAAAAACTTGAATTAGTAAATTGCAATGGATGGGATGACGTTCTGCCATTTATTGGTCAACGTTTGCATCTAATTGAACTTATCATGTACAGCATGCCTGCTTTGAAACAACTGAGTCATGAATTTGAAGGCAAGTGTTTTCCAAAGTTGAAAGTGCTTAATTTATGGAATTTGCCGGCATTGGAGGAGTGGTCTTGGACTGAGGGCAAAGATCTATTTCCCTGCATGCGCAAACTACTTGTCAGCAATTGTCCCAAACTAAAGAGATTACCTCCTTTCCCGCCTTCCCTAGAAATATTGGAAATAAAAAAGTGTCCCAATCTCATATTAAATAGCAAAACGGAAGATGAAGAGGAAGTTGGCCGCCATGCACTGCCATCACTCAAGGTATTGGAATTGGCAAACAGTGGCGAATATGCAAAACTTTTGACCGACTTCTTGCACAACCTTCGTTTAGTTATTCGATTGAACATAAGGGATTGTCCATACATAACGTCTATTCCTCAGGCTCAATTGTTAGAACTGCAATATTTGTCCATCTCTAATTGTGTGGAGTTGAGAACAATGGAGTGCTTAGGATTCCTTAAATCCCTCAAGGAATTGAGGATCGTAGGATGTCCTAAGCTGGTTCAGTTGGATGTAGGAGATGAGCAAGCAGGGAGATTGTCATCTCTGCGTAAATTATATGTGGACAACACTGCTCTGCTTAAAATGTTTCCTCTGAGGAACTCATTGTCATTCATCACAGAACTTAAAATTGAGTCATGTTCTGAGGAGGTGATATTTGAGGAGTCGATCTTGGCGCGAAGCCTCACTGCTGTTACATCTCTAAGCTTCTCTTATTGCAAGAAACTACAGTCTCTGCCGACAAAGCTGCTGCATAGCTTTCCCTTACTAGAAAATTTAATGGTGTATTGCTGTCCACAGCTCCAATCACTGCCAGAGATAGGACTTTCTCCCCTTCTAAAAAAATTAGAAATATGTCACTGTCCACAGATTCAAGCGATGCCAGAGGATGGGCTTCCCATGTCACTAGATGTTTTCAAGTGCTCAGGCTATGTTCATCCAACACTGATGGAGCAGTCAGAAAAGTTCAACGCGAAAAGAGAGATGAGGAGAGTAAGTACCCTTGACGCCCGTTATTTTCATGTATAGAGAGCTTTTATTTTGCATTCCTTCTATCGTATTTTTAGTTGATCTTCGCAATAGAAGAATCATAATCTCTCTTTTCACGTGTATATATATACTAGTACGGAAAATAGTGGATGACTGACAAGTCATTATTTGATATATTCTTTTGGTTTGATATATTTTTTTTGTTTGAAATTACGTGTTTTCTAACTAATTACATATTTTAATTGACATTTTTTATCATGTTTATAAGATCAGGATTGTTTTGAACTTAATTATATTTCTCTCTTTAATCATGGTATTTTTCCTTACATTGTGAATTTGGTTTGGTAGGACATTGAAGTTGTTTGAATTGACACATGGTTCAAGAGGAAGCAAATCATTATAAGGGGAAGCAAGATTCATCTAACCAAGTGAAAGAGCCTAATGCTCTACTTGGGTTCAATTTGACTCCAACTCAATTCATGAAGCCAACCTATTGTGCTCAACCCAAGTTCAATCCACTACCCAAAAGCCCTAGAATTCCCTTAGACCACACCCAAAACGCGGTTCAAAGCCAAGGTTTAAAAACCCAGGTTCGGCATTGTGAACAATGGTTTGCGCTACGGTTCATCGTGCCTGATTTCATCTTTGTGCATCACATGTCCCATCTCTTCGTGAGATTTGCATCTCAACTTGACTTCATCGGTTTTGAGGTTTCCAGCAACTTGCGTTCAGCTTCCGATCACCTGGGAACGCCGGCGAGAGGTTTCTCCAGTGTAATTCTGTTTCCGTGATTTCTCTATTTCCGCTACTAATCGGAGGCGTTTCTCCGATCTAGTTGTTCCATCTCACATCAGCAAACATTGGAGGCGTTCCTCTATGTTACTAAGCTCATTCCAACGACAATCCATCACCAATCGCCTCTATACAAATCAGAGATTCCAGTTTCCAGAAATCCAGATTTTCCAATTACTCAATTTTAGATTGTGTTTAGCTCACTTGAGAGGTTTCTTTGGCGTGCTGAACTATGTTGGGACTGAGTTTGTAGCTGAGGGTTTCTTCTCCGACACCTACATGAAGTGTTCGCCTTTGGTTCTTTGTGTGACAACAAAGAGAAGAGAATTTTTGAAGTGTGATTTAGGTTTAGAGATGAACTAGTTCAATTCTGCAATTCTGTTCCTTTAATTCATGTTCCCGAATTCTTATTTCTACAATTTAGTTCTACAACTTGTTTCTGTAACTCTGAATTCTGCAATTCTGTTTTTGAATTTTTGTTTCAGCAATTTCAATCTCTGCAACTTTGTTCTTGCAAATTAATTTCTACAATTCCTGCAGATGTGTGCATGCTTAGTTTCTGAAAACCCTTGTTAAGTTTGATTAGTTAATTTCATAATCTAGCGTTGCTTTGAGTAGTTTAAGTTTTGTTAAGTTGTAATTTGTTTCTCAAGTGCTAATTAGCTCAATTTTTGTTAAGGAATAGCTTCAGTTAGTGTTAATTGTTTGGTTGCTTAATTCCTAGCTTAGGTTTAAAATTCTGCATTTTCTTCATTGTTAGCCAATTTGGATTTCAATTTGAAGGGGCTGTAATTTAGTAATGCTAGTTATTTTAATTAGTTATTCCTTTCCCTTTTCCCTTGTTGAGTAGTTTTTAGCTAGGTTTTAATTCCTGTTTTAGATCAGATTTAGTCAATTGTCATTTCCTTTTCTTGTTTGCTTTTCATTCTTTAATCTAGGATTTAAACCAAAAGTCCATCAACCTCTATTTTAAGGTGAAAACTAGAACAAGTATCCACCTATTAGTTCCTTGAAGATTCAACTTGGACCCTATACTACATCATTTCTTTTGTAAAGTTGAGGATTTTTAAACACTCAATTAATTTGGAATTCATTCGTGACACTTAGTGTGGATTATACCAATGACCCCAGTAATAGGGTGGAGACGATAGTCAAGATAACGTGACAGTCAAAAGTCAGGAGGAGATGACGGTCAAGGTCAGGCACTACAGGTTAAGATAGTTCACTCCTCTACTCCCGACCGATTTTACGCAGATCGGACATTCAAGGCTCAGCCCTCTCACTTCTCCTGGCAACCGCCCTAGCCTATTCTCGGTCGGTCTATAAGTCGGTTGAAACCTATGGATCAGTCCCCTCATTCCTCAGCGACATGGCTCCCAGATTACGCTCAGTTGGATTCTCGCCAAGGGACAATGTTGTTAGGGAATTGCAGCAATCTATCAGAATAAAGGCCAGCCGTCAGGGAATATTTCGATACTCTACCACGTGCACCTTCTGGCAACTGAAATTCCCTGACACCCTTGTTACCTAATGATTGCGGAGATTACATTTGACAATATAAAAAGGGAGCTCCTCTCCATTAGCCAGGCAGGCTCACACGCACATTCACTCACATCTATTACTGTTCATTTTTTCCGCACTTTTCGCTTTGATACAATACTAAATAATTTCACGAATATTTACTTTGAAATATTAGCTTAGATGTACCTCGTGTCGTTGCGTTACTAAGTATATTGGCCAAGCCACGTGTTCCAATAGCATCACCAATAGCTTTACATTCATTGGGATTCAAAACTGGCAAATGTATTGATTTTTGCATTGCTTCATCGGTGGATACACGCATGCAATCCTTGGGTAACAGAACACCATGGAGAAAGTAATTAATGTTGGGGTTGTAAAATTACAGACATAGTCCTATATTAAAAACACATAGGAAAGACCATGAGTTTATCAGAAAAAGATATCTTCATTGATATGAGACATTTTGGGTAGAGCTCAAGAGCAAACCATTAGAGCTTAGACCCAAAGTGGATAATATCATATCATTGTGAAAATATCTAAGGGGGCGTTTGGTTTAGGGTAATAAGAGTGGGGAATGGGAATGGGAATCATTGATTCCCATTGTTAATGTTTGGATTATAGGAATAGGAATACAAATAAGGGAATGAATCCTTGAAATTGGGTAATGACTCATTCCCATGTACCTCCCCTTCAATGAGCCATTACCCTATTTTCATCAATCAAAATATTCCCTTATTCCAAAAATACCCTTGACTTAAAACTAAAATTTTCTCTATTAATATCAAATATCAAAATTTATTTATTTATTTTTTCTTTTATATCACTTATCTCTCCTTATTCTCTCTCATTACATTTTTCTCTCTCATCATTGTTTCTCTCTCATCATTTTATCACACACTTTCTCTCTCCTTAATCTCTCCTATCACACTCTCTTTCCTCTTTTTTTCTCATTACACTTTCTCTCTCATCATACTTTCTCTCTCCTCAATCTCTTCCATCGCACTCTCTTCCTTCTTTTGTTCCTTATCACACTTTCTCTCTCCTCAATCTCTCCCATCACACTCTTTTTTCTCATCACACTTTCTCTCTCATCATACTTTCTCTCTCCTCAATCTCTCTTATCACACTTCCTCCTTTTTTCCTCAACACACTTTCTCTCTCCTCAATCTCTCTTATCACACTTACTTCTTTTTTCCTCAACACACTTTCTCTCTCATCATACTTTCTCTCTCCTCAATCTCTTCCATCATATTCACTGTTCTTTTTTCTCTCACCATACTTTCTCTCTCCTCAATCTCTCTCATCACACTCTCTCTCCTCATTTTTTCTCACTATATTTTCTCTCTCTTCATCCTCTCCTATCATACTTTCTCTCACATCATATTTTCTCTCATCATGCTCTCTCTAATCACACTCTTTTTTTTCATTTTCTCTCATCACACTTTCTCTCTCATCATTCTTTCTTATCACACTTTCTCTCTCATAATACTTTCTCTCTCATCATTCTCTTTCATCATATTTTTCTCTCACATTCATCTTTCTCTCACATCTAATTTTTTCTCTTATTTTCCTTTAAGGGTAAAAAAGGAAACTTTGATTTATTCCGATAGAAGATATACAACTAACCAAACATTGCTTTTAAGAGTGATATCCATGCTCATACCTATTCCCATTCCACAATACAATGATTCCCATTCCGATTCCTATTCCTAGGAAAGAACCAAACGCCCCCTAAATTTCTTTTGGTCCTTCACTTGATATCAAAGTCTGGATTGCCAGAGGTCTAACCATCGATTGTGCACAAGAGCTATGGTCTAATTAAGCCATGTAAGTAGAATATTGATCTTGAACAAAGGAAGTGAGTGTTCTCATATCAGGATCAAGAGAATCATACACCAAGTAAGAAGTCCTAGTTGCAGTTAGGTAAGGAAGTCCTAGTAAGTCAGTTGAACCGAGGGGCAAGAAAACCTAGTGGGTCGAGAATCAGATATGGAGGATCCTGTTGTCCTTTGTTTGAAGGGGGGATTGTTGGGGTTGCAAGGTTGCAAATATAGTTCCATCTTGAAAACATATGGGAAAGATTATGGATTTTTAAGAGAAAAATATCTCTATTGGTATGAGACCTTTTGGGTAGAGCCTAAGAATAAAATTATGAGGGATTAGGCCCAAAGTGAATAATATCATATCATTGTGGAGATATCTAAATTTCTTTTAGTCCTTCAATTAACTCCATTGACCTCAACAACTATACCATATGCAACAATGTATGTGCTAGAATCCAATTTCAAAATAACAGGTTCACCCTAAAAGACAAATAGTTGTGTCATTGAATTATGCTAACTCTTTATTTCAGTAATATATAACCACAACAACTTATATACTTGTAAAGCAACTTGTAAAGCAACTGCTTTATTCATAATTGTCATTGTGTTGAGGTAATTTTATCGAGCAACTGCCTTTGTCATCAATATCACTAACCCATGCACCTTTTTTGTAGACAATTATTTCTAGTTTTTGAATGCGTGTATCTAGTTTTTGAAGCTACCAACTCTCTCTTTTACTCAATCATTAGATCTCTGTCAACATCGTCAGTCTTCCATCTTCTACCAACATTAAAGCATCATGATAGAGTGATATGACCTCCAACAACCCTCACACGTCCAACATGTTCTCTTTGGTAAGAATATCTTCTTTTGTCCCTTTTATTTCCAGTGTACCCTCATGCTTTTGTTGTATGTATTCATCCTGTCATCCAAATGAAAAAAAATTAACTACTTTGAAAAATTTCATTGAAATACAATAATTATTTTTTATGAAAGTTTCTCATAATATTGTCCATTGTTATTTTCAACTCTTGGTCATTGAATTTCACTTTTTTACTGACCCTTCATTTGTTCCAAATAATAGCTCTATCGATTTTAACATCGTCACATAATTCATTTGCCTAAGAATTAGGACAATCGAATGATATATGTCAAATAAGAATGATTATTAAATGCTGAAAAAAACTGTTATATGAATATCACGATGTCAATAAGAAAAAATGTCTTGTATGATGACGAATTTTGAAATATGCTTACTATTTCTTTAGCATATCCTTTACGAGTAAGACGATGAGCATATATGTTCTTTCTTCTCTCCTTCTATTGATCACTTAGTTGCTAATCAAGTGAAGCATTCTACATATGAAATTTACTAATTCGTCAATTATCTTAATGTCTACTTATTTTGAAAGAACAAAACAACTAAACTTACAATGAAGTTGTCGGACATGCGAGTCATAACAAAAGAAATCCAATCATCTATTGCAAGACCATAACCACTAGGTGGTTCATTTAACTCTTCGGATTTGTCAAGCTGGTTCGAAATGAATGTCTGAGTGAGATGGGATTTCAACTATAAAACATAAAATTGGAAATCCAGTAAAAAGAATTACATAATATAAATATATCATAACGATATGGATACTAACATTTGACTAAACACACAAACTTACTTTACATTAATAGATTATCATATCAATTCTTTAACATCATTTGAAACTTTCTTCCACGTCTTGTAAGTTATCTTGACCTTTTCTCGAGCAAGGAAGTCAATGTAACTTTGAATTTCAATAGCAGCTTCTCCCATTGGCTGTCCAAGTTTATTGAATCTTACCTCTTATCGAATTCCATGAACCCTTTGTCTAGCAAGCTTATCCATGATATGAGCTCTAGATGTTCTTGTTGTTTTAGTGTTTGTAGTTCCAGCATTGTCTTACCCTCCAAGTTCTTGTTAGTGGACGTAGTTGCAATTTTTTCTTTACCCTTCCCAATCATTACAGGTTATCCTATTCTCTTGATCGAAGCATGAATTGTGTCATCACTATCGAACTTGATTTTAAGCTTTCCAAAGGATGACATAGAGTCAGATCTAATCTATTGATCAAAAAAGTAAAAAAGCATATCAATATTAAAAGAAATACACAATAAGAAATTCATCTTCAAAAGAAAATCAACATACACAAAGAAAAAAAATAGAAATTCAATATTGTCTACAAAGTCATATTCAAAAACAAGATACATATCAATATTATCTACAAACATATCTTCAAAAGCAAAATATATTTGGCTAAACATTGTCGAACCAAGTCCCATCACAATCTTTACGAAGGCATGGAGGTTCATTGTCATCTACTCTACAACATCCATTGATGGTAACCCTTTGCTAAAAGATTGATAGTGGATTACAGTGTCTTCCAATTCATCCCCATTTACATATTCAAATAACTCTCTACTAAGAGTTGTAAGTATAATACTCTATACAGGATCTTTAATGTAAAATACTTGTTTTGCTTGACTTCTCAAGATTAAAAAAAAAATTGATTTGAATCCAATTCTTTTCGGATTTACCAAAGTGAAACCAAGCTCATCTACTTTAATATCATTATTATTCTCCACTCAATTACATTTAAACATTGGAATTTTAAATTCCTAGTAATCGAGTGATCGTATTTCTTCAATAACTCCATAAAAATCATGTCAGACACAATTGAATTTTTATCGTTTGCACTGGCAACTTGTATTGCCTTTGCGACTAAGCTTACTTTAAAGTTTTGAGCAACTCGTACATTATCACGTTCTTTCATAGCATAAGTAATCCCATCAATCAAATAACTAGAATATTCTAACACTTTCTTGCTAAGTCTACGGGCTATCCACTTCAATCTTTCAGATATTTGAAAGGTGGAATGGTGAACTACACGTTCAACCTATATTTAATAATATAATAATATTTATATTTTGCATAAGATAGCAAGAGTTGTATATATGCTAATACCAAGTACTTTTGGAACATACAATATCATGCAACCAGCTACTGAATGTTCGGTTATGATCATCTTGTAACCACTTTTTGGACTTAGCTTTATGAGGAAATTTCAACACCACCATGTGTGTCCTAATGGAAATATTTTAAATAAATAAACCAATAGAATGTATTCAAGTGGCATGAAAGTATTGATAAGTTGGAGATCTTACCCGATATAAGGATCAATCTCATCATCATTTGCCAAAACGTAACGATGTGTTTGCTGCAACTCATCATGACCAGCGAAGTGCACTATTGCTCCCGATAAAGGCTTAGTACGTTCTACTTCGCGATGCCTTGGTAGTATCCCAATTGTGTGAACATTGAACAGATAATCTGAGCAAAATTCTATAACCTCTTCAGCAATATAACATTTGGTTAAACACCCTTCAGGCTGATCGTGATTGCGCACATAACCTTTCAAAATCTTCATATATCTTTCAAATGGGTACATGTGTCTATATCAAATGGGTCCACACAATTTTACCTCTCACACAAGATGAACAGTTAAATGAATCATTATATCAAAAATGAAAAGAGAAATACTTTTCAAGCAAACATAATATCATCACAGTCTCTCTTTGCAAGTCATTCAACTTTAAGACGTATATTACTTTACTATATAACACATTGAAAAAGAAACACAATTGAGTGATAGTATCTCTAACATGTTTTGGCAAGACACTGCGAATGGCCACTGAAGTAATTGCTGCATTAAAAATGGTAGTCATGTGACTTAAGGCCAACAAGTTTCAAATCCTTCATCGACACAAGGTTTTTAATATTAGATGAGTAACCTTCAGGGACCTTTATTCCCGATAAAGAATTGCAAATACTTCTTTTCTCATCTTTACTTAGAGTGCAATAGGCAACTAGTAGAAACATTCTCTTCTCCCCAATCCTGGGCGCCAATTCAATCCTTAAATTAATTTTCATAAGATCTAATCTTGCTATGACCCCATCCTTTGTTTTTCCTGGAATGTCAAGTAACGTACCATGAGACTTTCACAGATTTTTTTTTCGATGTGCATCACATCAAGAATATGTTGAACATGTATGTCTTTCCAATACTTGAGTTCAAAGAATATTGATTTCTTTTTTCGACATGTTTCTTCATCATTCCTCTTTGATTGTAGTTTTCCGCTAATTTTCCCCAAATGATAATTAATCCTTTCAACTCTTTCCAAAACTTCATGGTCACTCAATGGATTTGGTGTAAGATTAAACTCTTGATTCCTATTAAATGCCTTCTTTTGCCCTTGATAAGAATGACTTAAAAGTAGAAACCTTCTATGACCTGTATATGACATTTTTCTACAATGTGTCAACCTTGTCGAATAAGTTTTTTCTGCACAATTAGGACATGCATGATATCCCTTTACAATACATCCTAACATTTCTCATATGCAAGAAAATCATTAATTGCCCATAGCAAAATGTTCTTCTTGATATGCATCATATTCTTCAACACCTTTATCCCATAAGCATTTTAAGTCATCAATAAGAGGTGCTAAGTAAACATCAATATCATTTCCCGATTGTCTAGGGCTAGATATCAACAAAGTAAGCATAACAAATTTTCTCTTCATACACAACCATGGTAAAAGATTGAATGTGATCATTAAAAGTGAGCAACAACTATATGCAAAACTCATCAAACTATGAGGATTGATCCCATCTGTTGATATAGTCAATCTCAGATTTCTTAGCTCAGAAGCAAAATCTGGCCACATGCGATCAAACAATTTCCAAGAAGGTGCATCACTTGGATGACATAAGTATCCATCACGAATTCTTTTATCAGCATGCCAAGTTAATTCCTTGGATATCATCTTATTCTGAAAGATTCTTTGAAATCTTAAAATAGGTGGGAAATACCACAAGACATTTGCAGGAACTCCTTTTACCTTAGATTTGTTTCTCAACTTCCACCTTGATGTTCCGTAAATAGGGCAATTAACAAAATCTTTATGCTCCTTCCGGTATAAGATACAATGTTGTAAACTTTTCTTTGTGTCATACAAAGATAAAGGTAATTCATTGTCATCTGGAATCATTTCTCCAAACAAACTAAGTAGATCGGTGAAACTTTTATCACTCAACTATATTTGCCTTCAAGTTAAATAATTTCACAATTGTAGATAATTTTATGAATTTTGTACATGCAGGATATAAACTTTTCTCAACATCTTTAAGTAGCTTATTGACTTGGCTTGGATTCTTAGTATAACTATCATATGCAGTTTGCACCATATCTATAGGGGTCTCAGCAAAAGATAGTGTTCATCTTACCCTACTTGATCATTACCATTAATTGAGTTCCCTATCATAGATCTTTCCCTATACCATATCCATGTATAATATGTCAAATCTATACCATTACAATATAAATGCGCTCTTATAGTTTCAACATTTTTCTTTATATTACCACATCTTATACATGGGCAAGGTATTGCATTACGATTATCAGCATTTTCCAATGTCAATTGCAAGAAAGACTCTACTCCAATATTATATTCATATGATAGTCTATCTTTTGGCATCCATTCTTTGTCCATTTTTATTACAAGTACTAATCAGCTAGAAATGAGCCAACACCTATCTTCAAAACAATTGTACATTATACAACAAGATCTTAACACAACAAACAAGAAACAATTAAAAATAGGATTGTTTAAAGCTGTACAATCAATCTTCAAGCAAAAACAAGTAAATAAGGGAGAAAATAGCAAAAACCTTAAGCAACTTTTTACCAATGGTTAAGCAATTGAAAGATAAATTATTAAGCATGTATGTGCCACAAGTGTTTCTGCTGAGAGCTATTGGAATACTTCTGCCATTGTACTTAGTAATACGGTTCATTTCAGCATTCCAGGAAGCAGAACAACAAGATCATCTGCAACACTTCCATGTCCCTTTCATTACCCCATTTCCTTTTATTTTATAGAGAATTTAATTACATCACTATTGTAGAGTTATCTGACATTCATGTAGCTTAAACAAATTTTCAATCCCATTGACCTTGTAGATCAAACTGATAATGTAATTATCCAAAATACATCAGAATTCATCTTTGTTTTAACTTGCAAATCTACCATAGTGTTCATTATAAGGATGCAATATGATAAGTGTACACCAGCCAGCTTATTGGAATATCCATTTGTCACGGAACCTAGATAAATACAAAAGCTGAGCTATTCCATAAACAAGTCTTAAGGAAAAAACAAAACAGAGTATTCCTAGATGCATAAAGATGGCAAAACGTGTTCCATATCATTTTACTAGTAAAAACAAAAATTCCAAATAAGACGAGCTGTATTGAAAATTTATGTTGTCTTTAGTTAAGGAGTAATATAATCAGCAATCAAGTGCTTATAAGACTCAAGAACTGCATAACCACCAGAAATAGTACAATTATGCCAGATTAGAAAGAAGAATAGATTGTTAGGCTATTATTCTAAAAAAGCTAAAGATCGCCTATCAACATTTTCACAATAAAAATCCACAATGTAATTTACTAAGCATAATCTTGAATCTAGACCCTCCGTAGAAATCAAAGATCTTCAAAAACCTAAAACTATGACAATGACTTGTACCAATGATGCATGTAAGCAGGAACATTCGAGTTAACTAATGCAAACTAGAAAGAGGCCTCTTTGGGCTTTAATTCAAGTTTCCAAGAACAAGAACCATAACAATACAAGATTTATGCATCACGACTGATATAATGGGTGCACATTACAGATATCAAAGCGATCTTGCTAACAAGTGATCATAAATCCCCAGATAGTGGCATTGTAAAACATATCCAATAGCCAAGAATCGAAAAAAAAAAAATCCAAATATCAAAAAAAAAAAAAACTTTGATTTCCACATCAAACCAACCTTAACATAAGGAGGAAAAGAATCTCCAAGAAATTCACACAATAGAGTGAGAGAGTGAATGTAAGAGAGAGAACCTCGAAGGAAGGAGGGTAGCTTTGTAATGGAGAAAGAGTCGTCAGTGTTCAATGGCGATGGGAGTGAAGCACTGGAAAATGGCGTGGAGCAGTGGCGGAGGAAGTTAGGTCACTGGCGGCACGGAGGAGTGGCGGAGGAGGTTAGGTCACGGCCGGCACGGAGAAGTGGCGGAGATGGGTTTTTCGTGGAGTTTCGGAGGCAGTGGGAGTTTCGCGGCAGGCGCGGAGAAGTGGCGGAGAGGAGTTTTCGCAGAGCGGGGTTTTGCGGGGATGAGTTTTCACGGAGGTCGGAGGGGGCTTTTGGAGGCAGTGTGTTCGAGCAATTAACCGAGGGCACAAGGTTAGAGTAATTAACGGAGATCATCCATCCATCAATACATATGGAAGACTTTTGTCCCCTCATGCGGTGCAATGGTTATTAAGACATGAGATGTTGTCACATGAGGTCTTGGGGTCGAAACTCGGCGTGACAGCATCACCTCCCTCATGTCTTGGCCATTTGCACTAATGACTAGTAGTCATCCGTGATTTACCTTCTCTATGTTGGCCTAGGGACGCTGGGGGCGAGTGAATTGTCTTTTGTCACATATGGAAGGATTTTCTGGTCCCACGGGGTTATCCGGAGTGGTTAGTGCGTAGAAAATTACCCAATGAGATCATGGGTTCGAATCGCGGGGTAGTTAGGGCATCAATCCCTAGTTCCCGTGCCTCTCTTCCCACTACGCACTAACTTCTCTGGTTACCGTGATTAACCTCCCTCGTGATAATCTTGGACAAGGTACGACGGGGACGCTGAAGTCGAGCATTATCACCTTTTGCCCAATATGAAAGGATTTTCTGAACACAAAATGGTATAGAGAATCCGGCTTACTTATCAACACGCTTACACTAAAATGGCAATTTAATTATTTTAATACGATGAAAATAAACAGAATAATTACATGCGTTTACACAAGTAAATTTCCTCGAAATAAAATATAACAAACACTAGAAAGGAAGAATGACTCCCCCATTAAATGAGATCAGATCCTCTGTCTCGAGATTCTCGTGTCCTCATGTCCCCTCGTCGATCAGACGGACTAGATCACATTTCAAGGATGCAATGCACATCATGAGATTGTAATGATCGTCCGATCGGTGAGGGGATATGGGGACACAGAAATCTCGGGACAGAATATCTGATCTCCCATTAAATTAGCCTAATGACTAGCAAAAAAACAAATAAATAAATAATAATAAAACTTCTATATCCTCGAACATGAAACACGATCAAGGAGGATGGAGTGAGTGTTAGTTTCAACCACAACTGTGCCTAGTTGCGTTGTTTTTTGTTGCACAAGTCGAACCAAAGTAACGAAAATTATTTGTGTATGTGAGGAAAAGGATGTTGGATTCAATTTTATCTGTCCTCTTAATAACTGTCTGCAACTACAAACAGTCATGATTCATTGAAATTTTTTATGTTCATATAAATAATATATTCCTGTTGGATAGATTACAAATAATTGAGCCCTTTGTCTTTGGTTATGCATTTCAAGGTTCGAGCAACCTTGTTTAGTGTACAAAGTAACAAAGTTGTTCATGGAGTTTTCAAAGTTAAAAAATAGCTAATAGACAATAATTTTTTTAAAAAAACATTATCTTTAATATATATAAGACAACTATTTTAAAAAAATCATTGTATTTGATATATAGAAGACAACAGATTTTTAAAAATTGTTGTCTTCTTTTAGTCAACAATAACGATTTTTTGATAAAATCATTGTTTCGTGTTGAACTGTTCTTGCAAGTGTGAGATTGATTGCATTAGAAATTTTGGTTGCCTATATATACAGTATGAGCTAGTTATAAACTTTTGAGTTGCTCTAAGGGCCATGAGATAGTGGAAAGATAGTAGTTATTATCAAGATACTCATGGTTTAATTCCGATATATTTATAAGGATTTTTAACCAAGGGATTTTTAAAATTTGATCAATTTTTAAAATTAAAAAATATTTTCAACCGAAGAATTTATGTCATATCTAATATTTTTAACCCTTATAAAAATATTAGACTCGCAACCAGCCCCGGTCCTAACATTCAGGAGGCCCTGGGCAAAACGATAAAATAGGCCCTAATTTTTTTAATAAAGTAAAATTTATTTATAATGACTTCTTCTAACTTTTCTAGATGCAAAATCATCTATAATATTATTAATTTCAAGATTTTTTTAAAATCTCTTATTCAATAGATAAAATTGTTAATTCATTCAACCACTCTTGCAACATCGTTGATCTTATGTATGTTTTCAGTAATTTTAATTTTGAGAAACTTCTTTCAGCTGATCCTACGGTAATAGGCATAGTCAACAATATTCTATAAGCAATTGCAACATTTGGATAACAATCTATATTTTTTACAAAATTAAGAATATCAACTGCCGACATTATCTCATTTGGTAAAGTTAGTTGTAGTATTTTTAATTCTGTAAACAAATCATCTAACTCAACATCTAATGAATTATCATGCATAAAAGTGGATGTCAGATTAACACAACATTTTCTCAACTCATCATTATCCAATGATTTTAATGTTTTCGAATCAAACAAAAAATCAAATATATTTTCAAATATTTTCATTTCATCAAATCTACTTTTCAAAGAAAAAATTACCATGTCTACAATAATCACAAAATAATCAATTCTAAAAGATTCTTCATGTGATAGTGAAATTTCATCATTTTCTTTCTCATCAAATTATTTTTTTTCTAAAAATACGACGTTTCGTTGAAAATATTGGTATATTCATATCAGATGCAAGACTTTTAGCAATAGTCAAACTTGTTGCAAAATCATCATTCATATATTTTTCGAAATATTATATTACACCATCTAATTGTTTCATAGCAGAATCAATGCACATAGATTTTGATTGTAACTTCTTACTTATCATGTTTATAGCAAATAAAATATCATACCAAATAATCATACCAAGTAAAAATTCAAAACTTTCAATTGAGTTAACTATACTTTCAGCTTCACTCTTAGACTTTGCATCATCACAAATGTCATATAACTCTAATAAAGCACTTTGCACTTCAAGAGCTTGAAACCTAATAGCTTAAACACTTTTAATACGCCTTTCCCAACGTGTATTTGAAAAAGATTTGGCAGTTAATCCTTTCACATTATCAAGTAAAAATTTTCATCTTTTAGGAGAACTTGAAAATAATGTATATATGCGTTGAACTACTCCAAAAAAAGAAACAGTTTTAACAAAGAATGTGTCATATCACTAAGAGTCAAATTAAGATTATGACAAACACATGACATGTATAACACTCTTGGGTTTATTTCAATCAACCTCTTTTGAAATCATTGGTGTTTCCTTTCATATTAGAACCATTATCATAACCTTGACCTCTAATATTTTCAATACTAAGATCAAGTGATTTTAATATATTTTTTAATTCATTAAAAAGTCCAAAACTAGATGTATCATTAACTTTTAGAAACTCTAAAAAATACTCTTCTATTTTCACATTGCTAGATGACATATTAACACATCATACTATGAAAGTCATTTGTCTTGATGCAATCAAGAATTATTGAAAAATATTTTGTCTCCTTAATTTTCTTAATGATAATACTTCTAACATTATCGGCTAAAAGAGAATCAACTCATTTTGAATTTTATGACCAAGATAATGATGATGAATTTCATTATTTTGAATGTGTCTAATATGATCTTGCATCACAACGTCAACTTCAGCAATCATTTCAATCAACCCTAAAATGTTTCCATTACTTTCTTGGCATAGTTTCTCATTAGATCCTCGAAAAGTCAAACAACGTTTAGAAAGACATTTTACAATTGCTAATATTCTTGTAAGAACTTGTCTCCAACGCTCTCTTTCTTTAGAGATTTCTCGTTGTAGATTTTTTTCTAGTCTCATTTTTAATTCCTTCCAAGAGTTCATATTAGTTATATGTTCAATAGAATTTTCATGTTATTTAAGTCGTTCACTGATATGTTTCCAATCTCCAAACTCATCATTCGCTAAAGAACTTCTATTGTTTTCAGATTTAAATATCTTACAACAAAAGCAATAAACTTTATCAACATGTTTACTGAATACCAACCACTTTCGGTCTCTTTCCTCTCCATTACTTAACTTTTTAAAATAATAAGTACTTGAAAATTGTCTAGAGTAGTGATCAAAAGGAAATGTGAGATTTATTTCTCTTATAGACCCCTGTTCAACTAAAATATCACGTGCATTGTTATCAAGATTATCACAATTTCTTGGGTCATATATATCAAGTGGAGGAATAAATTGTTTATCAATATTATTTTTCTCATTATCTACTATATTAGTAACATTTTCATGCTCTCCTAAATTATCTATATCTTCATTAACATCATGAATTTCATTAGATTCATCATTAACATCATGAGTTTCATTAAATTCATCATTAACATCATGAATTTCCTTAGACTCCTCGCTAACATCATGTATTTCCTTAGACTCATCTATATTATCCCTATTTAAAATTTCTATATTTTCATTAGAACTTGTACTTTTAACAAAAAATTTATTAAGAGCACATCTTTGTGATTCAGTTAACTGTTCTAGTCTTTTTCTTTTTTTTTTCACATCCAGAAATATGTTTTTTAGGCAACATATTATAATTCACAAAATCACAATTAAAAAGCTATAATTTAAATCAACTTAGTCTGAGTATAAAAGGAATAATAGCACCTGGATTGAAATTATTTATAAGCTTAGCACTTAGCAGCTTATGCACCTCACCTCGAACACGGTAGACTGTAGTAAAACACCTGTTTATTAATTTAACAATTAAGTCAACATTAAATTCCAAATTTACAATTAATTAATTAACAAAAAATTACTATTCTATGAACAATTACCTAATTAACAAAAAATCCTAGTACAACACCGTGTACAGTTTGTAGACTTGCAATCTTGCACTTGCAGTTACAGACGAAGAGTTGAAGATGAATAGATCTGTAGATGGTGCAATCGTCGGCTCGCAAGTCGCAACAGAGTGGAGCAGCCGTGTAGGGCAGAGGCAAAGGACTGAAGTAGCACTGGCACAGCCGCGCACGGCGCAACGCCACAACCTCGCGGTGACGTGGTCGCGAAGGTGAAGCGGCGCCTCAACGGAGACAGGAAGTCACAGGCAGAGGTGAGAGACGTAGAGGTGAGAGAGGTGTAGTCGTAAGCCGTGCAGTCTAGCGAAGCGATTCGCCAGAGGAGAGGAGCAGGCGAGCAGCAGCTGCTGGCCGGCGTAGGTGAAGGAGAGTAGGAGACGCAGAGCGGCAGAGGTGAGAGAGGTGCAGAATGGGGCGATTTCACCAAAGGAGCAACAACCGACAATGAATTTCGTGGAGCAGCAGCCAGCGGATGAAAAGCAAAGTAAAACTTAACCTAATTCCTAAATAAATGAATATATATACATATACTTATCTATAAAATTTGGGCCCCCCCCCAAAAAACATTGGGCCCTGGGCAGACGCCTAGGACCGCCCGACCTCTCGGCTGGGCCTACTCGCAACCAAGGGTATTTGAGGACATGAATATAATCAAGCCAGGTACACGAACATATAAGAACTAAGGGGGCGTTTGGTATGAGCATGGGAATGGGAATCATACTTTCTCTCTTCATATTTTCTCTCTCCTCAATCTCTCATCACACTCTCTTTTCTCTTTTTTTTTTCATCACACTTTCGCTCTCATCACACTTTCTCTCTCGTCAATCTCTCTTGTCACACTCCCTCTTTTTTTTTCCTCAACATACTTTCTCTCTCATCATACTTTCTCTCTCATCATCTCTCCCATCACACTCACTGTTCTCTTTTTTTCTCATCACACTTTCTCTCTCATCATACTTTCTCTCTCCTCAATCTCTATCATCACACACTCTCTCTCCCCTCATTTTTTCTCATTACATTTTCTATCTCTTCATCCTCTCCCATCATAATTTCTCTCACATCATATTTTATCTCTCATCATGCTCTCTTCTATCACACTCTCTTTTCTCATTTTCTCTCATCACACTTTCTCTCACTTCATTCTTTCTCATCACATTTCCTCTCTCATCATTCTCTTTCATCATATTTTTCTCTCACATTCATCTTTCTCTCACATCTAATTTTTTTCTCTTATTTTCCTTTAAGGGTAAAAAAGGAAATATTGATTTATTCCGATAAAAAGTATACAACTAATCAAACATTGCTTTTAAGAGTGATATCCATGCTCATACCCATTCCCATTCCACAATATAATGATTCTCATTCCGATTCTCATTTCCATGCGCATACCAAATGCCCCTTAATCTTATAGAAATTTTTAATCGGCCATCAAAATGAATCAGGAAGCTCTTGTAATAGGTATTTTAGAAGACCAGTATCCTAAATTACGCGTCCTATTTAAAAAACCAAAGTCAAGTATAACATAATTAACTGTTTGTATCTAGATTATAACCTGATACTCTTCTATGCACCACAGTGAGAGGACAATTTTTAATTAATCCAACATCTTAAAATGACGTCCTTTTGTTTTCATTATCATCAAAATGCTTGGTTTAAAGCAAGCAAACAAACTGTTAGACAAATTAAATATTTATCTTTATAATTATATAAAATAAATATTTTTTATTAATGCTTATTGAAGGGTTAAAAGCTACATAATTGAATATTTTTAATTAATCCTGGCTGAGTCAGCTTCCACTGAAATGAAAACGCGCGAAAAAAAATATCATTGTCACGTGCCTATCCGAGCCGAGCGTAGAGGTCGAAGCCCGACGCTTTAGATCTAAAATTGAAAGAAGGGAGAGAGAAAAAAATATTCCGGTTTGATTAGAAAAATTAATGTTAGTAAAAAAATGTTCACTTTGCTTTTTGAAATTTCATCTGTTTTTTTAATGCGTTATCATGTTATAATAAGAAGTTGGTGTTGGCTCATCTTCAATTGTTAAAGTTTTAAATAATTTTTTTTTAAAATTTTAATATGTCACATCAATATTATAAAAATTCATTGAAACATTCTCAATAATTAAAACTTTAAGTGATTTTTTTTTATAATTCTCTCCACGTATAATTACATGGCTCCATGTATATTACATCAATTTCAATACAAATTTACTATTCTTTCCACAATTAAATGAGTATAATTTTTTAATTTAATATCTTTATATAGTTTTTGATCCGGTAGTAAGAATGGGCCTCCCCCCCTTTTTTCTTGCAAAGTCAACGCCAAGGGGAAGTCACCGGAATAGCCGCCCACCCAGAGGAGAGTGTGGTCCGACCGGACGGACGGCCGTAGACGATCGGTCCGATTGGACTGTCGGCCGGTCGATGGAATCGAGTACCTGGAGGGGTCCGTCCGGCTCGCACTTAGAGTTGGGAGGTACCCTGTCAAATCGGGGTTCCGACGCTCAGTTAAAAAGGTCATGGACCGAGCTGACCTTTTGACCGACCGCAGTCATAAAGCGCCCCTATTTGTTAGTCTCCACAAAGCACAAGTAAACCATTGCGGATGTCCGGTCGGATGTTTAGGTATCCGTCCGCTCGGACTACAAGTTTGGAGCAAAGGAAAAGGCCAGAGGATTTCTTTCTTTGACAACCTGTAGGTTTCACGTGTGTGCCATGCTCCGAATCTTGTGACAGGGGATTCTGCTGTCCCATCGAGGGCATGCTTTGACTGTAGCGATATGGGTCAGGTAAACTTTCTGACAGCCGCGTACCTAGGAAAGGACAGAGGACACTTATGCACTTCGGGATTCCATTGTCCCATCGAGGGCATGCTCTGACTGTAGCGGTAGGGGTCAGGTAAGCTTTCTGACAGCCGCATACCTAGGAAAGGACAGAAGACACTTATGCACTTCGGTACGCGTGCCCAAACTTGACACCGCTCTATATAAAGAACCTCAGGTTTCACCGGCAGGGGGATTCTGGTACGTACTCTGAGACTTCTGGAGCCACCTTGTTCATCGTGATTTACCTGACTTGAGCGTCGGAGGGTCGTCGCTGGGAATCCCCTTCCCGGCTCGACTTCTGTGCAGGATAGCCGGAGCATCTCGACGCTAGTTGGAGATCTACATCAGCGAGCCTTGGAGCGCCACGTGCCCAGCGTCTGTTGACTTCTGGTTCGGACAGGATCAAATTGGCGCCGTCTGTGGGAACGCTCTTGCATCCGATCGGAGACAATGGACGAGGCTGGACGACAACACACGGTGACGCTTTCAACAGAGGAACTCGACGCCCTGGTCGAGATAAGGGCCGCCAAACTCATGGAGCAAAAACAAAAAGCATCCGCCGAGCGGGCGGAGCAGCAAGCAACATCTGCGTCTCATGGCCGAGCGGAAGCACCTCCAACCACCGTCGCATTCCATCGGGCCTTGTTTCGCACTCCTGAAGCCGCACCAGCTCGAAGAGATAGAGGCTCCTCTTCAGATGAAATGCCAAGGCGGGATGACAGAAAAGGGAAAGCCCCCCGGGCAGACTCATCTCCCGAGCGGACCAATCGCCAATTCTCGGAAGATATTTTGCGAGACCCTCTGCCCAAGCACTACGTGCCTCCGACGATCGGCGAATACAATGGAACAACGAACCCGGATGATCATCTGGGTAAGTTTGATAATACAGCCACGCTCCATCAATACACCGATGGAGTGAAGTGCCGCGTCTTTCTTACCACTCTCTCGGGATCGGCTCAACGGTGGTTCCGTAGGCTGCCGGACGGATCCATCACAAGCTTCAAGGACTTCCGAACGGCCTTCCTCCACCACTTCGCTAGCAGTCGGCGTTATCAGAAAACAAGTGTTAGCTTGTTCGCCATCAAGCAAGAACCAAAAGAATCGCTTCGAGCTTACATCCAGCGATTCAACCAAGTGGCGATGGACATCCCAACGGCCACATCGGAGACGATGATGAATGCCTTCACGCAAGGCCTTGTGGATGGGGATTTCTTCCGGTCACTCATCCGAAAGCCGCCCCGAGATTATGATCACATGCTACATCGGGCCAACGAATATATAAATGTGGAAGAAGCGCAAGCCGCTCGGAAAAAGGAAATTCCAGGCGAGCGCGCACCTGTTCATGCCGAGCGGAAACAGCACACCGCTCAGCAGCCACCCAGAGGACCGAGGGCCGAAGCAATTCGATCCCCTCACGTCGGATCGCACGTACAAGAGGTGGCTGCCGCTCGGCCCAAGCCAAAGAAGAGGTGGACCCCTATGTTCTGCAAATTCCACCAAACGGATACGCACAACACGAGGGATTGCCGAAGCCTTCCCTTTGTGTCCAATCCTGTTCCCCGGAGAGCCGAACGACGGTCTCCTCCCCTCGACAGTAGGCAAAGGACCCAGGAAGCCGACCGGACCCTCATAGAGAGGCGACATCACCAGACGTCCGATCGGCATAGATCCCCAAGACAGGAGAGTCGCCGGACGTCCAGAGAACGGTCCCGACCGTCCGCTCGGGAGGAGGAAAATAGGAGCAATACTTCCCGGGGCGAGATCAACGTTATCGCTGGCGGACCGACCGGAGGAGATTCCAACCGAGCCCGAAAGGCGGCCGTCCGGCAGCTGCAGATCCACACGGTCGGCTGTAGCCAAGAGCGGGCAAGTGGACCGGAAATCACTTTCGGGCCTGGAGACTTGGAAGGAGTAGAAGTGCCCCATGACGACGCGTTGCTCATTAAAGCGGTAATAGCAAATTACACTATTCATCGCATATTCGTTGACACAGGGAGCTCGGTCAACATCATATTCAAGAAGGCGTTCGATCAGCTGCAAATTGATCGAGCCGAGCTGCTGCCCATGACTACCCCGCTCTACGGGTTTACGGGCAACGAAGTTCAGCCGGTCGGACAGATCCGGCTGGCCACCTCACTGGGGGAAGAGCCGCTCAGGAGGACCAGGACAATAAACTTCGTGGTGGTCGACTCTCCATCATCCTACAACGTCATTCTGGGAAGACCGGCGCTCGGCGAATTCCGAGCGGTTGTTTCAACCTTCCACCAGAAGATAAAGTTCCCCGTGGAAGACAAAGTAGGAGAAGTGCGTGGAGATCAACTAGCAGCTCGGCGATGCTATATAGAGATGATCCGAGCAGAAGCTTCTTCCGCTCGGAAGGCCCCCCGAATCGAGGTACACGCCATAACCGAGAAACCTCCTGCTTTAATTTATGATGAAAAGGAGGAAGTTCAGATCCATCCGACCCGATCGGAGGCCACCACTTTCATCGCCTCGGATCTAGAGGAAAAACAGAAGAAGAAGCTGATCCAATGCCTCCAGCAAAATCATGATGTCTTTGTTTGGTCGACACACGAGTTGCCCGGAATTTCGCCGAGCCTAGCGCAGCATGAGTTGCATGTCCGACCTGACGCTCGGCCAGTGAAGCAGAAAAAAAGAGAGAGAAACTTCTGGAGGCCGGCCACATACGCGAGGTGCAGTTCCCGAGCTGGCTAGCCAACGTGGTATTGGTCTCCAAGCCGGGCGGCAAGTGGAGAGTTTGCATTGACTTTCGGGACTTAAACAAAGCATGTCCCAAAGATTTTTATCCTCTGCCCCGGATAGATCAGCTGGTGGACTCTACGGCCGGCTGTGAATTAATTTGCATGCTCGACGCCTACCAGGGCTATCATCAGGTACCGCTCGCCCGCGAAGATCAGGAAAAGGTTAGCTTCGTTACAACGTGATGCCGTTCGGATTGAAGAATGCCGGGGCCACCTATCAACGCTTGATGAACAAAGTGTTCAGGGAGCAGATAGGGCGGAATCTGGAAGTTTATGTGGACGACATTCTTATTAAATCCGTCCTAGCGGCAGATCTCTTTAAAGACATGGAAGAGACATTCCGAACGCTGCGCAAATACGGAGTCAAGCTGAATCCCCAGAAGTGCCTGTTCGGAGCAAAGGGAGGACGTTTCTTGGGATACGTAGTGACCGAGCGGGGAATCGAAGCCAACCCCGGCAAGGTGAAAGCTCTGCAAGACATGCTTCCTCCCAGAAACACAAGGGAAGTGCAACGGTTGACCGGTCGGATAACTGCTTTGTCCAGATTCATCTCCAAAACTGCCGACCGGAGCCTGCCATTCTTCAAGATCCTGCGCAAGGCTACTAAGTTCCAGTGGAACGAAGAGTGTGACCGAGCATTTGAAGAGTTGAAAACATATCTGAATTCTCTACCTATACTTGTTAAGCCGATCGGGGGTGAGTCACTTTATATGTATCTATCGTCAACTGAGCATGCTGTAGGCTCAGCACTTGTGAGGGCGAACGGTGAAGAGCAACCGGTGTATTTTCTGAGCCATATTTTGAAAGATGCTGAATCTCGCTACACCGGGCTCGAGAAGTTGGCCTTTGCTTTGGTTCTAGCCGCTCGGCGCCTTCGACCGTATTTCTTGGCTCACACAATCATTGTCCGGACGAACAGTCCACTCGGAAGAGTCCTGTTGAATCCAGAAGCGTCCGGACGGCTTATCAAGTGGACGACAGAATTAAGCGAGTTTGACATCCAGTACCAGCCCCGCTCGGCGATTAAAGCCCAATCCTTGGCTGATTTTGTGACCGAAGTGCAGAGGCCCGAGCCGGAAGCTCTGTGGAGGATATATGTGGATGGGTCTTCCACTCGACTCGGAAGCGGGATTGGGATATTGCTTATCTCACCGCAAGAAGAAAAGATGCACCTATCCGTCCGGCTGGACTACAAGGCCACCAACAATGAGGCAGAGTATGAGGCCCTTATAGCCGGATTACAGGCAGCACGGCATGTGGGAGCCGGTCGGGTGACCTCTATTGATTCACGGTTGGCAGCTCAACTTTCCAGCACCTTTGAAATCAAGCGTGTTCGGCTTAAACTCTGGCGAGGCCTTTGAAAACTCAAAGCTACTTTCCAAGAAGTGCTTATTCAGAAGATTCCACGAAGGCGGCCGATGAGTTGGCCAAACTCGCGAGCTCAATAACGCCGGTCGCCATTCAGCGACCAATTGAAAATCCATCGCACGCTTCAAGGATTCCGAAGGCCCTCCGAGTGGAGGACACCTATTATAGAATTCCTCCGTTCGGGCACCACACCATCCGATGAATATGCAACCCGGCTCCTCAGAAGAAGAGCCGGTCGGTTTACACTCATCGGAGATCAGCTTTACAAGAAAGCTTTCTCGCGTCCTCTGCTAAAATGTGTAGGCTCGGAGGACTCAGCTTACATCCTCCAGGAAGTACATCAAGGATCATGTGGAGGTCATCCGGGCGGACGCTCGTTAGCCAAGAAGATCCTCTTGGCCGGATACTTTTGGCCAACTTTACAAGCAGATGCCGCTCGGATAGTGTCTACATGCCTTTTATGCCAGAAGTATCACAACTTCTCCCACCGACCGGCAGAGGAGATGAAGGCATCAACCATCTCATGTCCGTTCGATCAGTGGGGAATGGATATTGTGGGTCCATTTCCGATGGCGACCGGGCAGAGGAAATTTTTACTAGTGGCGGTAGACTATTTCTCCAAGTGGGTGGAGGCCGAGCCGCTAGCAAAGATCACTGAGCAAATGGTTAAAAAATTCATCTGGCAGCACATCATTTGTCGGTTCGGCATCCCTCGCCGACTGGTTTCCGACAACGGGCGGCAGTTCACAGGGAAGATGTTGGAGGATTGGTGCCAAAGCTACGGCATTGAGCAACATTTCACGTCCGTGGCCTATCCTCAGAGCAACGGTCAAGCTGAAGTCGCCAACCGGGAAATTCTTCGTATTCTGCGCGCTCGGCTCGACCATTTGGGAGGGAGTTGGCCGGATGAAGTGCCGAGCGTCTTGTGGGCTATCCGAACGACGCCAAAAGAAGGGACGGGAGTCACACCGTTCCATTTGGTATATGGCGGTGAGGCTGTCATACCGGTCGAAGTCGGCGTTGAGTCAGCCAGGATCCAGAACTATGATGATGACAACACCGAACGAAGAAACATGGAGCTGGACTTGGTAGAAGAGGAGAGGGCAAAGGCGTCCGTTCGGCTGATGGCGTACCGTCAGCGGATGAAGCAAAACTACAACCGGCGCGTAATTCCCAGATCGTTCCAAGTCGGCGATCTTGTCTGGAAGAAAGTCAAGCCGGTCGGCGACGTCGGCAAGCTTGAAGCGCCATGGGCAGGCCCTTTCAAAATCATCGAAAAGCTCCGCTCGGGCGCGTATTATCTGGAGGATGAGGACGGACGGCAGCTAGATAGGCCGTGGAGCGCGAACCACCTCCAGCCTTACCGGGCGGGGTGAAAGGTGTATCACTGTAAATCACCCTGTGTATTTCATTTTTCGACTAAATACTTGAAATGCAGAGATGAAAAGTCAAAGGAGCGAATATAAGGCATTATCATCGTAGCGCGAAGGCCCCCTAGCCGATCGGCCGGGAGGTTTATGTGGTTAAGACTTGTAAGCAAATAACCCGTGCCGTTCGGCCGGAAGTAAATTGGTCGAGCCAAGCGCTCGAGGAACGAAGGCCCCGCGCCGTTCGGCCGGAGGTAAATGGGTCGAGCCAAACGCTCGAAGATCGAAGGCCCCGTGCCATTCGGACGGAGGTATATTATCCGAGCCAAAATACTCGATGAAGTAGATCCTGAGCCGTGCGGCCAGGAGGGCATTATCCAAGCTGGGGGAAAGGCAAAGAGCTACGCCGAACGGAAGTATCAAAATTAGCCTTGACGCCCGTCTAGCCCAGACGTTAAACCGTAGAGCCTCGCCGATCGGCTATAAATATCCGCGCCGACGAGCACCGTCGTTAAAGATCAAGAGACGAGCCGGCGTCTATAAACCCTCCGAGCGGAAGACCGACGAGTACCGTCGTTAAAGATCGGGAGCCGCGCCGATCGGCTATAAATATCCGCGCCGACGAGCACCGTCGTTAAAGATCAAGAGACGAGCCGGCGTCTATAAACCCTCCGAGCGGAAGACCGACGAGCACCGTCGTTAAAGATCAAGAGACGAGCCGGCGTCTATAAACCCTCCGAACGGAAGACCGACGAGCACCGTCGTTAAAGATCAAGAGACGAGCGTCTATAAACCCTCCGAGAAGACCGAAGAGCACCGTCGTTAAAGAGCAAGAGCCGGCGTCTATAAACCCTCCGAGCGGAAGACCGACGAGCACCGTCGTTAAAGATCAAGAGACGAGCCGGCGTCTATAAACCCTCCGAGCGGAAGACCGACGAGCACCGTCGTTAAAGATCAAGAGATGAGCCGGCGTCTATAAACCCTCCGAGCGGAAGACCGACGAGCACCGTCGTTAAAGATCGGGAGCCGCGCCGATCGACTATAAATATCCGCGCCGACGAGCACCGTCGTTAAAGATCAAGAGACGAGCTGGCGTCTATAAACCCTCCGAGCGGAAGACCGACGAGCACCGTCGTTAAAGATCGAGAGCCGCGCCGTCCGGCTATAAATAACCGCGCCGACGAGCTCCGTCGTTAAAAATCGAGAGACGAGTCGGCGTCTATAAATAATCCAAGCAGGCCAACCGTCGAGCTCCGAGGTTGAACATCGAGAGGTTCGGATCGTCTCATAACCAGCGATTCTTGGTAGCAACACAGAATTATGTGAGGCCGAACGGAAGAGCTGGAGAAAATACACCAGCGATTCTCCAAAGGTGTGATGTGACAGGAGATGAGCGGACAGCACAAGTGTTAGCAAGGGGACAGTGCAAGAAGATAAAATACACGAAAGGAAAACATTTCATTAAAATTAAAACCTTAGGCCGAGTGGCCTAAATACAAAAAGGTTCATGATCAGCCGAGCGGCCAAATTACAAGAATTACTCGATGTAGTCGTAGAGGTCCCTCGGAATATTGCTCAGAAGCTCCACCTGATCGCCGGCCGGAATATTGGTGAACTCCGGAAGAAGGCCCTTCGACTTCAGATAGGTCATAGTAGCCGTAATGGCCAAGTCGAAAGCCGAGTACATCCGCTCGCAAATTTTCTCCGAGAACTCGGGCGATCGGATGTGGCTTTGTCGGAGAGCGGCGACTCGGCTCGACTCGGCATCCTGGTATTCTTTGAAGGTTGCCTGGGAGCTTGTGAGGGCCTCATTCAGACGTTCGATCTTCTCCGCATCAGCCGAGCGGCCTGCCTTCTCCCGATCGAGCTGCTCCGTCAGCTCTTTTATCTTCGACTCCAGGCCCCGGGCCTCCACGTTTTTCTTCTCCAGATCGGAGATGGCTGTGTTCTTCCGAGTGGTGGCAAGAGTTATCTTTGTGTCAAGCGACTTGACCTGTCGCTCGGACTCGGCTAGGGCGTGGGCCTGGTCAGCTGTTTTCTTCTGCTCAGCAGCCAGCAGAGTTTGAGCTTTCTCCAGCTCTTTTTGCAGCTCGGAGTAGGAAGGTCCTCGGGAGCCGCTCGGACCACCTGCCGCCCGCAGTTGCCTTATCTCCTCGTCCGCCATAGCCAGACGGCTGGAAACTGCTATCTCTTCCACCCACCTCTGAAACGAGAAGGCGCAGTTGTTAGAAGCCGAGCGGAAATATTTTAGGCAAAACAAAAAACAAAAAACAACGAAGAACTTACCCCCGTAGCCGCTTGCATGTGGCTGTTGGCTAAGTTCTGGAGAGGGATCAGTGCTACGCGCGCCCGGGCGTCGGCCCACATCTCGGCGAGGGGCCCTTTCAAAGTAATAGTGTGCTCGGGCACGGTTGTCCGGTCAGCTTCTGGCAGCAACTCTTCAGTAGGGAGATGAAGAGTAGCCCGTACTGTGCGGCCATGACCAGGGATCGCCCGACCGGGATCAGAAGCTGGCGCAGAAGATCGCGAATGGATGGTCGAACGTTGGACTGAACGGCGAGCAGGGGGGAGAGTGTCGACCGGAGTGGCCTCGACCGGAGTGGCCTCGACCGGAGCAGTCAGCTCGTCCCAGTCAGAAGGTGTCCGGTCGGACGAAATGGTCTCGGGCACAGGCGCCTTCCCTTTCGCAGTCGAGGCGGCCCGGTCAGAGGGTTGGACCGCGGAGGTAGCCGAGCGTAGCGGGGTCTCCACTCGGTGTCTCTTTTGCAGTGGCTGATCCTCCTCCCGAACGGACCCTTCCTCGGGGGCAGTTGGTTCCCTGGAGGGGGTAGCTCCGCTGTCCACCTGCTGTTGGGAGGCCTGAGCGGCCGATTCAGCCTGGGTGCCGCTTTCTCCTTCGTGAGAACCGACCGGCTGAATACCCAGCGCCTTCATTTCCTTGGCTGCCACGGCCTCCAGCGCCGCTGCCTTTCTCTTTAGAACGCCGGCCATCACCGAGTCCATGACGATGTCAGCTGCAGGAAGAGAAAAAGAAATCAGTTAGCAATTAAAGCAAGTGCCAAAACAAAGTTCTTACCGAAGCCGGTCGGAAGTGGGGTCCGTATAGGACTCAGCCCAAAAATGTACATCACTCCCTCGTGAAGAAGCTTGTTGATGTCAAGCCGTAGACCGGCTAGTACATTTGCGGCGTGAAGATAATCCGGTCGGGTCTTGAATTTCTTCAGTTCGGGAGGGGGAGGTAGACTGACTTGCCACTGGGTCGGAAAGTTTGGCTGACTGGGCATGCGGATATAGAAATAATAGTCCTTCCAATGTTTATTGGAAGTGGGTAGTTTATTGAAGAAGACCAAACCGGGCCGAGCTTGGAACATAAAGGTGCCCGGCTCGGCTTGCTTAGGATAATAGAAATAAAAGAAGACCTCCGGTCGGAGGGGGATGTTGTGAATCTTAAACAAAACGACAACGCCGCAGAGCAGACGAAAGGTATTTGGTACTAAACTGCCGAGCGGCACGCTAAAATAGTTACAGACGTCTACTATAAAAGGATGTACGGGGAACCGCAGACCGGCGATGAATTGGTCGCGAAAGACACAGAAACCGCCGCGCGGTGGTCTGTGAGGCCGAGCGGCAGGACCAGCTAGGCGAACTTCGATATCCTCGGGGATTTCAAAATTGTCAGCCAAAATATCAAAATCCCGTTGTTCGAAACGAGATCGCATGGTAGTATACCATGGGCCTAAGGATTGTTCTTCGGGATGAGAAGAACTGGCCATGATCGGGACAGAAGAAATCAAAAAGGAAGTTTCAAAGACGAGGAAATGGAGTTTCAAAAACTAGAGCAGAAGTGCGAATTAGATATCGGAAAGGAAAAAGGAAAGATCTAAAACCTTACTGGGGGAAGAGGGATCGGAGAAAGGCGCCGGATAGCGTCAAAGGGCAAAAGCGAGATCGCCGGAGCTCCAGAGCGCAGAAAGCAACAGTAGAGGTGACGGAGGCGTGTGAAGGTGAGGAGGAAATGAAGAATTTATAGGGTGAGGGCCGGGCGGCCTCCACCGTCGGATCCAGGTCACGGGAATCAAAGCATACATCTAGCCGTATATTTCGAATTGCTTCGGTCACATCAAAATATCACGCTGCCGCCTCCGTATTCCGAGAGCATCGCTCCACGTGGCAGTCAATCGTTCGGAGCATTTAATGAAGGTATGATCAACCTTGATGGCGAAGATTGGCGCAGAACGCGAGGAGATCCGGTGAAGGCCATCACTGACTCATTCAAGGACATCTCTACGGCTGACCGGGCGGAGAATACCATCATGAATGAGCCGTTCGGCTAGACTCACAGTCCAGTCAGTCGGACTATGCGCCTCCTTCGACTAGACTTGAAGGGAAGGCAAGTGATCCGGTAGTAAGAATGGGCCTCCCCCCCTTTTTTCTTGCAAAGTCAACGCCAAGGGGAAGTCACCGGAACAGCCGCCCACCCAGAGGAGAGTGTGGTCCGACCGGACGGACGGCCGTAGACGATCGGTCCGATTGGACTGTCGGCCGGTCGATGGAATCGAGTACCTGGAGGGGTCCGTCCGGCTCGCACTTAGAGTTGGGAGGTACCCTGTCAAATCGGGGTTCCGACGCTCAGTTAAAAAGGTCATGGACCGAGCTGACCTTTTGACCGACCGCAGTCATAAAGCACCCCTGTTTGTTAGTCTCCACAAAGCACAAGTAAACCATTGCGGATGTCCGGTCGGATGTTTAGGTATCCGTCCGCTCGGACTACAAGTTTGGAGCAAAGGAAAAGGCCAGAGGATTTCTTTCTTTGACAACCTGTAGGTTTCACGTGTGTGCCATGCTCCGAATCTTGTGACAGGGGATTCTGCTGTCCCATCGAGGGCATGCTTTGACTGTAGCGATATGGGTCAGGTAAACTTTCTGACAGCCGCGTACCTAGGAAAGGACAGAGGACACTTATGCACTTCGGGATTCCGTTGTCCCATCGAGGGCATGCTCTGACTGTAGCGGTAGGGGTCAGGTAAGCTTTCTGACAGCCGCATACCTAGGAAAGGACAGAAGACACTTATGCACTTCGGTACGCGTGCCCAAACTTGACACCGCTCTATATAAAGAACCTCAGGTTTCACCGGCAGGGGGATTCTGGTACGTACTCTGAGACTTCTGGAGCCACCTTGTTCATCGTGATTTACCTGACTTGAGCGTCGGAGGGTCGTCGCTGGGAATCCCCTTCCCGGCTCGACTTCTGTGCAGGATAGCCGGAGCATCTCGACGCTAGTTGGAGATCTACATCAGCGAGCCTTGGAACGCCACGTGCCCAGCGTCTGTTGACTTCTGGTTCGGACAGGATCAGTTTTCATTTGATATTTTAATTGATTATAATCTTTAATTTAATTTATTTATAATTAACAATTAATAAATTAATAAATTTTTAATTTTTAATTTAATATAATTTATTATTTTATTTAATATTTAATTATTTTATAAATTTAATTTAATTACAATCATTTATATATTTTTTAAACTTATCTCAGATATATTTATTTTTTAAAGAAAAAAATATAATTTTAATTATTATTAATTATTTATAAACTGAAACATTATAATTAACTCATCAAATAATTTATTTTTTAATTATTTTTTAAAAAAATAATCATATAAATTAATTATTGATTCTATCTTCAAAAGAAAAAATAAATTTAAAAATTCAAATCTGTTATTGAATTAAAATTCTAAATCTCATCTACATACTCATAAAAGAATTTTTTTTATGAAGTTTTTAAATTTTACAAACTTTTGACAAACTCTGTATTGAAGATGCTTTTAGTTGAAGGGTTAAATTAAAATTCGCTAAATTCGAATAGCTCCCGACACATGCACGTTCTCATCTTTGTTGCACACGAACGAATGCACGGTCTCTAAGACAAGATGAACAGGGCATTATGCAAACTCTGCACTATCTTAATTCACTATCTTGCCAACTTCTTAGTTCCCTACGCCTAGCGATTTAAAGTGAAGATTATTGGTTACAATTTAAAGTCAAGATTATTTTTATATTGAGTGCAAACAAGAACGCAGGAGAGATTACTGAATTTAATGGCCCAGATAAATATATTTATCTATATAATTATAAATTAAATAGTCTTAATTAATGTTTGATTAGTAAGCTTCTATAAAAAAGAAAATAGAAGGGGAGAGAGTTTAGTTGTGATTCATATTTGTAATTATATTATATATTAAATATTTTTAATTAATCCTGGCTGAGTCAGTTTCCACTG
Organism: Zingiber officinale; assembly: GCF_018446385.1. NCBI lineage: Eukaryota > Viridiplantae > Streptophyta > Magnoliopsida > Zingiberales > Zingiberaceae > Zingiber > Zingiber officinale. Next base: position 4,166,118 of record NC_055987.1, on the reverse strand, counting down.
AACTGAAAAATATTTTTAATTATATATTAGATTCAGAAGCATCGCCCGACTTTCCTTTGATCTCCAGCTGCCTTTTAGCAATATTTGCTCACTACTGAGACTATTCTGTAGTTTGTGGAGGCATCGCCGACTCAACGGCAACGACGATCATCTCTTGATCCATTTTATTTGGAGGTAATTAAATCTCGTATACATATTACTTTGCTATATTAAACCTTAAAAAGTATAATTTACCATCAATCAATAGTTACATTTTACTTTGCTACTCTCTCTGTTTTGTTTTTGCTGTTCTTTTGGCTTGCAGATCTGAAAGAAGAGCCAAGATCTGCTCTCTTCTGCAATCAGATGGCGGTGTCACTGACAGTGGTGGGGGGATGGTTCGCGCAGGCCTTCATCCAGACCTTGATCGATAAGGCCAGCGACAAAGCCATCCAACTGTTTGCCGAACGCCGGGGTTTCGCGGCGGACATGGAAACTCTGTGCACGTCGCTTCTGGAGACTCAAATCATCCTTGACAAGGTACAGAGTAGTCAGAGCAACGACACCAAGTGGAAGACATTGATGCAGAAACTCAAGGATGCTGCTTATGATGCTGAGGACTTGATAGATGAGTTCCAATACCATGTACTCAGGCTGAAGATCAAAGGTGAAGAAGAGGACAAGGCAGTAAGTGGCTCCGGTGGCCTTCCCAACATTTTTTCTGCTGCAAAAGAAAAGTTGTTTGGTTCTTCTCATTCCTTGGAGGAAGATGCCATGAGAGCTAGCGTGGTGGAGATTCAAGGAAGGCTGGAGAGAATCGCTAACAGTATGAAGAGCATCATGAATGTGTTACCACCAAATGATAGAGGGAAGCAACCAGATCAGATGAAGTTTCAGACCAGAGAATCATGCTCTTCCCCGGTGACGGACATATTGTTTGGTAGAGATAAAGAACTAAATCAAGTGGTAGAGTGGTTGTTGGGGTCAGCTAATCAGGTGGAACCAGCATCAGGATTTCTCAATGATACCTTCTCCGTCTTGTCCATCGTCGGGATAGGAGGGGCCGGAAAGACTACTCTTGCTCAGTATGCGCACAAAGACAACAGAGTTCAGGACTATTTCCACCTCAAGATTTGGATCTGTGTGTCTAACAATTTCACGGTACAAGAACTCGCTAAATCTATAATAGAGTCAGTAACTCTACAAAAACAATATGATAATATGGGGTTAGAATCTCTTCAAAAAATACTCCATCAGCATATTGCACAAAAGAAGTTTCTGCTTGTTCTGGATGACGTGTGGAGCGATAATAAGAGAATCTGGGAGAAATTCTGTGCACTACTCAAAGTCGGAGCTTATGGTAGCAAAATCATTGTTACGACTCGAGATATGAAAATTTCTAAAATGGTTAGCTTGGTGGAACCAATCTTGCTTCATGGTTTAGACGAAGATACCTTTTGGCAATTGTTCAAGAAATGCTCATTTGGCACACTTAACCCTGAAGAATATCCGGAGCTAGAAGACATTGGTAGAAAAATTGTTCGCAAGTTGAAGGGCTCACCATTAGCTGCAAAGACACTTGGCGGTGTTCTGCAATCAAATTTATGTCAGCAACACTGGGCCACCGTAATGGAGAGCGACATATGGAAAGTAAAACAAGATGAAGATGACATTATGCCAGCCCTGCATTTAAGTTATCAATATCTTAATGAAAATTTGAAGCAGTGTTTTGCTTTTTGCTCGGTGTTCCCTAAAGACTACAGATTTGGTAAAGCTGAGTTAGTTCGAATGTGGATGGCTGAAGGCTTCATCAAAGATAAAAACACAAGAGGATGGAAGATGTTGGAAGCGACTATTTTCTTGAGTTTGTTAACAAGTCTTTCTTTCAAGAATACGAATTTGGTGCATTTGTGATGCATGACCTTGAATACGAATTTGGTGCATTTGTGATACATGACCTTATACATGATTTAGCTGAAATGATTTCTGCGGAAGAGACTTGTAGGATTAAAAATAACAGACAAACAAAGATGCTTTCCACTATTCGGCATCTTCGAGTAGAAGAAGAAGAAAAATTGCCGTTGGAGTTCTCTGGATACGACAAGTTACACACCTTGCTGTTGAGAACAAATTCACCTCCCGATAACCTTTTTGAAAAATTAAGAAGCATTCGCGTTTTGGATGTAAGTTGGTGTGACTTGCAGGAGTTATCTGAACATATTGGTAAATTGATTCACCTCCGTTACCTTGATATATCATGGAATTCTGAAATTAAAATTTTGCCTGACTCATTATGCGACCTTTATAATTTGCAAACACTGAAGGTAAACGGTTGTTCTAAACTGGAGTCTATACCACAAGAATTGGGTAAGTTGGTCAATTTGAGACACATTGATGCAGGTTACGAGTTTTGGAATATGATAAAGCTGGATGTACATAGACTAACTAATCTTCAAGAATTGCCAACATTTAGTGTTCGAGAGGATGATGAACTCAAGCTTGGACGACTAAAGGATTTGACACAGCTTCATGGAACACTTCGTATTCAAAATCTTGAGAATGTTGTTGATAGCAAAGAAGCACAGCGGGCTGGGTTAAAGAGCAAAGTCCACCTAAAAAAATTGGTGTTGGAATGGAATTATTGGAAACTGCATGGTGGGAAGGATGCCATATTGGACGAGGAAGTAATTGAAGGTCTGCAGCCACACGAATCACTTAAAATGTTGAAAATTAGAGGGTACAATGGAGGTAGGTCGCCTAGTTGGTTGATGCCAAAAGTTCTATCTAATTTGGAAAAGCTTGAATTAGTAAATTGCAAGGGATGGGATGATGTTCTGCCATTTATTGGTCAACGTTTGCATCTAATTGAACTTCGTATGGAAGACATGCCTGCTTTGAAACAACTGAGTCATGAATTTTCAGGCAAGTGTTTTCCAAAGTTGAAAGTGCTTAATTTATTGAATTTGCCGGCATTGGAGGAGTGGTCTTGGACTGAGGGCAAAGATCTATTTCCCTGCATGCGTGAACTTCGTGTCAGAGATTGTCCCAAACTAAACAGATTACCTTCCTTCCCTCCTTCCCTAGAAAAATTGAAAATATCATGGTGTCCCAGTCTCATATTTAATAGCAAAATGAAAGATGACGAGGAAGGTGGCTGCTATCTACCGCCCGCACTCAAGGTATTAGAATTGGACAACTGTGGCGAATATTCAAAACTTTTGCTTGAATGCTTGTCCAACCTTCATTTAGTTACTCGATTGACCATAAGGCATTGCCCACATATAACGTCTATTCCTCCGGTTCAATTGGTAGAACTGCAATATTTGTACATCTCTAAATGTGATGAGCTGAGACGGATGGAGTGCTTAGGACTCCTTAAATCCCTCGAGCGATTGAAGATCGTAGGATGTCCTAAGCTGGTTCAGTTGGATGTAGAAGATGAACAAGCAGCGAGGTTGTTGTCATCTCTGCGTTATTTATGCGTGGACAACACTGCTCTGCTTAAAATGTTTCCTCTGAGAAACTCACTGTCATTCATCACAGAACTTGAAATCGAATCATGTCCTGAGGAGATGATATTTGAGGAACCGATATTGGTGCGGAGCCTCACTGCTGTTACATCACTAAGCTTCAATCGTTGCGATAAACTACAATCTCTGCCGACTGAACTGCTGCATTGCCTTCCCTTCTTAAAAAAGTTAATGGTGTCTAACTGTCCACAGCTCCAATCACTGCCAGAGATAGGACTTTCTCCCTTTCTCAAAACACTAGAAATATGTAACTGTCCACAGATTCAACCGATGCCAGAGGATGGGCTTCCCATGTCACTAGATGTTTTCCATTGCTGAGGCAATGTTCATCCAACGCTGATGAAGCATTATAAAAAGTTCCACGCCGATAGATGTAGATAGGAGAGTTAAGAGTAAGTACCCTTGACGCCCGTTATTTTCATGCATAAAGAGATTTTATTTTGCATTCCTTCTATTGTATTTTTTAGTTAATCTTCGCAATAAAAGAATCATAGTCTCTCTTTTCACGTATATACGAGTCATCAACTTTTTCTTTGCCATATAGTTTTTTTTAATCTTTGATAATTAGCATTATTTGCATTGCTCATTCTTTTGTTGTCTCTTGTGTTGCATGTAATTTACACGGTTAACTTATGAAGGCAAGGTTGGAATTGGAATGACAACTTGGACGATTCAATTAATTATCACAAAAAGGATCTGGTTCTTCAAGGACATGCTATGCATTAAAAAACGGTAAAAATATCTATTGGAGTTTGCTGATAATAATATTCAAGTGATAGTTTCGTGATATGTTCTTATGGTGATATATGATGTATGTCTTTAGAATAGTTTACTATGGGAACAAAATTTACAATTGTGTGTAAGTATGCATTTCTTTAATTTTCATTGTATCTGTGTGAACTTGCTAAATAAGTATTATGACATATTAATTTGTCATTTTGACATTCGAATATTCTGTAACTATTATTATCAATTTTGTGACTTTTATATTTATACGTGGATCTTATTTAATAATTATGTTGAACTTTATGCTTAGTCTTAATTCTTAACTCCTTGGTTTTGTGATATATATTCACTTATATTCTGTTAAAAACAATAATAATAAAGATACATGAGAATAATAACTTCTTTGTATCATTCATCGTTTCAATATATTGATTATTTTTTGAAATAAGAAAATTCAATCTTTGTGCTAGATTTTTCTTATGTGTATAAGATAATATATTTTTTTTTCTTTTATCAGTGTATGATAGTTTGGGATGCAATTTTGGTTGCATTATATATATATATATATATATATATATATATATATATATATCAATGTGAACAATTGATTCTTTCTTGCGATCCACAATGGCCGGAGCTTCTTATGCGAATTTTGGTTGCATATACATACATATACCGTGTGAGCTAGTTTTGAGCTATCAAACACAATCCATCCATGTTGGCCACGTTAAGTCAATCAATATTTGACCACTTCGAGTTACAAGCTCACCAAGTTTCAAAAACACCGTTAAATCCTTTCACACTTGATGATCATATTGGTGTAATAAGCAAACTTAACTCTTTGTATAAACATGTCAAAGCAACTTAATTGATTGTAAAGTATCGTTTCACCGACACTTTCTTTATCTGTAAACGTCCAGTAGCTCTTGACCTATTACAACCTCTAATATTGGTGATAAAAATAAATTATTGTTCTTATAATCTTATACACATAGTTTAAAGCATATTGATAAGTTTGGAAGATCTCATTATCATTAATGTATGGCTCAAATTGGTACTTGAAATTTGCATAGTATCCAAGTTTTGCCCGACTAATTCTATAGGTGGGTAGCCCTCTCCCTTGTTTGCCCACCAGATACATTCAGAAACGCTCACAGTAGGCAGCCGACATCTAGATAATTGAATGAGATTCAATGAATTGTTCCCAAGCTTGGTCTCCCCTTCAAACCAATATGCGACGCTATTAGACTTGTTTGAGATTGTTCCATCTCCTCACTCGACCAAGTCAAATTCTCTTGGTCAATTCAGTTATAACTTTTAGACTTATTGCTTACTCATTGGCAGTGTCGTCTAACATATCTAAGAGGTTATATCTGGTGTGTAAATGACTTGCTTATGCATTGGCAGTGTCGTCTAACATATCTAAGAGGTTATACTTGGGCAAATGCATAAGCAAACAGAGAAAGGTGACCCACTGATATTACTGAATAACAGCCTTCATTCATTTATTGTATGGCCAGATGGCTTCTGCATTTACACCTGTTAGATGAGCTTTGAACTTTGCATATGAAGTTAACAGAGCTGAAGCAGATCTAGTTACACCTGTTAGATCAATACTATTATATATGTGAGGATGCCAACTAGCTTAATGGGTAAGCACTACTCTCAAATTCCACCTTTGTCTACTATATTCAATAAACATTTATCAGACGTGCATATTGCTAGCTATTGCATATGTAAGAAAACCTACATGAAAGAAAATGGGGTTTTCTGTCACTGGTTTTCACTTTTGCTTGTTCCTTTGCAATACTTAGATTACCAGGGTTTAACATGGACCAATGTTTGTTGCCTTACATGGTTAGGATGTGGTTTACACAGATTGGGGCCCAATCCTCAATTGAAGGCATTCGAATGGAATCTCTATAGAAGGCATCCAAAGTATAGTCAAAGCATCTTAACTGCCCACGCACTTATGGTTAGTTACTTAAATGTATGGTAAAATTTTGAGGACAAAAGGCCTGTAAATATACATAAACAAGCTGAGACAAGACTGCCAATGCTATCTATCAGACAGATCTTTCCTTGTAAAATTTCACTCCACTAAGAAGATTTTTCGAATCCAGAGGGTACTATAAAACAGTTTCCTTGTATTCAACTGTAAATCATTCCTACTCTGGCTAAAACTAAAGGTAAGGCGTGCAGAGCAATCAATATCTTTGGCATTATGACAGTTCTTGAAAGAGAGATGGTCCTCCAGCATATTTATGATACAAGACAGAGAAGAGGACACCATAATGGCAATTCTTGAACAATAAACGTTGCATGAGGGGCCATTGGGAAAGGAGTGCCCTTTTAGTCCTACTTTGCTATTCCAACCAAAAAAAAAAGGCATCATGCCCTACATAATTTATTGAAAAATTCCACCATCAAATTTGAGACTAGCAAATATTGCAAGAGCATATTTTCATACAAGAATCACCAAAGAGTTCTTCAAGAGAATTGGTGATCGATTCCTTGCTTTCTATTTCTCATCTTACTGCATTGGTAACGAGATATGTATGGGCTAACCAGCCTCAATTATAAAGTCGCCAACCTTATGAAATAATACCTTGGTGTAATCGCCAAAAAAATGGTTTGAGAGGGCGTCATAATTAACCTTACCCAAAAGATATTAAATAAGAATTGGAAGTAACATTTTCTTCTCTTTTTTTTTCCTCTCTCTCATTTACACTTCTATAAATGATTCATCCTTTCATTGTCTACCTTCTACCTTGGCAGGGTAAGAACACTTGGCATGTTAAGGTGCCACACCATGATCCTGGAGCAATCAGCAGGAATTCCCTTCAACTTAGTCTCATCTTCTAGGATGACTTCATGCACAAACTTGATTGAATCCTGAAATCACCATCGCCAACAAGGCTTAAATGAAGAGGCTTTATAAAGAAAATGTGGTGGTGGGTAAAGAATGGAAAAACCACCACCAGTTACTACTAGGACATTAATGCCATGTTGCCAATCCTAATTAGGTGAGGGAGAAACATCTGGTAAACATCTTGCGTGGGCTAATAATTGAAACGACTGTTGCCAATTAGGTGGTTGATAACCTTTCTTATAGTATAAATAAATTGTTGGAGTGTATACTGAAAGCCTAAGCTTTGTAAACATTCATTATGAATAAAGAATCACATTTGGTCTAATTATCTACATTTGTTTGTAGTTGTTCATTTAATTTATATTGTAGATAACATAGTATGTGGTGTCACATACAGAAGATGATGTTATCAGTACCTTATAAATTATAAACAGTAGCTCACGACCAGAATGGAAAGGAACAAACCATTAGAAGGTCGTAGTGTAATTAGGTATTAGTTTATCTTGACTATATAATTACACTAGTACACTCAGAGTGTATTGAGTAGGACCATTCGAGGTCGTTCCTTTTATACTGACTTTATAAAGGAACAAAGACCTCAGTTATTATGGAAGTGTGTGCTCTTAATCCTAATATAATAACAAGCACATATATTTGATATTTATTTCTTTAATTTATCAATGGGTGAGATTTAGTTCGATGAATCAATAAACCCGATAAGTTGGGAAATGCTATCACTTATAGTGTGTGTTGTTGATTATAGAAGGAAACTGTGTCCTAGAGATACTAGGTTGATAATGTCCCCAAGAGGAGCTCATAAGGATTGTCATGTTAAACCTGCAGGTGGACTTAGTCCGACATGACGATAAAGTTGAGTGGTACTACTCTTGGACTTAGACATTAATTAAATGAGTTGTCGTAACTCACTTAATTAGTGGACATTCGATATCTTAAACACGGAGACTAACACACTCATAATAAGAAGGAGCCCAAAATGTAATTTGGGATTGGTGCGGTAGTTCAATGATAGTTCTCTAGTGGAATGAATTATCGTTGATAAAGTTGTGTGTTCGGGGCGAACACGGGATGCTTAATTTTATCGGAGACCAAAACCAATTCCTCCTCTCGGTCCCTATCGTAGCCTCTTATTTATAGAGTTCTATACCCACCTATACCCACCTTCTATACCCACCCATAGGGGGCCGCCAAGCTAGCTTGGGATCGAAGCTAGGGCCGGCCTAGGGTCGGCCCTAGCTTGAACCCAAGCTAGTAGGGCCGCCAAAATAAATTAAAAAGAAATTTAATTTTAATTTTTATTATTATGTGGAAGATATATTTTAAAGAGAATTAAAATTAAAATATCACTCTTGTAAAAAATCTACAAAAGATTAAAGAAAGAGATTAGATCTCTTTCCTTATTTGTAGATTGGAGAGATGTTTTATTTTTTCTTTAAAAATTATTCACATGTTGATAAAATTAAAATTATAGAAATTTCCTTTTATCAACCATGAAGAGATTTTAAAGAGAAATTTTATTTTTTAAAATTTCCGGAAACAAATTAGGAAGTTTTAATTGTTGATTAAAACTTGTCCTCTTTTGTTATCCAATGATGGCCGGCCACTTGAAATTAATTGGGGAAATTTTATTTTATTTCTCTCAATTAAATCATGTCAAGGAAATTAAGGAAAATTTATTGTAATTAAATTTCCTAATTTGCCTAGGCCAAGGAATATAAAAGAAGGGGTGAGGGTGCCTTCACAAGATACAACATCTATTATTCCTCTCCCTCTTTTGTTCCTTGGTGTGGCCGGCCAACCTCTCCATCTCTTCCTCTTGTGGTGGCCGAACCCTACCCTTCTATTGGAGCTCTTGTGGTGGCCGGATACTACTCGGAGAAGAAGAAGAAGAAGGAGAGAAAGCTAGCATCTCTTGGAGCTTGGTTAGTATTTTGTTTTTCTTCCTTGGTGAAGCTTCCTCTTTGTTGGCCGAACCTAGCTAGGAGGAGAAGAAGGTGATTGGTGGTTTCTCATCTCGGAAGATCATTGTCCACACAACGTCCGAGGTTAGAAGAGGAATACGGTAGAAGATCAAGAGGTTTTTCTACAAGGTATAACTAGTAAATTTTATTTCCGCATCATGCTAGTTATTTATGGAAATAATACCAAATACAAGAGGCTTACGTTCTAGTATTTCGAATATGTTTTTTCAAGTTGTGTTCTTTTGTTTCTTTTTTTCCTTGTGATTTGATTGTTCTTTTGGTTAACCTAAAGTTATTTTAGGAAATTAAATATTAGCTTTCTATTAAAGGTTTTGTCTAGTCGGTGGTGGTTGCTCCCATATCCAAGAAGGCCATGTGCCTCGCCACGTCGATCTGGGAACCTTTTATGGAAATTAATATTTAATGGAATTAATAACTTAAGGAGACTTGGGTCGAACGTGTTAAGTTCCGCAGGAGATCCAAGTCAAAACCTAAAAGAACAAATAGATTAAGTTTTGGATCAAACGTGTTAAGTTCCAAGCGATCCAAAATTTAATTTAAAAGAACACATGGTAGCTAGGAAAAGTTCAGACCTTTGTACAAATTTTTATGCAGTGGAACCTCTAGGTTTTCCGAGTAGCAACCAACAATTGGTATCGAGCTAGGGTTTTGCCTCTGTGTATTTGGTATTTAGTTTAATTATGCACATGTCATACATAATTTAGGCGGGATAATAGTAGGATGTGCTAACTTTGTGGATGCAGGATCCAACTATTATGGCTTTTAGTTAATTATGTGTGTGATTGGACCCTGGACATGTCAAGGGCAATTTATATGTGTGTGCATGATTGTATTAAAATACAGCAGGAGCTGTATTTAGTTTTATTAGGATTTTATTTTTGATCTAGATACATGTACATTCCTTTTATGGAATATAGGATCAAAATGTAAAATTCTATTTATGTCGCGGATCGACTCTTGCAAAGCGTGGAACCTTCTAAGGACCAGAGGCGCAGTGGAACTAGGAGCAAGATGGATGCGACAGCTAGACCCGGAGGCGGTGGCCAAATATGGCAGAGCTTGGGATGACAACACACGGAGGACAATTAGAGATAAAAGCCATAATAGTTGAAAATTAAATTTTCTATTTATTGCTTTTATATTGTCTATGTGTGCATGTTAGTTTACAAGTTTAAGTAGGCTAGCATAGTTAAAATTCCTCATTTATAAATAACTAAGTGGGAGAGGATTTTAAATAAATCCCATGGTCTCCATTACTGGTTTGTAAGTGATGCAAACAAGCTTGCGCGTTGGCTCTAAGTGCCTTCCTCCATATCGGATGAGCTTGGTTGTGGATCACTGGAACAAACTTCCATGTTTGGAGGACTAGAGGAAATTAATTAAGAGCGTGTGATCTTCCCCAACGGAAGGGGCATAATCTTATTAATGGACTTAGTGTCAAGTAATGGTATACACTTAGACACATCTAATAGTATCCTCCCCAACGGAGTCACTGCTATTATTTGTGTGACCAAATGATACCAACTATTATTTTTATTTGTCAAAAAGTTAGGTTGACAAGATAATAAAATTAATGGGTTAAACCCCTCCTTTTACAAATGTTGAATTTGTATACGTCCACACTAACGTGGCATACAAAATTCACGGTGTTATGAGGTGTTGGTTAATTTAAAATAGTATTGTTTGAGGAATCAATATTATTCTAAATTTAGAGTTCTAACCAAAAGTTATTTGTGATTCTTAGGATGTCTTTCAACCCACTGTCCATCATACTTCAACAGAATAGACTTACTGGACCAAACTACATAGATTGGAAAAGAAACCTGGACATTGTTCTTACTGCTGAAAGCTATAAATTTGTACTGACTGAGCAGTGCCCTGATGCACCTACTGGTGAATCTACCCAAGAGGAGATTGAATATCATAGGAAATGGGTAAAAGCAGATGAGATGGCGCGGTGTTACATTTTGGCTTCAATGTTAAATGTATTGCAACATCGACATCAAGATTTACCAACGACTATGATATTATGAACAATCTCAAGGAACTCTTTGTTCATCGGGATAGGGCTTCTAGGCAAGAAGCCATGAGAAAGATAATGACCACCATGCAAGAGGGTACTCTGAGGATCATATCCTAAAGATGATGGCTTATCCGAGCGATACGGATCCTTGGAGGAGAAATTGATGGGAAACCCGGATCGATATGATCCTCCAACGCTACCTAAGTTTTGAGTTCCGTTTGAACTATAATATGAATAAGAGGGCTTATTCATTAGCGGAACTCTTGACAGAACTCAGCCGAAGGATTATTTCGTCACAATGCTCATATTCACTATCTTTGAAAATGGTTCTACTTCTAAACCGAAGGAAAGAAGAAGAAGAAACAATTTGGTTCAAGAAAGAAAGTGAATAAATCTCAGTGTACAAGAGTGAAGAAGCAGAAGGGCAAATGCTTCATCTACAAGCAGTCGGGATTGAAGGCGGACTGTCCTCGTAGGAACCAAAACAAAGGTATATCTCATGCTCTAGTTGTTGAAACATGTTTAGCGGTGTTATCTACCAGCACCTGGTGTGTAGATACGGGAGCCACTGATCATGTCTGCAATTCCTTGCAGGGGTTCCAGGAAACCCGACGACTATCTGAAGGGGAGATTACTGTCTACATGGGCAATGCTACTAAGGTGGCAGCTGTTGCAGTGGGAGACGTCTACTTGTCTTTTAGTAGAAATAGAAATTTGGTTTTAAGAAATTGTCTTTATGTACCCAGTTTTAGAAAAAATTTAATTTCAGTTTCTAAACTGTTTTTAGATGGATATTCAGTTTCTTTCAGTAACGATGTAGTTATTAAAAGAAATAAAGTGATTATCTGTTCTGGTGCATTAGTTGGTAATTTGTATACTTTAAATCCAATTTCTTCCACAAAGCAAAACATGGAAATTTATAACTCATCTTCTAATTCTAATAAGAGAAAAGAACCTTCAGAAATGAACCAAGCATATCTTTGGCATCTAAGACTTGGTCATATTAATTTAAGTAGGATTCAGAGGCTTATAGCCGATGGACTTTTGAGTTCATTAGAGTTGGAAAATTTTCCAACTTGTGAATCTTGCTTAGAAGGTAAAATGACCAAAAGGCCGTTCAAGGCCAAGGGGTATAGAGCCAAAGAAGTGTTAGAGTTGGTTCACTCTGATTTGTGTAGTCCTATGTGTCCGGCAAGAGGAGGTTTTGAATATTTTGTCTCTTTCATGGACGATTATTCAAGATACGGATATATTTACCTAATGCGCGAAGTCCGAGTGCTTTGATAAGTTCAAAGAATACAAGGCTGATGTGGAGAAAGCGATTAGGTAAAGTATCAAGACACTACGATCGATCGTGGTGGCGAATACCTCTTAGGAGAGTTTAGGAATTACTTATCGGAGGTTGAGATCCCAATTATGCGCACTGGAACACCCCAAAGAATGGTGTAGCGAGCGAAGGAATAGGACTCTTATGGAGATGGTTAGATCAATGATGAGTTATTCGAATTACCAAATTCGTTTTGGGGATATGCTCCGGAAACAGCTATGTTCCGAACTTAGTACCTTCTAAATCAGTTTCTTCTACTCCCATAGAATTGTGGAATGGACGAAAACCGGTCTAAGACATATTCGGATATGGGGTAGTCCGACACATGTCTGAAACCAGATCTTGATAAGTTAGAATCTCGTCAGAAGTTCGCGTGTTTGTAGGATATCCCAAAGGGCGAAAGGTGGTTTATTTTATAGTCCTAAAGACCGAAGGTCATTGTTAGCACCAATGCCCGTTTTAGAAGAAGACTATATAATGGATCACAAGCCCGAGTAAAGTTGTTTTAGAAGAACTTAGAGAGGACATGTCTACTTCAGCAACAGGACAAGATGAAGTACCACAAGAGCGCAACACGTGTCACACATGATACACAACCACGACATGCCTCGTCGTAGTGGGAGGGTTGTAAGGCGACTGAAAGATTCATGTTTTGGGAGAGTCTTGGACTTGGTCCCGGTAAACATGAACCTGCAGACACATGACGAAGCACTCCAAGATATAGATGCGACATCTTGGCAAAAGGCAATGAATTCGAAATAGAGTCTATGTACTCTAATAAAGTCTGGAGCTTGTAGAACCACCGATGGTGTAAAAGCCGTTGGATGCAAGTGGATCTACAAAAGGAAAAGAGGGACAGACGGGAAGGTAGAAACCTTCAAAGCTAGGCTTGTTGCGAAAGGGTACACTCGGAAAGAGGGAATCGATTATGAGGAGACCTTTTCACCGGTAGCCATGCTTAAGTCTATCCGGATACTCTTATCTATTCTCATATGGATTATGAGATTTGGCAAATGGATGTCAAGACGACTTTCCTTAATGGAAGTCTTGAAGAGAACATCCATATGAAGCAACCAGAAGGGTTCATTGAAAAGGCAAAGAGCATCTAGTGTGCAAGCTCAATCGGTCCATTTATGGACTGAAGCAAGCTTCAAGGTCTTGGAACATCCGGTTTAATGAAGTAATCCGGTCATATGGATTTATTCAAAGTCCGGATGAGTCTTGTGTATATAAGAAGTGTAACGAAAGCGTGGTGGTATTTCTTGTACTATACGTAGATGATATTTTGTTAATTGGCAACAATGTCAAAGTATTATCGACGTAAGGGTATGGTTGTCCAAACAATTTGATATGAAGGACTTAGGAGAATGTGCACACATTCTTGGGATCAAAGTTATAAGGGATCGTAAGAAAAGAATGTTGTGTCTATCCCAAGCTTCATATATAGATACAATCCTTGCTCGTTTTAGCATGCAGGATTCCAAGAAAGGTTTCTTACCTTTTAGACATGGAGTAGCTTTATCTAAAGAGATGTCTCGGAGACATCAAAAGAGATAGAGGACATGAAAGCGGTTCCTTATGCTTCGGTGTAGGAAGCCTAATGTATGCAATGCTATATACGAGACACGATATTTGTTTTGGTAGGCATGGTCGAGATATCGAGTAACCTGGACAAGGAAATTGGATGCGGTAAAGCATATATTAAAGTACCGAGAAGGACTAGGGATTATATGCTAGTATACCAAGCAGATGATTTGCTCACTGTGGTTAATTTTGATTTCCAATCGATAGGGATAACATGAAGTCTACATCAGGCTATGTGTTTACTTTAGGAGGTGGAGCCATTTCATGGAGGAGTGTTAGCAATGCGTTTCGGACTCAACCATGGAAGTGAGTATGTAGCGCCTCTGAGGCGGCTAAAGAAGCGGTATGGCTCGGGAACTTTCTAATGGACTTAGATGTGATTCTGGTTTGCCCAAAATCATCACAATTTATTGTGATAATAGCGGTTGCAAACTCGAAGGAACCACGAGCTCATAAGGCAAGTAAACATATAGAGCGCAAGTACCACCTGATATATTGTGAAGCGAGGAGAAGTTGTCATCGCCAAGATTGCATCGGATAACTGGCGATCCTTTCACTAAGGCCCTTGAAAGCTTTCGATCGGCATGTGGAGGAATGGGAATCGGATGTATGGTAGAAGATATGGCAGCTTAGTCATTAGTATAAGTGGGAGATTGTTGGAGTGTATACTGAAAGCCTAAGCTTTTGTAAACATTCATTATGAATAAAGAATCACATTTGGTCAAATTATCTACATTTGTTTGTAGTTGTTCAATTAATTTATATTGTAGATAACATAGTATGTGGTGTCACATACGGAAGATGATGTTATCGGTACCTTATAAATTATAAACAGTAGCTCACGACCGGAATGGAAAGGAACAAACCATTAGAAGGTCGTAGTGTAATTAGGTATTAGTTTATCTTGACTATATAATTACACTAGTACACTTAGAGTGTATTGAGTAGGACCATTTGAGGTCGTTTCTTTTATACTGACTTTATAAAGGAACAAAGACCTCAGTTATTATGGAAGTGTGTGCTCTTAATCCTAATATAATAACAAGCACATATATTTGATATTTATTTCTTTAATTTATCAATGGGTGAGATTTAGTTCGATGAATCAATAAACCCGATAAGTTGGGAAATGATATCACTTATAGTGTGTGTTGTTGATTATAGAAGGAAACTGTGTCCTAGAGATACTAGGTTGATAATGTCCCCAAGAGGAGCTCATAAGGATTGTCATGTTAAACCCTGCAGGTGGACTTAGTCCGACATGACGATGAAGTTGAGTGGTACTACTCTTGGACTAAGATATTAATTAAATGAGTTGTCAGTAACTCACTTAATTAGTGGACATTCGATATCTTAAACACAGGGAGACTAACACACTCATAATAAGAAGGAGCCCAAAAATGTAATTTGGGATTGGTGCGGTAGTTCAATAATAGTTCTCTAGTGGAATGAATTATTATTGATAAAATTAAGTTGTGTGTTCAGGGCGAACACGGGATGCTTAATTTTATCGGGAGACCAAAACCAATTCCTCCTCTCGGTCCCTATCGTAGCCTCTTATTTATAGAGTACTATACCCACCTATACCCACCTTCTATACCCACCAATAGGGGGCCGACCAAGCTAGCTTGGGAACCAAGCTAGGGCCGGCCTAGGTATAAATTGGGGTGACCGACCCTAGCTTGAACCCAAGCTAGATAAATTTAAAAAGAAATTTAATTTTAATTTTTATTATTATGTGGAAGATATATTTTAAAGAGAATTAAAATTAAAATATCACTCTTGTAAAAATCTACAAAAGATTAAAGAAAGAGATTAGATCTCTTTCCTTATTTGTAGATTGGAGAGATGTTTTATTTTTCTTTAAAATTATTCATATGTTGATAAAATTAAAATTATAGAAATTTCCTTTTATCAACCATGAAGAGATTTTAAAGAGAAATTTTATTTTTAAAATTTCCGGAAACAAATTAGGAAGTTTTAATTGTTGATTAAAACTTGTCCTCTTTTTATCCAATGATGGCCGGCCACTTGAAATTAATTGGGAAATTTTATTTTATTTCTCTCAATTAAATCATGTCAAGGAAATTAAGGAAAATTTATTGTAATTAAATTTCCTAATTTGCCTAGGCCAAGGAATATAAAAGAAGGGGTGAGGTGCCTTCACAAGATACAACATCTATTATTCCTCCCTCTTTTGTTCCTTGGTGTGGCGGCCAACCTCTCCATCTCTTCCTCTTGTGGTGGCCGAACCCTACCCTTCTATTGGAGCTCTTGTGGTGGCGGATACTACTCGGAGAAGAAGAAGAAGAAGGAGAGAAAGCTAGCATCTCTTGGAGCTTGGTTAGTATTTTGTTTTTCTTCCTTGGTGAAGCTTCCTCTTTGTTGGCCGAACCTAGCTAGGAGGAGAAGAAGGTGATTGGTGGTTTCTCATCTCGGAAGATCATTGTCCACACAACGTCCGAGGTTAGAAGAGGAATACGGTAGAAGATCAAGAGGTTTTTCTACAAGGTATAACTAGTAAATTTTATTTCCGCATCATGCTAGTTATTTATGGAAATAATACCAAATACAAGAGGCTTACGTTCTAGTATTTCGAATATGTTTTTTCGAAGTTGTGTTCTTTTGTTTCTTTCTTTTCCTTGTGATTTGATTGTTCTTTTTGGTTAACCTAAAGTTATTTTAGGAAATTAAATATTAGCTTTCTATTAAAGGTTTTGTCTAGTCGGTGGTGGTTGCTCCCATATCCAAGAAGGCCATGTGCCTCGCCACGTCAGTACTGGGAACCTTTTATGGAAATTAATATTTAATGGAATTAATAACTTAAGGAGACTTGGGTCGAACGTGTTAAGTTCCGCAGGAGATCCAAGTCAAAACCTAAAAGAACAAATAGATTAAGTTTTGGATCAAACGTGTTAAGTTCCGCAGGCGATCCAAAATTTAATTTAAAAGAACACATGGTAGCTAGGAAAAGGTTCAGACCTTTGTACAAATTTTTGTACAGTGGAACCTCTAGGTTTTCCGAGTAGCAACCAACATAAATAACCCTAAGGCCACGGGATATCACATCAAGAAAGCATCTAATACATGTGTCACTTAGCATCTAATACATGTGTCACTTAGCACTACAATTGATAGATAAGTCAATGAAAGAAAAATGAAAGAGATGGAAGCAATGCATGAGCTAACACATGATCTCACTAGCTAATCACCGACTATGCTTCATGTTTCATTTTAAGAAAGAGTTCATGTAGAATTAGAAATATATTTCACCAAGTTCAAAGAATGAAGATAAAAAATTCTTCAAATGAAAACTATATTGACAAAAATGGCAAATAGAAGTTAGATTTGCTTTGAAATCTTTTATGTTACTTAAGTGTTGGATTATTATAATATATAAGAAAATGTTGAAAGCAAACCTGTGATGTGTCAGGCAATGAAGTAGGGCGCCCCCACCTCTCAGGATCCCACAATATTGAGCTATTGAATGCAAAGCCAGAAACATTTATTTTGGGGGGTTTATGGCTCTTGTCAGTACTACCGAGCAGCAACTTATTGTCATTGTTCAACTCCTTTAAGATCCATCCTGTGATCCTAGTACCTTTGATGAGTTACAAACTGGGTCATCCACAATCACCCTTGTCCTGTTTGTAGATATTATTGGTGGATATAATTATCAATATCTATTGGTGGATATAATTATCTTTATTAGATTTATTAGATGGGCTAATTTATAAGTTACATATGTAAATACGATCAGAACTCTTTAAAGTGATCACTTATGTTTATTGGGCTCGATTGTTGGATGTAGACCTTATATGTGTATAACCTTTAGTTCCGCATTTATTATCATCTATATGCTGATAATAGATGTTCAGTATATATATAGACTTATAGTCCTGCATTTATTATTATCTATGAGCTGATAATAGATGTTCACTATATATATATAGGATTGGTCCCCAAGAGCTTACGGAATTATCTTAACATAGTTTCTTATTCCCCATTGATAAGAAGCTTTACGGCGTTGTCATCCTTTAAGCTCCTTGGAAGACCTTCCTTTCTGCTGCATCTTCTTCCACAGAAATCAAGCCGACGATGCTAAAGACAAGGATATGACTATTCAATCAGGTTCCTTGTCTATTATATTTATGTATTTATTTTTCATATATCATGTTTAATTGTTGAAACAGAAAGGGGCCTTATCGCAATAGTAAAATTTGTTGTCATGTGACCAAAAGGTCAAGGTTTGAATCCTGGAAACAACCTCTTGCAAAAAATAGGGTAAGACTGCGTACAATGGATCCTTCCCCGGGACCTTGCATGACGGGAGCTTCGTACAACGGGCTGCTTTTTTTTTTTTATGTTTAATTGATGAAAAAAAATCCATGCTCATATGTTCTTGTATTTTGTATATGTAAATTCTTATACGATTCTTAGAATCCATGCGACTTAGGTTTTACAAGAACTAACAATTGGTATTAGAGCCAAGTTTCTGTTTCATCATTTTTATGGCAATAAAGTTTAAATTTTTTATTGATTTGTTGTTTGTATGCTATATTAAGTTTTCCTAATATAATACAATTTTTAATCGTCGAAAATCATGTAAGAGAAAGCTATGATAGACTTGTTTTTCGATTTTTTTTTTAATTTCTGTGAAGAATATGAAGAACGGCAAAAATCGTCACTGTTTAATCTAACTTTAGGTAAAATTATGATGATTCAATCAATTGCTTTGGTCAAGCAATTAATTGTCGGATCTAAAATTTTGAACAGAAATAATTAAAGATTTTAATTGATCAACGGACTTAAACTCGCAACGATGTTAATTTTAATCGATTAAGTTTGATTTCATTCTATTGAGATTATTTTATTAATTATATATTTTTTTAAACAGTATACTTACTCTTTCATAAAAAAAACTTATTTAATTGAAATATTCGTTAGAAAAGAAACATGAAACTTTTATAGCAGTATACTGAATTATAGAATTTAAAAAGGGTTTTAGTTTCTTAAAGAGGATTCTATCTAGGGTTGATAATCATGATTTTACTATATTAGTTTGGTTCATAATGTATATTTTTAATGATATTTTTATAGTTTAAAGTCATATTTACTCTACATTTCATAATTTTATTTTATCTTGGACTTAATTACAAATTGACTTATTATCATGGTATTTGGTACTAATATTTGATTCTTATTTGTAGTCATCAAAAGGATCATGGACTTGATCAGATCAGATCACACTTGGGCTCAAATCTAGGGCTAAACGAAGTGATCAAGCTCCAGAATAATCGTAGCCGTCCATTGAAGATCTGAGAGATCTGGGTCATCCATCAAGGATCTGGTCCATCCGACCTACTGAGAAGCAGATCACGTCCGTTGATTAAGATCCAGAGGTTTTGATCCAGATCTGAGTTCATCTAGCCGTTAATCAAGCCCCGAGCAATTTGGACCGTCCGATCAGTTATGAGGAGGATTGAAACCCATGAGAAGCTACAGCGCACTCGGGCTCGGGCGTTCGCGATTTTCCACTGTTTCTGCTTCTTCTTCGCAGCGACGACCGCAGCTCCGTGTTCCACAATTCCAGATCTGAGAGCAAACTTTCTTCTCTGACGGCGATCCTAAGCTGCCGACGTTCATCTTCCGAGGGCATAGAGTGATCGAGGGAGGTTCCCTGATTGCGACTTGGAATTTGCTTCACTGCCGCGATCTTGTTCGGGAAAACGAGGGAGTTTTCTCGAACGACGATCTTCACATCCACCAGATCTTTGAGGGATATTTCCAGGAGTTTCTGATCATCTTTCTGATCTCCATCTCGTAGCAAAACTGGGTCGATGTGGGCATTCGATTTGGTTTGCAAATCACAGAATCCGAGCTCTATTTCTTCGACGAATGAGGTTTCCAGTTGTTGGGAGCTTGAAGGGAGCTTTCCAAGAGCTAGGAACACCTTCTGTTAATAGTTGAAAGCTTGTTTATCGTTTGTTGGGTGTTTGAGGGGAGGTTTCCGATAGCATTTCTGTTTCGGTAAAGAGGAGAAGTTTTGATCCGGGGTTTGGTTGTGGAATGTCAATTAGGTTTAGTTTTCTTTACCTTTGTCCTTGATTTGTTGATGTTCCTGCTCAGATCTGATGATCTGATAATTTCTTTTCATTTCGTTTTCTGTTCAAGTTTTCTTTTGCAATCCTGTTCTGATTTCTAACTTGCAACTATGTTTCCTTAAGAATTCTACAATCCCAGTCATGTTAGTTACTAACCTAGTTTGAATTTATTTCTTGCCTTGGATTAAGTATTACTGTTAATACAAATTTGAGTTTAGTTTTGAGTCTTTAATTTAGGAAATTTTTGTACTATATTTGGATTCATTGTGACAGTGATTGAGTTTAAATGTGGAATGAATCACTTAACTTTCTCATTGTTTACCTCTAGTAATATTCTTGATTGAGGTTTTTAATTTGAGTCTTTGTTAATGAGTTGAATGTTGAAATTGATTGTGATACAGAATGGAATGTATTTTCAGTTCTTGTAATTTCAATGAGAACTTGAGTGTGGGTCATGGTTACTAAGAATGTGAAGGATGAATGTTTGAAAGCTTATTTCTGTGAACTTAAATGAAAGGTAGTTTAATTGATGCATTTGATACAATGTTACATAAGAATCTGATTTAATTGTTGTTTACTTAATGAGGTGGAATTTAATCATATTTAGATGAGAATTAACCTTCTTAGATCTTATTTTTTATTGTTCTTAAGCACTTTTGTAACCTAGATGTATTCAAGTTAGAATTAGATTTTGATAGGAACCAATTCTAGGATTTTCACACACTTATTAGTCATCCTTGGAAAAATACGACTTGGGACTTGTTACTACAACACTTGTCTTAATTTTAATGAGTTTCAATCTTTATTAATTTGGAGTGCCACGTGACATGCAAAATGGTCGACATCAATGGTCATATAATCACATATAGTAGACTTTTAAATTAATTATGATAATTAGTTAGATAAAACCAATTGACTGTCATATGGTATCAATCGATTTATAAGTCTAATTTGGAATTATTAAGGCTGATTAAGTAATTTCTATTCGAAGTAAGTTCCTATAATTTTCTTAGGTCTATCTACCCAATGTGCTACTAAGTTGAACTATTATGTCGGCCTAAAGAAAGACACCTTAGATATGTTTAGTACATTTTGTGTTGGTAGATATAATCTATACTAAAAATAATCGACCCAAATGAAGGTTACTTTTATGCCAGATATATGCATAAGGTAGCTTACAACTATATAATAAAATATTATTTTGTTCAGATCATGCACAAAATATGTTAGTCCAAAGGAAGACATATTATATGATCGATTAAAGTTGTTGTGAGCTATGGACCAAAATATAACTCATATAAAATATATATTATGCACACAATGTATCGGCCCAAAGGAAGGCACATTGCGTGGCCAATTAAAGTTTGAGTTATATTAGAGAGTATCGCTAACAAAGAATGTGTTGGCACAAAGGGAGGCACATTATGTAACCAATTAAATTTTGAGTTTATTATATAGTATCACTAATAAATAATGTGTCGGCTCAAAGGAAGACACATTATGTTGTACTTGGTATCTCATAAAGAGTCCATTTATATGTATTTAAAATTTTATTTTATTTGCATAATTTTATGTTGCTTATATGTTCTTGGTTTTAGTTAAATCATGAGATTAAATAAATTTCTCTCTTTAATTTCAGTGCAATCTCTAACTACCAATATTAATAATATTTCAACACTAATTGGTTCGAATTTTAATGAATGGAAAGAATACGTGATCGTAGTCTTAGGCTGCATGGACTTAGACTATGCATTAAGGAATGATTGCCCTGCATCTCTGACGACAATTGCTAGCACTATAGAGTAGAGGGCTAAATTTCAACTGTGGAAGAAATCAAATAGCATAAGTCTAAGTATCATGAGGCTTTCCATACCGGCATCAATAAAGGGCTCAATAACAGAGGGAGGACATGCTAGGAGATTTTTTGGATCAATTAACAAATCAATTCACCTCAAATGAAAAGGTTAAGAGTACCACACTTCTTACGAAGTTGATAACCATACAGTACAATAGTAAAGAAAACATAAGGAAGTATATTATGGAGATATCCAATATAGTGACAAGTTTGAAAGCACTAAAACTCGATATGTCTGAGGGTATGCTAGTGCATTTTGTCTTGATTTCTCTGCCTGCATGATTCACTCCTTTTAAGATATTGTATAATACTTAAAAGGAAAAGTGGATATTGAATGAGCTTATTGCTCAATGCGTGCAAGAGGAAGAAAGACTAAAGATTGGGATATCTGAGAGTGCTCACTTAACATCTGGTTCTCAAAGTGCGAGCAAGAAACAAAAGAGGATCGATAACAAAGGAAAAGGAAAACAAACTGCAGATTCTGAGAGTTTTCTCAACTTTTTTAGTTTGGAAGTCAATCTAGCTATTGTACCCACTAACACTTGGTGGATAGATACCGGTGTTACTACTCACATAAGTGTCACTATGCAGGGTTGTCTCAGGAGCCAACTTCCGCTTAATGGTGAAAGATACATCTATACAGGAAATGGAAAGAAAGCTAAAGTCGAGTTAATTGGTGTTTTTAGGCTTTGTTTAGGAACCAATATTTTTCTGGATTTAGAAAATACATTTATTGTACCATCTTTTCGACGGAATTTAATTTCAATTTTTTGTTTAGACAAATTAGATTATTTTTATTCATTTAGAAATGAAATTTTTAGTATTTTCTTTCATTTCAATATTGGTTGGCAATGGTTCCTTAATTGATAAACTTTATAAATTGAACACCTTTACTTCTACGGTTGACAACGTAATAATGCATAGTATAGGTACGAAACGCAAATTGACCGACAAGAATTCTTCCATGTTATAGCATAGGCGTTTATGTCCAAACAATGCCTAGAAAGGTTAATGTCACATGGAATTCTCGATTCCTTGACATGTCAGAATTTGATATCAATATAGAGTGTGTTAAGGGGAAGACCACTAACAAAAGGGCAAGGGGGGCTAGCCGTTGTAGTGATATTTTAGAGCTAATATATACAGACATTTATGGGTCATTCCCTAAGATATCTTGGAATGGACACATATATTTTATTAGCTTCATAGATGACTATCCCAGATTTAGCTATTTGTACCTTATTCATGAGAAGTCACATTTTTTGGACATGCTTAAAATTTTCAAAGCCGAAGTTGAACTTCAATTAGGTAAGAAAATTAAAGCCATCCGATCCTACCGTGGAGGAGAATATTATGATCGATATAATGGATCAGGTGAACAACGTCTAGGATTTTTTGCTAACTACCTTACTGAGTGTGGGATTGTGCCTCAACATACCATGCCTGATACACCCAGTCAGAATGGTGTAGCTGAGCATCGCAATCGAACACTAAAAAACATAGTAAGAAGTATGATGGCTTTCATATTTCTACCAGAGTCTTTGTAGGGTAAAGCACTCAAGATTACAGTTTACCTACTCAATAGAGTACCTAGTAAGGCAGTAATTAAAACCTCATTCGAGATATGGACAGGTAGAAAGCCTAGCATTAGGCATTTCCGGTACTACTAACGAGATGTCTATTTTAAATCATAAATGAACTTCTTTAATCTACATACTAGGTGCTTTGAGTCTTTAGACTCAAAGTTCTCTGGTTGCACCATATATATAGATTCCTCTATGTCTCTATTGAGGAATACAGACTTTATATCTATTTGATGTAGCTCCAAATCATAATGAGCTATAAGTGTCATGATTAACCTAAGAGAGTCTTTCATCAACATGGGTGAGAAAGTCTCCTTGTAATAAATGTCATTTTCTGAGTGAATCCCTTGGCAACAAGACGAGTCTTATACTTTTTGACATTGCCCCTTGAATCTCGCTTGATTTTAAATATTCATTTACAGCCAACGCTAGGCTAGGAGAAGTCTCATGTATGCACAAGTTTGTACTCAACCAGATATATCATTTATAGTGGGAATGTTAGGCATATATGTTAGTAACTCAGGATTGTCACACAGGAAAGTAGTAAAGAGAGTGATGTGATATTTGTAAAGAACTAAAGGATATATGCTCATGTATCAGAGATCGGATCACTTGGAGCTGATTAGATATTCAGACTCTAATTTTGTTGAATGCTTGGATAGCAGGAGGTGTGACGTAGCCCACCCAACCAACGAGCTCCACGTGTCGACGCACGACAGGGATAGAAATTGCCCCCCGGGCGCCCGGATCCCTTCTGGGCGCTCGGATCCCTTCCGAGCGCCCGGATCCCTTCCGAGTGCCCAGACAACTTTTTCTCCAGAAACTCCTTTATCTGGAAGAAAGAGTTAGTCCGAGGCAAACAATATGTATATCCTGTAAAATAAGATGTTAGCACAGTTTATACTTTAATCAAAGAAGATTATGACTTAGATTCCGTCTTTTCGAGACCGGAATCTAGTCACGATATCGACTTAGATATCCGAAATAGATCTAAGTCAGATCGACGCCTAATGTTCCCTTCCCGGGAACGCGCCCTCACAGTCACTCCCTTTTAGTGACTTATCTTTACTCACCTGCCAGACGTCTGGTCAGCCCTTCGACCCGTCTGGACTTCTCGCCAGCTATCCAGTCAGCCCGTCAACCTAGCTGGACTTCTCGCCAAGCGTCCGGTTAGCCCGTCGACCCGCTTGGACTTCTCGCCAGCTATCCGGTCAGCCCGTCGACCTAGCTGGACTTCTCGCCAAGCGTCCAGTCAGCCCGTCGACCCACTTGGACTTCGTGCCAGACATCCAGTCAGCCCGTCGACCTGTCTAGACTTATCCTGTACACTCGATCGGAGTGTTAGATAATGACGAACCTAACTTAACCTGATTTGTCATTCATCAAAACCTGAGTTAGACCGTTAGTGGTAACTGCACCAACAGAAGGCACCATTACCCCTTCCTTTATAATCCTTGGTTTTGGCAAATAAGGAAATTTTAATAAAAACTTCCTTAATTCTTTTGCCATGAAAAGAAAAATTTATTTTAATTAAAAAATAATTTTTTTCTCATTAAATATTATGGTTGGCCAATTCAAATCTCCAAGCAAATAAAATTTTAAACACGAATTAAAACTTCATTATTTGCTTCTGGAAATTTTATAAAAAAATTCTCTAATAATTTTTCCCTTCATGGTGGATTATAAAAAGAAAATTTTATAAATTAAAATCATTGTTTTAAACATGTGGATAATTTTCAAAAAGGAAAGTTATCTTTTAAAAATTAAAATCTCTTTTAATCTACAAATAAGGAAAGATATTAAATCTTTTCTTAATCTTTTGTAGAAACTTATAAAAGATATATTTAATTTTTAAACTCTCTTTTAAATCATGAACATGGTTAAAAAATGAAAGTTTTCTCAAAATTAAAATCCACCTTTCAATCTACAAATAAGGAAAGATTTCAAATCTTTTGTAGAAAGCTATAAAAGGAAAGATTTAAATTTCAAACTCTCTTTTAAAACATGATATCCACATAAGAAATAATTTTAATAAAAAACTTTTTTTAATATGATGTGGCCGGCCACCTAAGCTTGGGCTCCAAGCAATTGGCCGACCACCTTAAGGCTCAACCTTTAGGCTTGGTTGACCCTAAACTTGACCTTCAAGCTTGGTTTGGCCGGCCCCTATAGGTTGGGTAATAAGGTGGGTATTTGGTGGGTATAAATCTCTATATACAAGAGGCTACGATAGGGACCGAGAGGAGCAATAGGTTTTGGTCTCCCGATGAAATTAAGCTTTCCGTGTTCGCCCCGAACACACAACTTAATTCCATCAATAATAATTCATTCCACTAAAGAATTATTATTGAACTACCGCACCAATTCCAAATTACATTTTGGGCCTTCTTATTATGAGTGTGTTAGTCTCCTTGTGTTTAAGATGTCGAATGTCCACTAATTAAATGAGTTACTGACAACTCACTTAATTAATATCTTAGTCCAAGAGTAGTACCACTCAACCTTATCGTCATGTCGGACTAAGTCTACCTGTAGGGTTTAACATGACAATCCTTATGAGCTCTTCTTGGGGACATTATCAACATAGATCACTAGGACACAGTTTCCTTCTATAATCAACAACACACACTATAAGTGATATCATTTTCCAACTTATCGGGCTTATTAATTTATCAAACTAAATCTCACCCATTGATAAATTAAAGAAATAAATATCAAATATATGTGCTTGTTATTATATTAGGATTAAGAGCAAACACTTCCATAATAACTGAGGTTTTTGTTCCTTTATAAAGTCAGTATAAAAAGAAATGACCTCTAATGGTCCTACTCAATACATTCTAAGTGTACTAGTGTAATTATATAGTTAAGATAAACTAATACCTAATTACACTACGACATTCCAAAGGTTTGTTCCTTTCCATCTTGGTCGTGAGTTACCGTTTATAATTTATAAGGTGCTGATAACATGATCCTTTGTGTGTGACACCACACACCATGTTATCTACAATATAAATTAATTGAACAACTACATTTATCATAAATGTAGACATTTGACCAATGTGATTCTTTTATTTCTAAATAAATATTTATATAAAAGCTAGGCTTTTAGTATACACTCTAACAATCTCCCACTTATACTAAAAGACTATGCTGCCATACATCTAATTCCCAACCCTTCAACATGCCCATCAAAAGCTCTTGCCTTAAGGACCTTAGTGAAAGGATCTATAGGTCATCACCTGATGTAATCTAGGCGGCAACAACTTCTCCTCGTTTATACGATTTCTCGTATTGGGTGGTACTTGCGCTCTATTGTGTTTACTTGCCTTATGGACTTATAGTTTCTTCGAGCTTGCCACTGCACCACTATTATTACAATAAATTGTAATAATTTTTGGATAAACAAGAAAACATGTCTAAGTCCATCATGAAGTATCTGAGTCATACAACTTTTATGACTGCCTCAGAGGCTGCTACTTACTCAACTTTTATGGTGGAGTCCGAAAAAGTACCTATGCTTATCACTCTTCCATAGTTATGACTTCACCTCCTAAAGTAAACACAAGACCCCGAGGTCGACTTACTATTGTCCCTTTCCGATTGGAAGTCAAAATCCGTGCAACCCAGGGACCAAATTAACTGCCTTATAAGCTAGCATATAATCTTAAGTGCCTTTAAGGTACTTCAATATATGCTTTACCACAGTCCAATGTCCTTGTCCAGGGTTACTTTGATATCTGCTAACTATGCCCTTGGCAAAACAGATTTCTGATCTCGTGCATAGCATACATTAGGCTTCCGACAACCTTAGTATAAGGAACTGCCTTCATTTCCTTTATCTTCTTGGAGACATCTCTTTAGATAAAGTTATTCCATGCTGAAAAGGTAAGAAACCTTTCTTGGAGTTTTGCATGCTTAAAACGAGCAAGGATTGTTTCGATATATGAAGCTTGGGATAAGTAAAATATATTCTTTTCTTGCGATCCCTTTGATCCCAAGAATATATGCATTCTCCCAAGTCCTTCATGTCGAATTGTTTGGACAACCATACCCTTACTTCTGACAACACTTTGATATTGTTTCCAACTACCAAAAATGTTATCTACGTATAGTACAAGAAATACCACCACATTTCCATCACACTTCTTGTATACACAAAACTCATTCGGTTATAAAATAAATTCATAGGTCTGGATTATTTTATTAAACCGGATGTACCAAGACCTTGAAGCTTTACTTTAGTCCATAGACTGATTGAGCTTACACACAAGATGCTCTTTGCTCTTTGCAATGAACCCTTCTGGTTGTTTTATATGAATGTTTTCTTCAAGACTTCCATTAAGGAAAGCTGTCTTGACATCCACTTGATAAATCTCATAGATAAAAGAATTCGGATAGACTTAAGCATGACTACCAGTAAAAAGTTTCCTTTTCCAACAAGCCTTGCTTTGAAAGTTTCTACCTTCCTATCTATCCCTCCTTTCCTATTGTAGACTTATTTTCACCCAATGGCTTTTACACCATTTGGTGATTTTATAAGCTCCCAGACTCTATTAGAATACATATATTCTAATTCTGTATTCTTTGCAAAAATGCTGCATCTTTATCTTGGAGTGCTTCATCATATGTCCGGGGATCAGGTTCATGTCTACCAGGGATCAAGTCCAAAGACTCTTCCAAAACATGAATCTTTTAGGTTGCCTAACAAACATCCCACTACGACGAGACACTTTCTGCAATTGTGTATCATTTGTGATACGTGTTGCAATTTCTTGTGATATTTCATCTTGTACAGTTGGTACTAGATTAGACGTGTCCTTTAAGAACAATTTTTACTCATGGACTAGTGGTTCATAGTATAGTCATTTTCTGAAATCGGGCATTGGTGCCAACAATGACCTTCCAATTTAAGGACTATAAACCTCTTTTCATTTTTCTAGGATAACTCACAAACAAGTGAACTCAGTGTCTCTCATGTGCTAGACCACCCAAATCCGAATATGCTTCAGACTAGGCTTACGCTCATTCTGCAATTCTATGGGAGTAGATAGTTCTGATTTAGAAGGTACTATGTTTACTTCCGTTTCCAGTGTATATCCTTAAAACAAATTTGGTAATTTTCTGAATAACTCATCATTAATCTAATTATTCCATAAGAGTCTTATACCTTCTTTCTACTACACCATTCTTTTGGGGTGTACCAGGTGCAGTTAGTTTAGATTAAATCTTGACTTCTGATAAGTGACTCCTAAACTCTCCTAAGAGGTACTCGTTACTACGATTTCACCGTAGTATCTTGATACTTTTACTTTGACGTTACTCTACATCAGCCTAGTACTCCTTGAACTAATCAAAGCACTTAGACTTGTGGCACGTCAAGTAAATGTATCCTTATCTTGAATAGTTGTCTATAAAAGAGACAAAATATTCGAAACAACCTCTTGCCTGGATAGTCAAAGGTCTTCACAAATCAGAATGAACCAATTCCAACATATCTTTGGCTCCATACCCCCTTAGACTTTAAAAGCTTCTTGGTTATTTTTCCTTCCAAGTAAGACCCGCAGGATTGGAAAGATTTCCACTACCAATGAACCTAAGAATTCATTGGTTTTTATCCTTTGAATTCTACTCAAGTTAATATAGCCTAGCCTTAGACTGCCAAGGATGTGATTGGTTCATTTCCGAAGGTTGCTTTCTCTTATTAAAGTTAGAAGATGTGTTACTAATTTCCATTTATTGCATTGTGGGAGTTATTAGATTTATAAATTATCAACCAACGTACCAGAACAGATATCTTTCCTATTTTCTTGATAACAAGTTTGTTATCAAAATAGATAGAATATCTATTCTTCGATAGTTTAGAAACCGAAATCAAATTCTTTCTAAACTTGGTACGTAAAGATAATTTCTTAAAATCCATATTTTATTCTTATCAGAGGATAAGTATCTCCCACTGCAACAGCTATCACTTTTGCAGCAGTGCCCATGTAGACGGTGACTTCCCCTTCATATAGTTATCGGGTTTCCTGGAACCTCTGCAATGAATTGCAGACATGATTAGTGGCTCCCATTTCTACACACCAGGTACCGGTAGATAACACCACTAATCATGTATTAACTAATGAATAAAATACACCTATATTGTTCTTAGTTCTAAGAGGACAATCTACTTAATGTCCAAGTCCTATTTCCAATCATTATAATTGAGACTACTAAGTCTTTTCTATAGTATAACAACTAGGAGATTGACAAACATTTTAAATCCTAAGAATCACAAAAATATTTGGTCAAGACCAACACCTTAAAATCCCCATAAATTTTGTATGCCACGATAGTGTGGATGTATACAAAATAAAAGAGGAGATTTTATCCATTAATTTTATTATCTTTCAACTTTACTTTATGACGAATAAAATTAATAGTTGATCTGTCTTTGATCAAATATTTGGTCAAAACTTTTGAATTTAAAATAACATTGATTCCTCAAACAATATTATTTAAATTCACCAACACCTCAAACACCGTGAATTTTGTATGTCACGATAGTGTGGACGTATACAAAATTGAACATTTGTAAGAGGAGGGTTTTACCCATTAATTATCTTGTCAATAAGTCTTTAAATAAAATTACCTCAAACACCGTGAATTTTGTATGCCACGATAGTGTGGACGTATACAAAACCAAATATTTGTTAAAGGGGTTTTCCCCATTAATTTTATTTCCTTGTCAAACTGACAAATAAAATTACCTCATACACCATGAATTTTTGTATGCCACGATAGTGTGGACGTATACAAAATCTCAACATTTGTAAGAGGGGGTTTTAATTTTATTATCTTGTCAACCTATCTTTATGACAAATTAATAGTTGATTTTCTTCGGTCACACAAATAATGGCAGTGACTCCGATGGGGAGGATACTATTAGACGTGCCTAAGTATATACCATTACTTAACACTAAGTCCATTAATAAGATTATGCCCCTTCTGATGGGGAAAATCACACGCTCTTAATTAATTTCCTATAGTCATCCTAAATGGAAGTTTGATCTAGTGATCTGCAAACAAACTTATCCGATATGGAGGAAGACACTCAGAGCCAACGCGCAAGTTTGTTTGCATCACTTATAAACCAGTAATGGAGACCATGGAATTTATTAAAATAAATCCCTCTCCCACTTAGTTATTTAAAGTGAGGAATTTTAAGTTATCCTAGCATACATCACATGCATACACACACATCACAGTAAATAAAAGCAATAAATATGGAAATTATTTTCCAACTATTATGGCCTTTTCCTGTTACTGCCCTTCATGTGCTTCAGCCCTAGCTGCTGCCATCTTTAGCCACTGCCATTGGGTCGAGTCATCGCATCCATCTTGCTTCTTATTCCGCTGTGCCTCTGGTGCTCCAAAAGTACCACGCCTCGCAAGAATCCGATCCGCGACAAAAATAGAACTTTACATATATCAATCCTATATTCCACGAAGGAATGTACATGTAATCTAGATCGAAAATAAAATTCTAAAGTCCTAAGGCTAATACAGCTCCTGCTGTATTAGTTACATACAATCATGCACACACAAAAATAATGGCCTTGACATGTCCAAGGGTCCAATCACACACAACATCTATAAGCCATAATAGTTGGAGCATGCAACCACAAAGTTAGCACATCCTACTATTATCCTGCCTAAATTATGTATGACATGTGTATAACCTAATTTGAAAACCAAACACACAGAGGCAAACCCTTGCTCTGATACCAATTGTTGGTTAGTCCTAGGAAAATGTACCGGTTCCACTGTACAAAATTTTTTTATACAAGTGTCGAACCTTTCATTAAATAACCTATTGAGTTCTTTAGAAGTTAAATTAGGAATCGCAAACGGAACTTAACATCATTGATTCCAAATTTAACTTATCTGTTCTTAATGGTTTAGATTTGAATCGCAAGCGGAACTTAACACTATTGATTCAAATCCACCTATGTTATTAATTCCATTAAATATTAATTTCCAAAATTGGCTTCCAGGACTGCATAACGAGGCACATGGCCTTCTTGGATATGGGAGCAACCACCACCGCCTAGACAAAGTCTTTTAAGGAAAGCTAATATTTAATTTCCTTAAATAACTCTAGGTTAACCAAAAAGAACAATCGAATCACAAATTCGAAAAATAAAAGAAAATAAACACAACCTCGAAACAAATTCGAAAACTCTAGAATCATATGCCTCTTGTGTTTGGTATTTCTAAAAATAACTATACAAAGAAAAGTAGTATGATGCGGAAAATAATTACTAGTTATGCATTTCTTTGTAAGCAAAAATAACCTCTTGATCTTCTACAGTACTCCTCTTCTAACCTAGGATGTTGTGTGGGCAACGATCTTCCAAGATGAGAACCACCAATTGCAAGAACCTTCTTCTTCCTTCTAGGTTTCGGCCACCAAAAGCTCCTCCAAAGATGAAGAGGTTCGGCCACCACCAAGCTCCAAGGGATGCTAGAAATATCGCCTCCTTTTCTCTCCTTCTTCTCCAAGTAAGATCCGGCCACCACAAGGACTCCAAGGATGAGATGAGGTTCGGCCACAAGATGGAGAAGAGAGAAAGAGGAGGGGCCGGCCACACCCAAGGAGAAAAAGAGAGGAGAAAAATAGTAGAGTCGTTCGCCAAGAAGGCACCTCTACCCCTTCTTTTATAATCCTTGGTCTTGGCAAATAAGGAAATTTTAATAAAAACTTCCTAAATTCTTTTGCCATGAAAAGGAAAATTTATTTTAATTAAAAAATAATTTTCTTCTCATTAAACATTATGGCCGGCCAATTCAAATCTCCAAGCAAATAAAATTTTAAACACGAATTAAAACTTCCTTATTTGCTTCCGGAAATTTTATAAAAAATTTCTCCAATAATTTTTCTTTTCATGGTGGATTATAAAAAGGAAATTTTATAAATTAAAATCATTCTTTTAAACATGTGGATAATTTCCAAAAAGGAAAGTTATCTTTTAAAAATTAAAATCTTTTTTAATCTACAAATAAGGAAAGATATCAAATCTTTTCTTAATCTTTTGTAGAAACTTATAAAAGAGATATTTAATTTTTAAACTCTCTTTTAAATCATGAACATGGTTAAAAAAGGAAAGTTTTCTCAAAATTAAAATCCACCTTTCAATCTACAAATAAGGAAAGATTTCAAATCTTTTCTTAATCTTTTGTAGAAAGCTATAAAAGGAAAGATTTAAATTTTAAACTCTCTTTTAAAACATGATATCCACATAAGAAATAATTTTAATAAAAAATCCTTTTTTAATATGATGTGGCCAGCCACCTAAGCTTGGGCTCCAAGCAATTGGCAGGCCACCTTAAGGTTCAACCTTTAGGCTTGGCCGGCCCTAAGCTTGAGCTTCAATCTTGGCTTGGCCTGCCCCTATAGGTTGGGTAAGAAGGTGGGTATATGGTGGGTATAAATCTCTATATACAAGAGGCTACGATAGGGACCGAGAGGAGGAATAGGTTTTGGTCTCCCAATGAAATTAAGCTTCCCGTGTTCGCCCCGAACACACAACTTAATTCCATCAATAATAATTTATTCAACTAAAGAATTATTATTGAACTACCGCACCAATTCCAAATTACATTTTGGGCTCCTTCTTATTATGAGTGTGTTAGTCTCCTTGTGTTTAAGATGTCGAATGTCCACTAATTAAATGAGTTACTGACAACTCATTTAATTAATATCTTAGTTCAAGAGTAGTACCACTCAACCTTATCGTCATGTCGGACTAAGTCCACCTGTAGGGTTTAACATGACAATCCTTATGAGCTCCTCTTGGGGACATTATCAACCTAGATCACTAGGACACAGTTTCCTTCTATAATCAACAACACACACTATAAGTGATATCATTTTCCAACTTATCGGGCTTATTGATTTATCGAACTAAATCTCACCCATTGATAAATTAAAGAAATAAATATCAAATATATGTGCTTGTTATTATATTAGGATTAAGAGCACACACTTCCATAATAACTGAGGTTTTTGTTCCTTTATAAAGTCAGTATAAAAAGAAACGACCTCTAATGGTCCTACTCAATACATTCTAAGTGTACTAGTGTAATTATATAGTTAAGATAAACTAATATCTAATTACACTACGACCTTCCAATGGTTTGTTCCTTTCCATCTTGGTCGTGAGCTACCGTTTATAATTTATAAGGTGCTGATAACATAATCATCTATGTGTGACACCACACACCATGTTATCTACAATATAAATTAATTGAACAACTACATTTATCATAAATATAGACATTTGACCAATGTGATTCTTTTATTTCTAAATAAATGTTTATACAAAAGTTAGGCTTTTAGTATACACTCTAACACCTAGGTCTAGTGGTCGAGTCAAAAACACAAGGGAAGCTATCCCTAAAAGTGTTTCTGCAAAGACAAATGTGACTAAGACTTCTAAGAAATCTAAGAAAGTCACTAAGAATGTCACAAGAGAAGATATCCCTAGAATTGACCTAGAGGAAGTGACCAAGGCTTCTAAGAAGCCTAGAAAGATCATTAAGAAGATATCTAGGGAGGTTATCCCTAGTGAATACCTAGAATACTCAAGGAGCGCCAATATGTTTTGGGTTCTTAGGAGTATATTCTCTACACCCTAAATGGGTCAGAGAGTGTCAACTCTAATTGGAAGGGTAGTTAACCCAACCTTGATGAAGTTGACACTTGGAGGCATTTTAAAGGTTTTTGTTGACCTTTGAAAATGAAATGGATTAATTGTTTACTCTTTGAAAGAGTAGAATGTGCTAAAATTTGAAGAATTGAACTTAATTTAAATTGACATAGATTGAAAAAGGATAAGAAATGCCAAGTTGGGATTTTGATATTTTTTTAGGGAGGTAAGGGCAATTTAGGCCTTAATTTAAAATGGTTACTCTTTGAAAGAGTAAAAGTGTGTCAAACCTTGATGAATTATCCTTAATTTTTAATTGTCACAATTAATCAAAAGTTAAAGAAATGTCAAGTTAGGTTTTGACATCTTTGTTAAGAAAATTAGGCAAATCTAGGATTAATTTTAGGTTTAGCATTTATCTAAGGAAACTTAGATGGATAATCTAGATATATTTTATTTATGTTAAATTCTCATACTTTGTTTGCCCACCATATGTCATGCCATCATATTTAGCATTCATGCTTTTTATGAAAAACAAACAAAAATACCATGTCATGTCATACATATATCATGTAGTATTAGTATATTTTCTTTTGAAAATTATTTCTTTTTGATGTATGTCATAACTCATCATGCATTATTTTAATTTCCTTGTAATTAAGGACAATGATATTTACTAACAAGTGACATCCTAGGTGGATGTTCAAAATTCTTAAAATGCCTAGATAGATATGCATGTTCCCTAGTTTAAAGTAAAACCAAAATCTGTATCTCACAAAAATTATAAGGTAACTTTATGTGTTTTAGTGCACATTAAATACAAGTGAGATGTTAGGATGATGAACAAGACTTAAGATATTGATTTAGTGCATCTATTTGAGTTTTGATTCCATCAAAACACATATTTATGTGTACTCTAATCATTTGGAAAGTTAATGTACAAGTTGTGTTTTGAGCCCAAAGAACATGGTTGAAAATTGATTTTGAAAAGCATTTCAAATATACTTTAGAAAATCTTGGTGAAAGCTATCTTTGATATTAATCATCATTAAAAAGTTAAGCACAAACTTGGAAGAAACATTAAAGTTTTTGCAAGTTTCCAAGTTTGTGGCAATCTTTGAAAATAAGATGTATTTTCTTAGAAAACTATTTTTCCATGATAATATATGCCCTAAATAATGTCTACAACAATTTTCATGATTTTTAGAATTTTATAGAATTTTTAAGGTATTTCTGAATTTCGACTAAAATTCGATTTTAAAATTTTAGGAACTCAATCGATTGGGCGATCGATTGGTCATGCTCAATCGATCAATCGATCGATTGAGAAGAGTATTCTTGTGAGCAGAAGCTCACTGAATTGATCAGTCGATCGATTCATTCCTGCCTAGATCGATCAGTGGATCAATTCAAGCATTTTCTTCGCAAACAGAAGCTCGCGAAATCGATCAGTGGATCAATTGAAATGATGTCAATCAATTAAGACCCAACCCCAATCAATTGAAAAGGCTGATTTTGGCTAGGAAAACCTGATTTCAGCACTTTAAGCCATTTTTAGTCCCTTTAACCACTCTTAGCCCCTTTGAATATATTTTTAAACATTTAAGGGTGTTTTCATGATGAAAACAAGGAGAAATGGTTAAGGACCACTAAATTGGAGTTTAGGTTGAGGTTTACTTTCAGATATTGATACTTGAACCTCAAAACTTCAAGTTTTGGGTTTTCCTAAAGATTTAGGGATTCCAAGTCATTGTTGGTGCAATGACAGAAGTTTGAAGCATGTTTTTAAGGGGAGCTACTCTTTGAAAACATGGAAATATTTTTCCAAAACCATTAAAGGTGGTAAATCCTTCATTTAGAAAAATGCTCAAGGTTGAACATTAGGGAACAATGGAATATTGGATATCTTCATTGTAGAAAAGGAGTATACTCAAGAATGAGCATTAGATACAATGAAGGGTATGAGACCTTCATTGTTGGAATGATGAATGCTCTAGGATGAGCATTGTGAAGTGGTAAATTCTCAAGGGTGAG
Organism: Zingiber officinale; assembly: GCF_018446385.1. Taxonomy (NCBI): domain Eukaryota; kingdom Viridiplantae; phylum Streptophyta; class Magnoliopsida; order Zingiberales; family Zingiberaceae; genus Zingiber; species Zingiber officinale. The sequence continues at coordinate 4,129,807 of NC_055987.1, read as the reverse complement.
AATTGAATACAATGAAGGGTATGAGACCTTCATTGTGGTGTTGTGAACAATATGTGAGGTTGTGAACAACGTTGAGTAACTCTTCAGGGGGAGAGTTTTTGATGTGTGCCAATAGGAGGAGAATGTAAAATTTAAGTTAGGTCTTTGTACCTCAAGGAAAGTTTGGGAGAGAATGTAGGATCTAAATTATTCCTTCATTACCTAAAGAGAGTGTTTGCCCTCTAGGAAGGGAGAGAATGAAGGAAACCCTCATTCGTACATTGACATGAAGAAAAAGTTGAGGCTATGAGATTAACCTAACTTAAAGGTATTGTCAAACATCAAAAAGGGGGAGATTATTGGTACAATATCCCCTGGGTCAGGTTGACCAGGTTGACTAAACTTGAGTTGGCTCAAGTTTGAGTCTTGATGTTTGGGTTTCGATGTTTGACAATACATGGAGATTGTAGATGCAATTGTCCGATTGGGGAGAGTATTGATACAATTCTCCTCTGGTTAAGGATTAACCAGTTTGATGTGAAGAAGAGTCAAGTAGGTCAAGATTGACCAGATACTTGACTGGGAAAGGCCTAATTGGAGGTTAGACAAGGGAAAGTCCTGGTGAGTAAAGTCATGCAGATGGAAAGTCCTGGTGAGTGAAGCGGGCAGATGGAAAGACCTAGTGAGTGAAGCTAGGTGAAAATCCTGGTGAGTGAAGCCAAGTGAAAACTCTAATGAGTAAAGCTAGGTGAAAGTCCTGGTGAGTGAAGCCAGACAGATGGAAAGTCTTGGTGAGTGAAACCAGACAGATGGAATGACTTAGTGAGTGAAGCTAGGTAAAAGTCCTGGTGAGTGAAGCCAGGCAGATGGAAAGCCCTAGTGAGTGAAGCTAGACAGATGAAAAGACCTGGTGAGTGAAGCCAGGCACGTGGAGATCTAGGTGGGTCAAGATTGACCAGACACATGGTGTTGGGAAGCCCAAATAGGTCAAAGGATTGACCGGATACTTGGCACGAGGAAATCCAGATGGGTCAAAGGTGACCGGACATCTGGTGGAAGTCCAAGTGGGTTTGGAGGACCGGACACTTGGCACAAGACGGTAAGTCCAAGTGAGCCAAGGTTGACCGGACACTTGGTATAAGGAGAAAAGTTCAAGTGGGCCAAAGGATTGACCGGACACTTGATAAAGAAGTTCCAGCAAGTAAGGTTGACCAGATGCTAAGCAGAAGAAGTCCTGACAGGCCACAGTTGACCGATGTTGTGTTTGGGAACCTTAGACTTGAGTTTAGGCAAGTTAAGATTGGAGCAATCAATCGGCTGATCAATTGACCCAAGCCTAATTGATTGGTCGATCGATTGGGAGAGTGCTTGTAACGACCCGACTTCTAACTACTAGGCTGTAAGGCGAATCGCTACAGTTATGCTAACTATGCTGTGCGGAAAGCTAGGCTAATTAAAAATTTCCTACTAAACTGATCAACTTAATGCTCTGGGTGTACCTAGGAGTTGTACACTTGCTAGGGGAGACAACCTATGCCTCCCGGACGACCTGCTAGCTGTAATCAGGCATTTCAATCGATCCACTGATCGATTGGGCTGTCGGATCGATCAGCAGACCGATCCAAAAGCTTTCGCTTCAGACGCACCTGGATCGGTCTGCCGACCGATCCAGGACCTCATGATCGACTGACCGATCGGTGAGCCTTCGTGCGTCTGCTGCGTTGGGCGCAACTGGATCGGTCTACCGACCGATCCAGGAGCACCCTGATCGGTCGGTAGACCGATCAGTTCACCTCCCATGTCTCTGTTCGCCTCTGGATCGGTCGGCTGACCGATCCATGAGGATACAGTAGCATACTGTATCTATCTGGATCGGTCGGCTGACCGATCCAGTGACACAGCCAGGCCCTGATCGGTCTGGAGACCGATCAGAGTTCTGATTTCGAATCTGAACTCTGATTTCAGCCCCTGGGTTGTGCCAAGACTCCACCTATCCACTATCCCATGCATGATAACTATTCTAACAACATGTAATAACAATTTTAACATCATAAATGAAATATTCTAAGCATGATAGGGTGCATGGTTAACTAGTTCATGGCGCGTAAGCCTAATAAGTGTATGAAATGCTAGAAAACTAAGAGTTCATATGTTAAACTTGCTAACATGTTCTGATGCATAATAAAACTAACTGGATCCCTAGGATCTTTTATTCCAGTTCCTTCCACACACATCCTGATCTGCATTGACCTCCAGCCTCCACTGCTAGTCCACTTTTCCTTTACCTTTATCTGCAGTATAAGAAAAGTAGTATCTGTAAGCTAACAAGCTTAGTAAGAAACCATCTACCTCACAAAAACATGCATTCGGTGCAATATGATTTTTAAAGCATGCTATTTGAAAATATGCACTGAACTTGCTAAGTCATGGTATACTGAAATCATAAAGCATAACGTATAAGCATGGCATAAGCACTGAATCATGGCAAAGCAACCAAATAAACACTGAACCGAATATAGGCTAAACTAACTGAGACTAAATCTGCAACTGGAAACAAACTCAACTAGCATAATGGATTTTGAGTTTTGAAATCTAATACATAATAGTTGAAAATACATAATCATGTTGTTTGGGCCCGGCAACTGTACCTGCTGTGCGCGCATCCCTACTAGACCTGGGGTTGCAAGTCCCGAATTTAGCAGGGTTGACTAGGCTATCTGAACCTAGGGACGACTGTGGGAGTCCAACCCAATGGATATCTAATCCAGTACAGTGCCACTGAAAATAAAATACTGATATCTATAGCTAACTGATATAACATGCTGTTTCTAGGTTATCTGAACCTAGAGCTAGGTTATCTGAACCTAGAGGCGACTGTGGGAGCCCACCCATTGGACCGTAGTCCCATATAGCTACAATAAACTGATTTACTGTTTTAAACGCTTCTAATGCATTTAACTGTACTATTAAAATGCCTAAGTTGCATTTTTACTGATCTAGTTATTTTGTCGAACACTTAGTGTGCCCCAACTCCCCTCTTTATTAGGGAGATCACCTTTAGGCACCCGACAACGTCTACAACCCCAACTGAAGAGGGTAAGCGTGTCCGGCCCATCTAAAGGTGCTCAACTAAATCCCTAAATCTGAGAGGAGGGTTAAAACACCCTACATGTCAACAAAAATCTGCATATTACTAATCTAATGCATAGAAAATCCAAACGGAGCTATTATACTGCAGGTGAGGGGTTTCTTACCTCTTGATCGTAATTTGTTACGATTCTATTCGCTAGAGTTCCGGTGGAGATGATCCTCTCGACGATCCGATCACGTCTTCGCGTTCCTCTCGCGGAGAAGAACCTCTTTCGTGTTGGAGTCGTCGCCGGAAAGTGATCCGAGAGCCCTTGGGACTTGGGCGTCGAGAGAGGAAGAGGAGGAGGGGTGTTCGGCGTTGAGGGTTTGGAGAGGGAAAGTGGCGTGAGGTTTTCGTGAGGGGGAATTGCCGAACCAACTTGAAAATAAACCAAACCCCAACTTAAGTTCTTATTTATATTAAGTGGGTAACTAGGCCCAATTCTAATATAAATATAATTGATTCCTCTTTCTTTCAAGACGGCCCTCTGGGTTCTTACTAATATTACCAGTAAACCATAGGTCTCGGGTTCGATTCCTAAACTATTTTACGGTTCTAATTATTTTGCTACTTCCGCTACTCGAAAATTTCGGAAAAATATCTAAAATTCCAGAAAAATCATACTATATTTCTAAAACAGCTTTGAGAATTTTCGGGCTTTACAATCCCTATACCTTATAAAAGTTCGTCCTCGAACTTAGAACAGTGATACTAGGCTCATGCTGACCTCTGTCTCCCAAGTCGCCTTTGCTGATCTGACTTTGACTAATGGTACCTCCTTATTCCGTAATTTCTTTACCGCCTCGGTCTATTATCCGAATAGGCCGTCATAGCTGAGATCATCACGGACTGTACTAACCGGGGCTCAATCACCGGTGTGGCGCCTTAATCTTCTTGACAAGATGGAGACATGAAATACGTTGTGGACGACTGACATCTCCTGAGGTAGCTCTAGCTCATATGCTACCTTGCCCACTCTCTTCGTGATAAGGTATGGTCCCACATATCTGGGAGCTAGCTTGCCCTTCTTCCCAAAACGCATGACTCCCTTCATGGGAGCTACTCTGAGGAAAACTGTATCCCCAACTGAAAACTCTAGGGGTCTGCGTCGTGTATCAGCATAGCTTTTCTGGCGGCTCTGTGCTGTCTCTATCCTCTGGCGAATCTGCTGTATGGCTGCTGTGGTATCTGCCACTAGATCTGTCTGAAGCTCTAGTTCCTTCTGTTCACCCCTCTCATACCAACAGATTGGTGATCTGCACCTCCGCCCATAGAGTGCCTCATAAGGTGCCATGCCGATAGTGGCCTGATAACTGTTGTTGTATGCAAATTCTGCTAAGCTCAGATATTTGCACCAACTTCCCTTGAAGTCTAGGGCACACGCTCGGAGCATATCTTCGAGTACCTGATTTACTCGCTCCGTCTGACCATCTGTCTGAGGATGGAAGGATTCCATGAATTTCAATTTGGCTCGTCATCTTGCTATGAAACACTTGTGAATCTGCTGTCTCTGTCTGAGATGATGGTTCGTGGGACTCCATGTAGTCTGACGATCTCCTGGAGATACAACTGGGCTAGCTTCTCCATGGAGTAGGATATCTTGATAGCTAAAAAGTGAGCTGATTTAGTCAACCTGTCGACTATTACCCAGATGGCATCAAAACCATTCGTGGTTCTGGGTAGCCCCACTATGAAGTCCATCGAGATATCCTCCCACTTCCATTCTGGGATCTGTATAGGCTGCAGAACTCCTCCTGGTCGCTGATGTTCTGCCTTGACCCTCTGATGCTAACATACCTGGCGATGTCTCGCTTCATCCCGGGCCACCAAAAACGTTTCTTCAGGTCTTGATACATTTTGGTGGAGCCTGGATGCATCGCATAGGGAGTCCTGTGAGCCTCATCTAAAATCTGTCTCCGTAGCTCCTCCTGATCTGGAACACAGAGTCTATCACCAAAATACAACACCCCGCTATCGGACACTCTGAATTCTCTACTTTCTGATTCTGTTAGCCCTTGCTTGATTTTCTGAATTTCAGGGTCCTGGTCCTGAGCTGACTGAATATCACCAAGCAAGGTAGACTCTAAGGTCATAGTAGAGAGCTGTCCGACGATGAGTTCGAGACCAAAATCCGCAATCTCCTTCTGTAGGGGCGGTGACATGGCTGCTAGAGATAATAAGGTAGCGCTGGATTTTCTACTAAGTGCATCTGCTACCCTATTGGCTTTCCCTGGGTGGTAGAGGATGTCTATGTCATAATCTTTGACTAGCTCTAGCCACCTGCGCTGTCGCATATTCAGATCCTTCTGAGTGAAGAAGTACTTCAGACTCTGATGATCTGTATACACTGAGCTCCATACAAATAATGTCTCCAAATTTTGAGAGCGAACACTACTACTGCAAGCTCAAGATCATGAGTAGGGTAGTTCTTCTCATAATCCTTGAGTTGTCTGGAGGCATAGGCGATTACCTTGCCATCTTGCATCAGCACTGCTCCTAATCCCAATTTAGAGGCGTCACTATATATATCGAAGCTGTCTGTATTTTCTGGCAGTGTCAGAATAGGTGCACTAGTCAATCTCCTCTTGAGTTCGCTGAAGCTGTTCTCACAGTCCTCTGTCCACTGAAATTTCTTGTTCTTCCTGGTGAGAGCTGTCAGTGGGGAGGCTATCCTGGAGAAGTCCTCTACAAACTTTCTGTAATATCCTGCTAATCCCAGAAAGCTCCTGATCTCGCTGGCGTTCCTAGGTCTCCTCCAGTTACTTACTGCTTCTATCTTGCTGGGATCTACCATAATACCATCCTTTGAGATGACGTGACCCAGGAAGGACACCTGATTTAGCCAAAACTCACATTTCGTGAACTTGGCGTATAGCTGGTTCTGCTGAAGGGTCTGCAATACTAGTTTCAGGTGCTCTGAGTGTTCTTCCTGAGTTCCTGAGTAGATAAGAATGTCATCGATAAACACAATAACAAACTTATCTAAATACTCCCTGAATACCCTGTTCATGAGATCCATGAATGTAGCTGGAGCATTTGTCACGCCAAAAGGCATGACTACGAACTCGTAATGTCCGTATCTGGTCCTGAATGCTGTCTTCGATATATCACCCTCCTTGACTCTGACTTGGTGATATCCTGATCTGAGGTCAATTTTTGAGAACACTGCTGCTCCCTTTAATTGGTCAAACAGGTCATCTATTCTGGGAAGAGGATACCTGTTCATCGTGACCTGATTCAGTGCTCTGTAGTCTATACATAGCCGCATGCTTCCATCCTTCTTCCTCACGAATAGCACAGGCGCTCCCCATGGTGAGTAGGGCGATGAAGCCCTTGTCAAGTAGCTCCTGTAGCTCATGAAGTTCCTTCAGCTCGGCTGGTAGGGCGCTTTAGATATAGGATTGGTGCGCGGGAAAGAGCTCTATCTCAAATTCAATCTCCCGATCGTGCTAGGCCTGGTAACTCTTCAGGGAAGCTCGGTAGTCACATACAACTCGGACCTCGCTAGTTGTTGGTCCTCATGGTGGTATTGACTACATGTGCTAGGTACCCCACACATCCCGAATCCATCATCGTGCCTTCATAGCTGAGAGAAATTTTCGCTTTTCTCTTTGGTTCTCCGATGTACTCGAATTGCTGCTTCGGGTTGGAATACGACTTTATGCACTCTATGGAAGCACCGTATTTAATCGTAAAGTCCATCCCAAGGATGACGTCGTAGTCATCATTTCAGCAGGATCGATCACGTAAGAGTTCCCTGCTCGCTATAATGACCTGCACCGCCTCGAGCGCGTGGATGCCATGACCTCTCCTGAAGGTAGTCAAGAACCGACCACCGAGTACCTCTGGGGGTATTTCTAATTTCTCGGAGAACACCACGCTATATATGAATGGGTTGCCCGAGTATCAAATAGAACAGTAGCACTATCGGAAAATACTAATCGACCGTGACGACTGCCGAGGCATTTGCTACGCCCTCTCGGTGAGTGAGTAGATCCTCGCGTTCGCCATAGCCGGAGGGGCTTCTAATCGCCCGGCCGATAAGTGGACCTTCTAGAGCGGCCTGCATCTGATGTAACCGAGCTGGCTGGCCTGCATACTGATCTGTGGCCGAGGGAGACCGGTCTTGTTCGGGCACTGCTTGGCCATGTGCCCTTCTTGTCCACATTCAGCATCCTCGTGTGCCCTTGCGACAAACCCCGGGTGGAATTTCCACAAGTGACACACTTTGGATAACCGGGTCGCTGCTAGATGGTCCTCCTTTGAGTCACTCCCCGATTTGCGCTTGTTGCTGGAGTTCCCTTTCAGCTGTGGCCTTGCTGTTTTGAGTGTGAGAGTTTCCTTGGCCCTTGGACTCGAGGAGGCTTGTTTGATGCTGTTCTGGTAATGCTCGTGGTCAAGGCACCGCTCACTAACTCCTCGTGGTTCAGGGCCATGATGCCACCACCACGCTCATCGCTATCTCGGCCTCGATCTTGAGCATCAACCCGATCCGCTCCTTTCCGTCGACTAGCTCGGGCATAGACGAGCCAACTGTTGAATTTCTTCACGGCCTCATAACTGAGAGCCGAAACTCGCTGAACTCGTCATAGTGGCGGTTTGTAACCCGTAATATGAAAGAACTCCTCAAAGAATTCTTTCTCAAAGTCGGCCCATGTCATCCGATTCACCGGGCGCTTTGTTTCGATTCTTTCCCACCACATGCGTGCCTCTCCTGCATAAGGAGGCACACTTCACCTTCTCGTGTTCGGCCGGTCCAGAAGCTCCATCGTGCTCTCAAGTGTTTTGAACTGGCTTGTGCATCCCATGGTTCACTAGCGCTGAGAAGTTCTCGGGCCTCTCTGCCACTGGATCGATAGGCTTCCTTTCTTGGCTCAGCTGCTGGGGCTGCTGGTGCTGGTGCCGGGGCTGGTGGAACCTCTAAGACTTCGGGAGTCGTCGGGTTCGGTGACCGTGGGGTATTATGGATTAGCCTTTAAGGTGGCTATTTCTGTTGCTGTTCAACTAGTTGCAGTTGAGCCACTAATGCTGTAAGGTCTGGAGGAGGCACTGAACTGCCTGCCTCTTGCTGGGGCTCAGTAGCTAGTGCCCTTCTAGCTGGGCGTCCTCGTGCCATTTCTAAAGACATAGAGAACATAGGTATAACTAACACTATCACAGTTATCTAACTACTGATATCACGTTTAAACTATCACATACTAACAAGCAGTAGGTATATAAACATGAACTGTAATAATAAACAAGAAGCATAAATAAAGTAGAGGTGTTCTTACTTGGAAGCTGCAGGTACAATGCTGATGTGTGTGTAGGAAGTATGGAACACTGCTCTGATACCACTCTGTAACGACCCGACTTCTAACTACTAGGCTGTAAGGCGAATCGCTACAGTTATGCTAACTATGCTGTGCGGAAAGCTAGGCTAATTAAAAATTTCCTACTAAACTGATCAACTTAATGCTCTGGGTGTACCTAGGAGTTGTACACTTGCTAGGGGAGACAACCTATGCCTCCCGGACGACCTGCTAGCTGTAATCAGGCATTTCAATCGATCCACTGATCGATTGGGCTGTCGGATCGATCACGGGATCGATCCAGCTTGATACTGGCACGGCAGAAGTCTCTGGATCGGTCAGCAGACCGATCCAAAAGCTTTTCGCTTCTGTACGCACCTGGATCGGTCTGCCGACCGATCCAGGACCTCATGACTGACCGATCAGTGAGCCTTCGTGCGTCTGCTGCGTTGGGCGCAACTGGATCGGTCTACCGACCGATCCAGGAGCACCCTGATCGGTCGGTAGACCGATCAGTTCACCTCCCATGTCTCTGTTCGCCTCTGGATCGGTCGGCTGACCGATCCATGAGGATACAGTAGCATACTGTATCTATCTGGATCGGTCGGCTGACCGATCCAGTGACACAGCCAGGCCCTGATCGGTCTGGAGACCGATCAGAGTTCTGATTTCGAATCTGAACTCTGATTTCAGCCCCTGGGTTGTGCCAAGACTCCACCTATCCACTATCCCATGCATGATAACTATTCTAACAACATGTAATAACAATTTTAACATCATAAATGAAATATTCTAAGCATGATAGGGTGCATGGTTAACTAGTTCATGGCGCGTAAGCCTAATAAGTGTATGAAATGCTAGAAAACTAAGAGTTCATATGTTAAACTTGCTAACATGTTCTGATGCATAATAAAACTAACTGGATCCCTAGGATCTTTTATTCCAGTTCCTTCCACACACATCCTGATCTGCATTGACCTCCAGCCTCCACTGCTAGTCCACTTTTCCTTTACCTTTATCTGCAGTATAAGAAAAGTAGTATCTGTAAGCTAACAAGCTTAGTAAGAAACCATCTACCTCACAAAAACATGCATTCGGTGCAATATGATTTTTAAAGCATGCTATTTGAAAATATGCACTGAACTTGCTAAGTCATGGTATACTGAAATCATAAAGCATAACGTATAAGCATGGATAAGCACTGAATCATGGCAAAGCAACCAAATAAACACTGAACCGAATATAGGCTAAACTAACTGAGACTAAATCTGCAACTGGAAACAAACTCAACTAGCATAATGGATTTTGAGTTTTGAAATCTAATACATAATAGTTGAAAATACATAATCATGCTGTTTGGGCCCGGCAACTGTACCTGCTGTGCGCGCATCCCTACTAGACCCGGGGTTGCAAGTCTCGAATTTAGCAGGGTTGACTAGGCTATCTGAACCTAGGGACGACTGTGGGAGTCCAACCCAATGGATATCTAATCCAGTACAGTGCCACTGAAAATAAAATACTGATATCTATAGCTAACTGATATAACATGCTGTTTCTAGGTTATCTGAACCTAGAGCTAGGTTATCTGAACCTAGAGGCGACTGTGGGAGCCCACCCATTGGACCGTAGTCCCATATAGCTACAATAAACTGATTTACTGTTTTAAACGCTTCTAATGCATTTAACTGTACTATTAAAATGCCTAAGTTGCATTTTTACTGATCTAGTTATTTTGTCGAACACTTAGTGTGCCCCAACTCCCCTCTTTATTAGGGAGATCACCTTTAGGCACCCGACAACGTCTACAACCCCAACTGAAGAGGGTAAGCGTGTCCGGCCCATCTAAAGGTGCTCAACTAAATCCCTAAATCTGAGAGGAGGGTTAAAACACCCTACATGTCAACAAAAATCTGCATATTACTAATCTAATGCATAGAAAATCCAAACGGAGCTATTATACTGCAGGTGAGGGGTTTCTTACCTCTTGATCGTAATTTGTTACGATTCTATTCGCTAGAGTTCCGGTGGAGATGATCCTCTCGACGATCCGATCACGTCTTCGCGTTCCTCTCGCGGAGAAGAACCTCTTTCGTGTTGGAGTCGTCGCCGGAAAGTGATCCGAGAGCCCTTGGGACTTGGGCGTCGAGAGAGGAAGAGGAGGAGGGGTGTTCGGCGTTGAGGGTTTGGAGAGGGAAAGTGGCGTGAGGTTTTCGTGAGGGGGAATTGCCGAACCAACTTGAAAATAAACCAAACCCCAACTTAAGTTCTTATTTATATTAAGTGGGTAACTAGGCCCAATTCTAATATAAATATAATTGATTCCTCTTTCTTTCAGCACGGCCCTGCTGGGTTCACCGGTTACTAAACTTACCCGTAAACCATAGGTCTCGGGTTCGATTCCCGCCTAAACTATTTTACGGTTCTAATTATTTTTGCTACTTCCGCTACTCGAAAAATTCTGGAAAAATATCTAAAAATTCCAGAAAAATCATACTATATTTCTAAAACAGTTTTGAGAATTTTCGGGCTTTACAGTGCTGCGACAAGCAGCAGCCCAATCGATCGGCCGATCAATTGGGACAAGTGTCACGAGCACAGAGAGCTGCTCAATCGATCAATTGATCGATCGTGCATCGCCAATCGATCGGCCAATCGATTGACAACTGGTTTTCTTGCGCGATCGCGAGAAATCTTGAATCGATCGGTCGATTGATTCAGGCAGCTTCCATCGAGCACAGAGCCGCTCTGAATTAATCAACCGATCGATTCAAGCCTCCCCAATTGATAATCTGATCGATTGAGATTTGACCATTACACATGATGTAGGCAATGGACAGCTGTGATGGCTGGGATGTGACGTGGCAATCGATTGGGACGAAGCCCAATCGATTGGGAGCCATAGGAGCGCACAATATATAGTCGTTGCGAGTGTTTTTCTCAGCAGCTTTCACGCGCGATCCTTCCCGATTCTTCACGCGATTTCTCCACTTCTCACAGCTAGTTCTTGAAGGCTCTTGGAGATAAGTGTTGATGTACTTCCAAGCTTCAAAAGGCAACAACAAGTGACAAGTAAGCAAGAAGAGAAGGTTTTTGAATACACAGAAGGTTTTTCATTTGTATTCATTGTATTTTTCTTCTTGTGTTGAGTTGTTGTATGTGTGAGTGTTGTACAAGGTTTCTCCACCTCCGGTAATTACCGAGAAGGAGTGTTTTTATTAGTGGAGTGAGCGTCGTGTGTAGATCCTTGGATTAGTCACCTCTTCTTGAGGTGGATACCAAGTAAATCTACTTGTTAGCATTGTGAGTGTGTTTTCTTATTCTTTATTCCGCTGCACATCATCGAAGAAATATATCACCGAAGTGTGACGAGCTATTCGCCCTCCCCCCTCCCCTCTAGCTACAAATCGATCCTAACAAGTGACAATCTATTATCTTACTTTAGATTAAGTACAAAACAAGATAAATAAACATACTGATTACTTAGATAGAATATGCAGCTCGATCAATACTTCTTGGATGATACAACAGCTTGCTTGATGGATGTGTAGAAGAGTAGTAGCACGAACAATAGCTTGCACAAAGATGAACTTCGAATAGATATGATTTCATTGCTCAGCCTTGGAACTCGAGCTCACTTTTATAAGAGCCGTCGACATTCGGTCGACCGATCCCTAGGTTCGGTCGACCAAACTAGCTCCCTTCCATCTTCGCTGAGCTGTGATGCTAATTCGATCTTCGGCATTTAATGACATTAAAGTGTTCGATCGACCGATCCCCTTGTTCGGTCGACCGAACAGAGATCCTTCCCTATTCGTCGAGATCTGGAATTAATACGTCATTAAGCGATGATGGTTCGGTCGACATGCGTTGAAGAATAGAAAATAAAGTACAAGGTTTGGAAATAAAAGTACAAAAAGTGTTGTCATAAACTAGTTGAACCAGGGCTCTATTTGTAGTGCTTTGTTAAGTCTATTCGTTGCTGAGGTGGTGAACTCAGAGTGCTTGGATGGTGATTCGGGCGTCTCTAGCATGACAAAGTCTATCTCTACGCAATGGCTTTGCAAAGGCTAAAAGCTAGAATTTTTCATGTTTGACCGCTTGGATCATGTCCAGGCGCCCAAACCATTGCTGGTGTGGACCTGGAGAGTGATCAACTATGACGAGGCATATGTTCGACACCTTGGTAGTCCGGGTGCTTGGACGGTGCAGGTGACTGGACGGTTTGGGCGCCCAGACGGTCCTAGAGTTCAGATGGTCTAGTCGCTCAGATCAGTCAACCACATGCTGACCGTCTAAGTCCTACTCCGGTCACTGGCTTCTTCTCCAGTCACTTGGGTGATTCTCCAGCCTTCCAGAGTTGAGCTCATCCGAACCCAACTCCGGCCTTCTCCTCGAGCAGTCTTTCACTCCAGCTTCTCGTCTCTCGGAAGCGCCACGCACGTCCTTCTCGCTCCACCGGTGTACTCTTCCATAGCTTCTCATCCCTCGGATGCACCGAGCCCTCGACTCAATTCGTGTGCCATCCTTCTCATCTGCTATATCTTCTGCTGGACTTCTTACGTTCCTAAGTCCCTACACACTCAGATGGAAGGCATCAAAATATGCAGAGCCTAACTTGACTTGATTGATTATATCAAAATCTCGAGGTATTTACAATCTCCCTTTTTTGATATGGATCAATCCAAGTTAAATTATAACTAAACCAAAATAGTAAAGTAACAGTAAAATAATAAGTATGTAAATGCAATTAATAAATATGCAACATTAAATTCAATAAATTGAAAAAAAAAATATTTCTCCCCTAGACTTAAAATTATTTCTCCCCTTGATGATATTAAAAAAATGGTCAAACATTAAAAAAATTGAAAAAAAAAATCCTAAGGGTTAAATAAATAGTGGACAACACTTAAAAAAATTTTGGACCTCGTGGTTATTTTGATGTGATCAATTAAGTTAGGTTAAGTCCTGTTTGATTTTGATCTCTGTGTCTAAGTGTGCAGGAGCTTAGGAGTACAGGAAGTTGAGCGGAAGACGCAACTAGCGAGAAGGATGGCACGGGAAGGGAGCCGACGGGTTTGGTGCATCCGCGGGACGAAAGAGCTGCGAAAATGTACACCGGTGGATGAGAAGAACGTATGCGACATTCGAGGGACTACAAGCCAGAACGAAAGCTTGCTCAAGGAGAAGGCCGAAAATTGGATTCCGGTGAGCCCTATTTCGGTTGGCCGCAATCACCCAAGTGAAGAAGCATCAGAAGATCCAAAGGAAAGCTGGAACTATTTATACGCTGCAGGTAGAGGGTGCCCTCCATGATATAGAGGGCGCCCTACATGTATAGAGGGCACCCTCCATGATGTATAGAGGGTGCCCTCTATGTTATTGAGGGTGCCCTCGACCTAGTCTATGTAGCCATTTTGGTAGTGGATAAAGTTTTATCCACTACCTCGCTGGAGGCGCCCTCTAAGCCCCTTGGAGGTGTCCTCAAGCAGTACATAATATTTTTCAAGGGTTAAAAAGGACCCCTAGACCTAGAAAAGATACAACAACTGAGAACAACTACTGTAATCATTTCCTAGATATTTTCTGAGCTTTTCAAAAAGTGTAAGAGGCTTCTCCGCCTACGGAAAAGGAGATATTCCTAGTAGAGCTTTGTAACCGCCTTGGATTAACAATCACCTAGGTTATAACCAAGTCAAATTTGTTTGCCTCTTTTCTTTTTAATTAGTTGTTAATTTCAGTTTATTTTAATTTGATATTGCTACTAATCTTGGTTTTAAAAGGGAATATTTTTTTTATTTACAGACGTTGCGCCCTCTCACCAGCCACGTTGCTGCACCAACAACTATATCAATAGAAAAAAATAAATTTTTGAAGATTGAGTTTTTGAGAATTTTTTATATTAAAAATTAACATGTTGATAAAAAATCATAGAAAATTAATTAATGGTCAAAAATTTTTGAAATTACTTATTCTATCAGAGAATTTGTTGTCTTGTAACTATAAAAACTCTTAAACAAAAAATACTAATAATAATTTTGTACACAAAATATTTTTCTAAGTAAAACAATTCCAATCTAGTAAATCAATTAAATTTAAAAGGAATTTAAAGTAGACATAATTTTGGAATCCAATATATATTCCTACATAATGGATTAACAAGATATTTTCTAGGAATATATTTTTATGTTACCTTTACAATTTAATTCTTATGATATCTAAAATACCAATGAAGCCTGCCATTTCTAAAATTGGAATTTTGAAAAGAATTTAAGTTAAGCATGCATCATTCTTTTTCAATAACTCTTTTTGTCATTTTTATTTTTGACTTTATCCAATTCTTCTTGTGGACATGATTTTACTAAAATAACTTTTAATTCTAAATTTTCTATTTTTTATTTTTTTTATTTTCTATTTCTAATTGACAATAATTTTTTGAAAGTATTTTAACAAATTTGTATAATTTATCGGGATGTAGATCGTACCTCACTTACCTTATCGATCTCATTATCCAACGCTCTCCCTTCATTGCTGCTTCCCTTTAAAGCGGCTCCCCCTTCGTCGATGCTCTCAATGCTTATTTTGGATGAGCTTGTTTCGTCGTCTGCTTGGTGACTTGCCATCAGTGCAAGTCTGGCATAGGTTTCAATATAATTTCTGACTTTGATGACGACAATTTGTCTCACGTCGCCTTTAGGTTTTTATGTTTCATCCGGGTTAGTCTCTTGTCTTTCTTCTTTAGTTTTGGACAGTTATCCTTATATACCCTTCTTCTTAGCAGTTATAGCACTGCACCTTTTGTTTGCTTCGTGGAAGTTTTTTAGCCTGCGACTTGTTATACTTGTTAGACTTAAGGAATTTACTGAACTTTCTTACAACAAATACAGTTTCGCCTTCGTCGAGTGATGTGTCTGAATCTAGTTCACCTTTCTGGTTAGCTCTCAATACTAGGTTTTAAGCCATCTTTTCTTCTTTATTTCTTAAACCTTCACATCTCGATTCATGAAGTTCAAAATTAGAAAATAAATTTTCTAATATGCTCACCTCGAGGTCCTTAGAGATGCAAAAGGAGTCAACTATGGATGCCCACACGGGTGTTCTAGGAAATGCATTTAAAGCTTACATTAACGAATCTTGGTTTGTTACCATTTCTTCGAGATTCGTGAGTTCGGTGATCATCTCCTTGATCCTTAAGTGTAGATGTGCGATTATTTCACCTTCTTCCATTCGGAGGTTGCTAAGTTGGTTTCAGAGCAAATCCCATCTTTCGAGTTTCACCTTCGAGGTCCCTTCGTATAACTCCAGGAACTTCTTCCAGAGCTCTTTGTCTAACTCGTAGACTCCATTCTGGTTGACTTCTTATGGTGGTAGAACACTTAGCGGATGGAATTCTATTTTTTCGTTTATCACGAAGTCGGCTTGCTCCTTTTTTGTCCACAGGTATTCTTCTTTATGGACTCCTTGCTGATCTTTAGGTTCTACAAAATCATATTTCATTATTAATAATAAATTAAAATCTATTTTGAAAAATACCTCCATTTTCTTTTTCCATGTTGCGAACTCCCCCTCGAACTTAGATGGGTAGATGCTTGGTTCGACTAAGTTTTGTATGCTTCGGTTAACGGTTAGTTCTTATGAAGTATCCTTGTTCTGATACTAATTGTTGGTCCCAGTGCGGTTAGCAAGAGGGAGGTGAATTGCTTGAAATAACAAAGTTACCCTTCTCGATCTTTTGACTTAAATTAGACAAACGCTTAAATAAATTAAAACGAAATAAAATGAAGGTATCAGACAGCCGGGTTTACTTGGTTTACAATCAGAAATTACTACTTTTAGACAATGCAAGTTCACTACTATCTCCTTTTACAAGTGAATCCTTGGAGGCGGAGAAGCTTCATATATGTGTTGAAGAACAAAAAAGAAAGTATCAGGTTTGGAAATGAAAGTACAAAAAGTGTTGTCCTAAACTAGCTAAACCAAGGCTCTTTTATAGTGCTCTGGTCAAGTCTTTCAATTGCTGACATGGCGGACTCCGGGCACCTGGATGGTGATCTAGGCACCTCCAGCATGACAAAGTCTATCTCTATGCAATGGTTTCACGATGGCTAAAAGATAGAATTTTTCATGTCCGGGCGCCTAGACCATGTTTGGGCACCCTAACCGTTGCTGATGTGGACCCGAAAAGTGATCCACTATGATGACACACCCTAGACTAGTTGGTCCGGGCACCCAGATCGGTCAGCCACAAGCTGACCATCTAGCGCCTTCTCCAGTCATTGACTTCTTCACTTGGGTGATCCTCTGACCTTCCAGAGTTGAGCTCACCATAACCCAACTCTGACCTTCTCCTTGAGCAGTCTTTCATTTCGGCTTCTTGTCCCTCGAATGTGTCGCACGCATTCTTCTCACTCCATTGGTGTACTCTTCCGCAGCTTCTTGTCCCACGAATGCACCGAACCCGTCGACTTGATCCCATGTCATCCTTCTTGTACTCCACATCTTCTGCTCAACTTCTTGCATTTCTAAGTCCTTGCACACTCAAACGGAAGACATCAAAATATGCAGAGTCTAACTTGACTTAGTTAATCACATCAAAACCCTAGGGTACTTGCATTACAGGGCTCAACTCCCCACTTCTTATGGGCAAGGCTCTCAGCATACACTCGGTCCTCTCCAGAGCCAGTCGGACTTACGAGACTCAACTCTCCACTTCTCATGGGCAAGGCCCCCATCATACATCCGAATTGGCTTGAACCAGTCAGACCAACGAGGCTTAGCTCCCCACCCCTCATAGGCAAGGATCCTAGCATACAGTCGGTCGACTCTAGTGCTAGTCGGACCTGTAGGGCCCACCCCCCCCCCCCCCCCCCCCCCACTTCTCATGGGCAAGATTCCCAGCATACACCCAGTCGGCCCCATAATCGGCCAGACTCCCTCTAAAAGGCAGTCTTGTCAGAGGATCATAATAACCCATCAGGAAATAACAGCTACTCACTAGAGAATATTCAACTGCTCTGGCATATACAAGCAATGAAACCTTCCTCTACTTAGAGAAAGGCTGCTATACATTCTCTATGACCTGACATATTTTGACACCAAACATTCTCTTTCATCTCATCATTATAGAGGTTATGAGAGACGGTATAAAAAGGTGTTCTTTCAATTAGCTAGGTACGCTTATGCACACTCATGTACATGCATCAATATTTACTATTATACTGTTCATCTTCTTCTCCATTTTTACATAGCTACTATTTTGACTTGACCGTCAGAGTGCCTGCACTAGGAATCCCTCCTTGGTTCTCTCTCTAACTTTCATGTTGGCTCTGTCTATGGTGTGAGTAGGTTTGCGATTGCCAACTCAAGGTCTTTTCTCCGTCAATATTTGAACTGTTAGGGTGTATACTAAAAGCCTAGCTTTTGGTATAAATATTTATCTAGTAATAAGAATCACATTGGTCAAATGTCTACATTTATGATAAATGTAGTTGTTCAATTAATTTATATTGTAGATAACATGGTGTGTGGTGTCACACACAGAGGATCATGTTATCAGTACCTTATAAATTATAAACAGTAGCTCACGACCAAAATGGAAAGGAACAAACCATTAGAAGGTCGTAGTGTAATTAGGTATCAGTTTATCTTGACTGTATAATTACACTAATACACTTAGAGTGTATTGAGTAGGACCATTTGAGGTCGTTTCTTTTATACTGATTTTATAAAGAAACAAAGACCTCGGTTATTATGGAAGTGTGTGCTCTTAATCCTAATATAAAAACAAGCACATATATTTGATATTTATTTCTTTAATTTATCAATGGGTGAGATTTAGTTCGATGAATCAATAAGCCCGATAAGTTGGGAAATGGTATCACTTATAGTGTGTGTTGTTGATTATAGAAGGAAACTGTGTCCTAGAGATAATAGGTTGATAATGTCCTCAAGAGGAGCTCATAAGGATTGTCATGTTAAACCCTGCGCAGTGGACCTAGTCCGACATGATGATAAGGTTGAGTGGTACTACTCTTGGACTAAGATATTAATTAAATGAGTTGTCAATAACTCACTTAATTAGTGGACATTCGATATCTTAAACAGGGAGACTAACACACTCATGATAAGAAGGAGCCCAAAATGTAATTTGGGATTGGTGCGTAGTTCAATAATAGTTCTCTAGTGGAATGAATTATTATTGATAAAATTAAGTTGTGTGTTCGGGCAGCACGGGATGCTTAATTTTATCGGAGACCAAAACCAATTCCTCCTCTCGGTCCCTATCGTAGCCTCTTGTATATAGAGATTTATACCCACCACATACCCACCTTCTTACCCAACCAATAGGGGTCGGCCAAGCTAAGCTTGAAGCTCAAGCTTAGGGCCGGCCAAGCCTAAAGGTTGGCCTTAGTCGGCCACATCATATTAAAAGGATTTTTATTAAAATTATTTCTTATGTGGATATCATAGTTTTAAAAGAGAGTTTAAAATTAAATCTTTCCTTTTAAAAGCTTTCTAAAAGATTAAGAAAAGATTTGAAATCTTTCCTTATTTGTAGATTGAAAGGAGATTTTATTTTAAGAAAAATTTTCTTTTAACCATGATAATAATTTAAAGAGAGTTTAAAATTAAATATTCTCTTTTATTAGTTTCTACAAAAGATTAAGAAAAGATTTGATATCTTTCCTTATTTGTAGATTGAAAAGAGATTTTAATTTTTAAGAGATAACTTTCCTTTTGGAAATTATCCACATGTTTAAAAGAAGAATTTTAATTTATAAAATTTCCTTTTTATTAACCACCATGAAGGGAAAATTATTGGAGAAATTTTTTATAAATTTCTGGAGACAAATTAGGAAGTTTTAATTAATTAAAATTCTCCTTGTTTATAGCTTGATGGTGGCCGGCCATGTATATTGAGAAGAGGAAAATTTTTTTTAATTAAATAAATTTTTCTTTTTCATGGTAAAAGAATTAAGGAAGTTTTTAATTAAATTTCCTTATTTGCCAAGACCAAGGATTATAAAAGAGGGGGTAGAGGTGCCTTCATGGGTGATCAACTCTATTATTCTTCTCCTCTCTTTTCCTCCTTGGTGGCCGGCCCTAGCTTCTTCCTCTTCTCTTCTTCTTATGGCCGGCGGCAACATCTCTTGGAGCTCTTGATGGTGGCCGGTTCTAGCTAGGAGAAGAAGGAGAGAAAGGTGATTTTGTTTCTTGCATCCTGATCCGGTAGTAAGAGCGGGCCCCCCCTTCTCTTGCAAAGTCAACGCCAAGTGGAAGTCACCGGAGCAGCCGCCCACCCAGAGGAGAGTGTGGTCCGACCGGACGGACGGCCATAGATGGCCGGTCCGACTGGACTTCCGGCCGGCCGGCCGATGGAATCGAGTACCCGGAAGGGTCCGGCCGGTTTGCACTTATAGTTGGTAGGCACCCTGTCAAATCGGGGTTCCGACGCTCAGTTAAAAAGGTCATGGACCGAGCTGACCTTTTGACCGATCACAGTCATAAAGCACCCCTGTTTGTTAGTCTCCACAAAGCACAAGTAAACCACTGCGGATGTCCGGTCGGATGTTTAGGTATCTTTCCGCTCGGACTACAAGTTTGGAGCAAAGGAAAGGGCCGGAGGATTTCTTCTCTTCAAACCTGTAGGTTTCACGTGTGTTGCATGCTCCAAATCTTGTGACAGGGGTTGCTGCTGTCCCATCGAGGGCATGCTTTGGCTATAGCGATATGGGTCAGGTAAACTTTCTGACAGCCGCGTACCTAGGAAAGGACAGGTAAGCTTTCTGACAGCCGCATACCTAGGATAGGACAGGGGACACTTATGCACCTTGGTACGCGTGCCCAAACCTTTCACAGCTCTATATAAAGAACCTCAGGTTTCATCGACAAGGGATTTTCGGGTATGTACTCTGAGACTTCTGGAGCCACCTTGTTCATCGTGATTTACCCGACTTGAGCGTCGGAGGGTCGTGAATCCCCTTCCCGGCTCGACTTCTGTGCAGGATAGCCGGAGCATCTCGACACTAGTTGGAGACCTACATCAGCGAGCCTTGGAGCGCCACGTGCCCAGCGTCTATTGACTTCTGGTTCGGACAGGATCAAATTGGCGCCGTCTGTGGGAACGCTCCTGCATCCGAGCATAGACAATGGACGAGGCTGGACGACAGCACACGGTGACGCTTTCAAGGGAGGAACTCGACGCTCTGGTCGAGATAAGGGCCGCCAAACTCGTTGAGCAAAAGCAAAAAGCATCCGCCGAGCGGGCGGAGCAACAAGCAACGTCCGCGTCGGGGGGCCGAGCGGAAGCACCTCCAGCCACCGTCGCATTCTTCGCACCCCTGAAGCAGCACCAACTCGGAGAGATAGAGGCTCCTCTTCAGACGAAATGCCAAGGCGGGATGACAGAAAAGGGAAAGCCCCCCGGACGGACTCATCTCCCGAGCGGACCAACCGCCAATTTTCGGAAGCCATTCTGCGAGATCCTCTGCCCAAGCACTACGTGCCCCCTACGATCGGCGAGTATAATGGAACAACGGACCCGGATGATCATTTGGGTAAGTTTGATAATACCGCCACGCTCCACCAATACACTGATGGAGTGAAGTGCCGAGTCTTCCTTACCACGCTCTCGGGATCGGCTCAGCGGTGGTTCCGTAGGCTGCCGGACGGATCCATCACAAGCTTCAAGGACTTCCGAACGGCCTTCCTCCACCACTTCGCCAGCAGTCGGCGTTATCAGAAAACAAGCGTTAGCTTGTTCGCCATCAAACAAGAGCCAAAGGAATCGCTTCGAGCTTACATCCAGCGATTCAACCAAGTGGCGATGGACATCCCAACAGCCACATCGGAAACGATGATGAACGCCTTCACACAAGGCCTTGTTGATGGGGACTTCTTCAGGTCGCTCATCCGAAAGCCGCCCCGAGACTATGATCACATGCTACATCGGGCCAACGAATACATAAACGTGGAAGAAGCGCAAGCCGCTCGGAAAAAAGAAGCTCCAACCGAGCGTGCACTTGTTCATGCCGAGCGGAAGCAGCACTCCGCTCAGCAACCACCTAAAGGACCAAGGGCTGAAGCAATTCGATCTCCCCACACCAGATCGCACGTACAAGAAGTGGCTGCCGCTCGGCCCAAGTCAAAGAAGAGGTGGACCCCAATGTTCTGCAAATTCCACCAAACGGATACGCACAACACGAGGGATTGCCGAAGCCTTCCCTTTGTGTCCAATCCTGTTCCCCGGAGAGCCGAACGACGGTCTCCTCCCCTCAACACGAGGCAAAGGACCCAGGAAGCCGACCGGACCCGCATAGAGAGGCGACATCACCATACGTCCGATCGGCATAGATCCCCAAGACAGGAGAGTCGCCGGACGTCCAGGGAACGGTCCCGACCATCCACTCGGGAGGAAGAAAACAGGAGCAATACTTCTCGGGGCGAAATCAACGTTATTGCTGGTGGGCCGACCGGAGGAGACTCCAACCGAGCAAGAAAGGCAGGCGTCGGCGCAGATCCATACGGTCAGTAGCCAAGAGCGGCAAGTGGACCGAAATCACTTTCGGCCCGAGACTTGGAAGGAGTAGAAGTACCCACGACGCTACCGCTCATTAAAGCGGTAATAGCAAATTACACCATTCACCGCATATTTGTTGACAGGAGCTCGGTCAACATACTATTCAAGAAGGCGTTCGATCAAATTGATCGAGCTGATGCCCATGACGACCCCGCTCTACGGTTTACGGGCAATGAAGTTCACCGGACAAATCCGGCCACACCGGGAGAAGAGCCAGAGGACCAGACAACAAACTGTGGTGGTTGACTCTCCTCATCCTACAACGCGTCATTTTGGGACGGCGTAATTCCGAGCGGTTGTCTCAACCTTCCACCAAAGATAAAATTTCCCGGGGAGAAGTGCGTGGAGATCAACTAGCAGCTCGGCGATGCTATATAGAGATGATCCGAGCAGAAGCTTCTTCCGCTCGGAAGGCCCCCCGAATCGAGGTACACGCCATAACCGAGAAACCTCCTGCTTTAATTTATGATGAAAAGGAGGAAGTTCAGATCCATCCGACCCGATCGGAGGCCACCACTTTCATCGCCTCGGATCTAGAGGAAAAACAGAAGAAGAAGCTGATCCAATGCCTCCAGCAAAATCATGATGTCTTTGTTTGGTCGACACACGAGTTGCCCGGAATTTCGCCGAGCCTAGCGCAACATGAGTTGCATGTCCGACCTGACGCTCGGCCAGTGAAGCAGAAAAAAAGAGATTTTAGCGCCGAGCAGAATGCCATAATCCGGGCGGAAGTAGAGAAACTTCTGGAGGCCGGCCACATACGCGAGGTGCAGTTCCCGAGCTGGCTAGCCAACGTGGTATTGGTCTCCAAGCCGGGCGGCAAGTGGCGAGTTTGCATTGACTTTCGGGACTTAAACAAAGCATGTCCCAAAGATTTTTATCCTCTGCCCCGGATAGATCAGCTGGTGGACTCTACGGCCGGCTGTGAGTTAATTTGCATGCTCGACGCCTACCAGGGCTATCACCAGGTACCGCTCGCCCGCGAAGATCAAGAAAAGGTGAGCTTCGTAACGTCCGACGGCACATATTGCTACAATGTGATGCCGTTCGGATTGAAGAATGCCGGGGCCACCTATCAGCGCTTGATGAACAAGGTATTCAAGGAGCAGATCGGGCGGAACCTGGAAGTTTACGTGGACGACATTCTTATCAAATCCGTCCGAGCGGCCGATCTTTTCAAGGATATGGAAGAAACCTTCCGAACATTGCGCAAATATAGAGTCAAGCGAAATCCCCAGAAATGCCTGTTCAGAGCTAAAGGAGGGCGTTTCTTGGGGTATATAGTGACCGAGCGGGGATGAAGCAAATCCCAACAAGGTGAAAGCTCGCAAGACATGCTTCCTCCCGAAACACAAGGGAAGTGCAACGGTTGACCGGTCGGATAACCGCTTTGTCGATTCATCTCCAAAACCGCCGACCGGAGCCTGCCATTCTTCAAGATCCTACGCAGGCTACTAAGTTCCAGTGGAACGAAGAGTGTGACCGAGCATTTGAAGAGTTGAAAACATATCTGAATTCCCTGCCTGTACTGGCCAAGCCGATCGGAGGTGAGTCACTGTATATGTATTTGTCGTCAACTGAACATGCTGTAGGCTCAGCACTTGTGAGGGCGAGATGCTGAATCTCGCTACACCGGGCTCGAGAAGTTGGCCTTTGCATTGGTTCTAGCCGCTCGGCGCCTTCGACCGTATTTCTTGGCCCACACAATCATTGTCCGGACGAACAGTCCACTCGGAAGAGTCCTGTTGAATCCAGAAGCGTCCGGACGGCTTATCAAGTGGACGACAGAATTAAGCGAGTTTGACATCCAGTACCAGCCCCGCTCGGCGATTAAAGCCCAATCCTTGGCTGATTTTGTGACCGAAGTGCAGAGGCCCGAGCCGGAAGTTCTGTGGAAGATATATGTGGATGGGTCTTCCACTCGACTCGGAAGCGGGATTGGGATATTACTTATCTCACCGCAAGAAGAAAAGATGTACCTATCTGTCCGGCTGGACTACAAGGCCACCAACAATGAGGCAGAGTATGAGGCCCTTATAGCTGGATTACAGGCGGCACGACATGTGGGGGCCGGTCGGGTAACTCTCTATTCGGATTCACAGTTGGCCGCTCAGCAACTTTCCGGCACCTTTGAAATCAACTGTGTTCGGCTTAAACTCTACGCTGAGGCCTTTGAGGAACTCAAAGCTACTTTCCGAGAGGTGCTTATTCAGAAGATTCCCCGAACGGAGAACCAGGCGGCCGATGAGTTGGCCAAACTCGCGAGCTCAATAACGCCGATCGCCATTCAGCAGCCAATTGAAAAAACGCTGATGGTGGCGCATGTCGACCGGATGCAAGGCCTCGCGTTTCCAAGTGACTGGAGGACACCTATTATGGAATTCCTCCGTTCGGGCACCACACCATCCGATGAATATGCAGCCCGGCTCCTCAGAAGGGTTTACACTCATCGGAGATCAGCTTTACAAGAAAGCTTTCTCGCGTCCTCTGCTAAAATGTGTAAGCTCGGAAGACTCAGCTTACATCCTCCAGGAAGTACATCAAGGATCATGTGGAGGTCATCCGGGCGGACGCTCGTTAGCCAAGAAGATCCTTTTGGCCGGATACTTTTGGCCAACTTTACAATATCTACATGCCTTTCATGCGAAGTATCACAACTTCTCCCACCGACCGGCAGAGGAGATGAAGGCATCAACCATCTCATGTCCGTTCGATCGGTGGGGAATGGATATTGTAGGTCCATTTCCGATGGCGATCGGGCAGAGGAAATTTTACTAGTGGCGGTAGACTATTTCTCCAAGTGGGTGGAGGCCGAGCCGCTGCAAGATCACCGAGCAAATGGTTAAAAATTCATTTGGCAACACATCATTTGTCGGTTCGGCATCCCTCGCCGATTGGTGTCCGACAACGGGCGGCACGGGGAAGATGTTGGAGGATTGGTGCCAAAGCTACGAGATTGAGCAACATTTCACATCCGTGGCCTATCCTCGAGCAACGGTCAGCTGAAGTCGCCAACCGGAAAATTCTTCGCATTCTGCGCGACCGTTTAGGAGGAGTTGGCCGGACGAGGTGCCGAGCGTCTTGTGGGCTATCCGAACGACGCCAAAAGAAGGGACGGAGTCACACCGTTCCATTTGGTATATGGCGGTGAGGCTGTCATACCGGTCGAAGTGAGTCGGCCAGGATCCGGAACTATGATGATGACAACACCGAACGAAGAAACATAGAGTGGACTTGGTAGAAGAGGAGAGGGCAAAGGCGTCCGTTCGGCTGATACCGTCACGGATGAAGCAAAACTACAACCGACGGAATTCCCAGATCGTTCCAAGTCGGCGATCTCGTCTGGAAGAAAGTCAAGCGACGTCGGCAAGCTTGAAGCGCCATGGGCAGCCCTTTCAAAATCATCGAGAAGCTCCGCTCGGGAGATTATCTGGAGGATGAGGACGGACGGCAGATAGACCGTGGAGCGCGAACCACCTCCGGCCTTACCGGGCGGGGTGAAAGGTGTATCTAAATCACCGTGTATTTCATTTTCGACTAAATACTTGAAATGCGAGATGAAAAGTCAAAGGAGCGAATATAAGGCATTATCATCGAAGGCCTCCGAGCCGTCCGGGAGGTTTATGTGGTTAGACTTGTAAGCAAATAACCCGCGCCCGGAATTAAATTGGTCAAGCCGAACGCTCGAAGATCGAGGCCCCGTACCCTTCGAACGGAGGTATATTATCCGAGCCAAAATACTCGATGAAGTAGATCTGAGCCGTGCGGCCAGGAGGGCATTATCCAAGCTGGGGGAAAGGCGAAGAGCAACTCCGAACGGAAGTGTCAAAATTAGCCTTGACGGCCGTCTAGCCCAGACGTTAAACCTTAGAGCCGCGCCGACCGGCTATAAATATCCGCGCCGACGAGCACCGTCGTTAAAAATCAAGAGACGAGCCGGCGTCTATAAACCCTCCGAGCGGAATACCGACGAGCTCCGTCGTTAAAGATCGAGAGCACCGACCGGCTATAAATATCCGCGCCGACGAGCACCGTCGTTAAAATCAAGAGACGAGCCGGCGTCTATACCCTCCGAGCGGAATACCGACGAGCTCCGCCGTTAAAGATCGAGAGCCGCCGACCGGCTATAAATATCCGCGCCGACGAGCACCGTCGTTAAAAATCCAGAGCCGAGCCGCCGTCTATAACCCCGAGCGGAATACCGACGACCTCCGGCGTTAAAGCCCGAGAGCCGCGCCGACCGGCTATAAATATCCGCGCCGACGAGCACCGTCGTTAAAAATCAAGAGACGAGCCGGCGTCTATAAACCCTCCGAGCGGAATACCGACGAGCTCCGTCGTTAAAGATCGAGAGCCGCGCCGACCGGCTATAAATATCCGCGCCGACGAGCACCGTCGTTAAAAATCAAGAGACGAGCCGGCGTCTATAAATAATCCGAGCGGAATATCGTCGACACTGCGATTATTCGTATTCCCCGCCGATTGTCAGACCGAAGCTATTTTCCGATCGGACTCGAGGTATAAAAGGTTCGGATCGGCTTATAGCGAGCGATTCTGGCTAACAGCCCAGATTGATATGCGGCCGGACGGAAGAGCTGGGGAAAACACTTCATTCTGGAAGAATGCACCTCGAATGCCCGAGGTATGATGTGATAGAAGACGAGCGGACCGTACAAGTGTTAGCCAGGGAACAGTGCAAAAAGATAGAGTACACGAAAGGAAAGCATTTCATTAAAATTAGAACCTTAGGTCGAGTGGCCTAAGTACAAAAAGGTTCATGTTCAGCCGAGTGGCGAAATTACAAAAATTACTCGATGTAGTCGTAGAGGTCCCTCGGAATGTTGCTCAGGAGCTCCACTTGATCGCCGGCTGGAATATTGGTGGACTCCGGAAGAAGGCCCTTCGACTTCAGATAGGTCATAGTGGCCGTAATTGCCAGGTCGAAAGCCGAGTACATCCGCTCGCAAATTTTCTCCGAGAACTCGGGCGATCGGATGTAACTTTGTCGGAGAGCGGCGACTCGGCTCGGCTCGGCATCCCGGTATTCCT
Organism: Zingiber officinale; assembly: GCF_018446385.1. Taxonomy (NCBI): domain Eukaryota; kingdom Viridiplantae; phylum Streptophyta; class Magnoliopsida; order Zingiberales; family Zingiberaceae; genus Zingiber; species Zingiber officinale. The sequence continues at coordinate 4,102,782 of NC_055987.1, read as the reverse complement.
TGAAGGTTGCCCGGGAGCTTGTCGGGCCTCATTCAGATTCTCAATCTCCTCCGCGTCGGCCGAGCGGCCGCCTTCTCCCGGTCGAGTCGCTCCATCGGCTCCTTTATCTTCAACTCCAGGCCCCGGGCCTCCACGTTCTTCTTCTCCAGATCGGAGATGGCCGTGTTTTTCCTGTGTCTCTTTATCTCTCTGTCTCTCTCTTTTCCGACTGGGATTTGAGTTCTTGATCACTGTTTTCTTCGCCGCCGGACTCTCGGAACTGGAAGCTCCGTAGGAAGGCCAGTAAGCTGGGACCACCTGCCCGCAGTTGCCTTATCTCCTCGTCCGCCATAGCCAGACGGTTGGAAACTGCTATCTCTTCCACCCACCTCTGAAACGAGAAGGCGCAGTTGTTAGAAGCCGAGCGGAAATATTTTAGGTAAAACAAAAAAAAAAAAAAAAAAAAAACAACAAAAAACAGCGAAGAACTTACCCCCGTAGCCGCTTGCATGTGGCTGTTGGCTAAGTTCTGGAGAGGGATCAGTGCTACGCGCGCCCGAGCGTCGGCCCACATCTCGGCGAGGGGCCCTTTCAAAGTAACAGTGTGCTCGGGCACGGTCGTCCGGTCAGCTTCTGGCAGCAACTCTTCAGTCGGAAGATGAAGAGTAACCCGTATGGTGCGGCCGTGACCAGGGATCGCCCGACCGGGATCAGAAGCTGGCGCAGAAGACCGCGAATGGATGGCCGAACGTTGGACTGAACGGCGAGCGGGGGGGAGAGTGTCGACCGGAGTGGCCTCGACCGGAGCAGTCAGCTCGTCCCAGTCAGAAGAGGTGGCCCGGTCAGAGGGTTGGACCGCGGAGGTAGCCGAGCGTAGCGGGGTCTCCACTCGGCGTCTCTTTTGCAGTGGCTGATCCTCCTCCCGAACGGACCCTTCCTCGGGGGCCGTTGGTTCCCTGGAGGGGGTAGCTCCGCTGTCCACCTGCTGTTGAGAGGCCTGAGCGGCCGATTCAGCCTGGGTGCCGCTTTCTCCTTCGTGAGAACCGACCGGCTGAATACCCAGCACCTTCATTTCCTTGGCTGCCACGGCCTCCAGCGCCGCTGCCTTTCTCTTTAGAACGCCGGCCATCACCGAGTCCATGACGATGTCAGCTGCAGGAAGAGAAAAAGAAATCAGTTAGCAATTAAAGCAAGTGCCAAAGCAAAGTTCTTACCGAAGCCGGTTGGAAGTGGGGTCCGTATAGGACTCAGCCCAAAAATGTACATCACTCCCTCGTGAAGAAGCTTGTTGATGTCAAGCCGTAGACCGGCTAGTACATTTGCGGCGTGAAGATAGTCCGGTCGGGTCTTGAATTTCTTGATTCGGGAGGGAGGTAGCCGACTTGCCATTGGGTTCGGAAGGCAGGCGGAGGTAGAAATAATAGTCCTTCCAATGTTTATTGGAAGTGGGTAGTTTATTGAAGAAGACCAAACCGGGCCGAGCTTGGAACATAAAGGTGCCCGACTCGGCTTGCTTAGGATAATAGAAATAAAAGAAGACCTCCGGTCGGAGGGGAATGTTGTGAATCTTGAACAAAGCGACAACGCCGCAGAGGAGACGGAAGGTGTTTGGTACTAAACTTCCGAGCGGCACGCCAAAATAATTGCAGACGTCTGCTATAAAAGGATGGACGGGGAACCGCAGACCGGCGGTAAATTGGTCGCGAAAGACACAGAAACCACCGCGCGGCGGTCTGTGTGGCCGAGCGGCAGGACCAGCTAGGCGAACTTCGATATCCTCGGGGATTTCGAAATTGTCAGCCAAAATATCAAAATCCCGTTGTTCGAAACGAGATCGCATGGTAGTATACCATGGGCCTAAGGATTGTTCTTCGGGATGAGAAGAACTGGCCATGATCGGGGCAGAAGAAATCAAAAAGGAAGTTCCAAAGACGAAGGAATGGAATTTCAAAGACTCGAGCTAGGGGAAGAAATACGGATTAGATACCGGAAAGGAAGGAGGAGAGACCTAAAACCTTACTGAGGGGAGATGAATCGAGGAAAGGCGCCGGAGAGCGTCAGAAGGCAGCAACAAGATCGCCGGAGCTCCACAGCGCAGAGAGCAACAGTAGAGGTAACAGAGGCGTGTGAAGGCGAGAAGGAAACGAAGAATTTATAGGGTGAGGGCCGGTCGGCCTCCACCGTCGGATCCAGGTCACGGGAATCAATGCATACATCTAGCCGTTTATTTCGAATTGCTTCGGTCACATCAAAATATCATGCAACCGCCTCCGTACTCTGATGGCATTGCTCCACGTGGCAGTCAATCATTCGGAGCATTTAATGAAGGTATGATCGACATTGATGTCGAAGATTGGCGCAGAACGCAAGGAGATCCGGCGAAAGCCATCATTGATTCATTCAAGGATACCTCTGCCGCTGACCGGGCGGAGAAGATTAGCATGGAAGAGCCGTTCGGCTAGACTCACAGTCCATCGATCGGACTATCGCCTCCTTCGACTAGACTTGAAGGGAAGGCAAGTGATCCGGTAGTAAGAGCGGGCCCCCCTGCAAAGTCAACGCCAAGTGGAAGTCACCGGAACAGCCGCCCACCCAGAGGAGAGTGTGGTCCGACCGGACGGACGGCCATAGATGGCCGGTCCGACTGGACTGCCGGCCGGCCGATGGAATCGAGTACCCGGAAGGGTCCGGCCGGTTTGCACTTATAGTTGGTAGGCACCCTGTCAAATCGGGGTTCCGACGCTCAGTTAAAAAGGTCATGGACCGAGCTGACCTTTTGACCGATCACAGTCATAAAGCACCCCTGTTTGTTAGTCTCCACAAAGCACAAGTAAACCACTGCGGATGTCCGGTCGGATGTTTAGGTATCTTTCCGCTCGGACTACAAGTTTGGAGCAAAGGAAAGGGCCAGAGGATTTCTTTCTCTGACAACCTGTAGGTTTCACGTGTGTGTCATGCTCCAAATCTTGTGACAGGGGATTCTGCTGTCCCATCGAGGGCATGCTTTGACTGTAGCGATATGGGTCAGGTAAACTTTCTGACAGCCGCGTACCTAGGAAAGGACAGGTAAGCTTTCTGACAGCCGCATACCTAGGATAGGACAGGGGACACTTATGCACCTTGGTACGCGTGCCCAAACCTTTCACAGCTCTATATAAAGAACCTCAGGTTTCATCGACAAGGGATTTTCGGGTATGTACTCTGAGACTTCTGGAGCCACCTTGTTCATCGTGATTTACCTGACTTGAGCGTCGGAGGGTCGTCGCTGGGAATCCCCTTCCCGGCTCGACTTCTGTGCAGGATAGCCGGAGCATCTCGACACTAGTTGGAGACCTACATCAGCGAGCCTTGGAGCGCCACGTGCCCAGCGTCTATTGACTTCTGGTTCGGACAGGATCACATCCCTTGGAGCTTGGTGGTGGTGGCCGGACCTCTACTTCTCTTGGAGAATTGTGGTGGCCGAAACTTGCAAAGAAGAAGAAGGTGCTTGGTGGTTCTCATCTCGGAAGATCGTTGCCCACACAACGTCCGAGGTTAGAAGAGGAATACGGTAGAAGATCAAGAGGTCTTTTAGAAGGTATAACTAGTAATTTTTCCTTTCCGCATCATGCTAGTTATTTATGGAAATAATACTAAATACAAGAGGCATATGATTCTAGAGTTTCGAATTCGTTTTCGATATAGTGTTCTTTTGTTTTTCTTTTCCTTGTGATTTGATTGTTCTTTTCGGTTAACCTAAAGTTATTTTAGGAAATTAAGTATTAGCTTTCTATAAAATGTTTTGTCTAGTCGGTGGTGGTTGCTCCCATATCCAAGAAGGCCGTGTGCCTCGCCACGTCAGTACTGGGAACCAATTATGGAAATTAATATTTAATGGAATTAATAACTTAAGGTGATTTGGGTCGAACGTGTTAAGTTCCGCAGGAGATCCAAGTCAAAACCTAAAAGAACAAATAGATTAAGTTTTGGATCAAACGTGTTAAGTTCCGCAGGCGATCCAAAATTTAATTTAAAAGAACACATGGTAGCTAGGAAAAGGTTCAGACCTTTGTACAAAATTTTTGTACAGTGGAACCTCTAGGTTTTCCGAGTAGCAACCAACAATTGGTATCAGAGCTAGGGTTTTGCCTCTGTGTATTTGGTATTAGTTTAATTATGCACATGTCATACATAATTTAGGCAGGATAATAGTAGGATGTGCTAACTTTGTGAATGCAGGATCCAACTATTATGGATTATAGTTTTATGTATGTGATTGGACCCTTGGACATGTCAAGGGCATTTATATGTGTGTGCATGATTGTATTATAAAATACAGCAGGAGCTGTATTTAGTTTTATTAGGATTTTATTTTTGATCTAGATACATGTACATTCCATTTATGGAATATAGGATCAAAATTGTAAAATTCTATTTATGTCGCGGATCGAATCTTGCAAAGCGTGGAACCTTCTAAGGACCAGAGGCGCAGCGGAACAAGGAGCAAGATGGATGCGACAGCTAAACCCGGTGGCGGTGGTCAAATATGGCAGCAGCTTGGGATGACAACACACGGAGGACAACTAGAGATAAAAGTCATAATAGTTGAAAATTAGATTTTCTATTTATTGCTTTTATATTGTGCTGTGTGTGCATGTTAGTTTACAAGTTTTAGTAGGCTAGCATAGTTAAAATTCCTCATTAATAAATAACTAAGTGGGAGAGGGATTTTTAAGTAAATCCCATGGTCTCCATTACTGGTTTGTAAGTGATGCAAACAAGCTTGCGCGTTGGCTCTGAGTGTCTTCCTCCATAACGGATGAGCTTGTTTGCGGATCACTAGAATAGACTTCCATTTTTGGATGACTATAGGAAGTTAATTAAGAGCGTGTGATCTTCCCCAACGGAAGGGGCATAATCTTATTAATGGACTTAGTGTCAAGTAATGGTATACACTTAGACACATCTAATAGTATCCTCCCCATCGGAGTCACTGCTATTATTTGTGTGACCAAATGAAACCAACTATTAATTTGTCATAAAACTAGGTTGACAAGATAATAAAATTAAAGGGTTAAAACCCCTCTTACAAATGATTGATTTTGTATACGTCCACACTAACGTGGCATACAAAATTAACGGTGTTTGAGATAATTTTATTTGTCATAAAGTTACGTTGACAAGATAGTTAATGGGTAAAACCCTCCTCTTACAAATGTTGATTTTGTATACGTCCACACTAACGTGGCATGCAAAATTCACGGTGTTTTGAGGTGTTGGTAAATTTAAATAGTATTGTTAGAGGAATCAATATTATTTTAAATTTTGAGTCTTGACCAAATATTTGATTAAAGATAGACCAACTATTAATTTTATTCGTCATAAAGTAAGGTTGACGAGATAATAAAATTAAATGATAAAATTTCCTCTTTGAATTTGTATACGTCCACACTAACGTGGCATACAAAATTCATGGGGATTTTTAAGGAGTTGGTCTTAACCAAATATTTTTGTGATTCTTAAGAAGATGGTCAATCCCTAGCTGATATACTTTAGGATAGACTTAGTGGTCCCAATTATATGTGATTGGAAATAGAATTTGGACATTAAGGTAGACTGTCCTCTTAGAACTAAGAACAATATAGGTGTATTTTATTCATTAGTTGATACATGTTTAGTGGAGTTATCTACCGGTACCTGGTGTGTAGATATGGGAGCCACTGATCATGTCTGCAATTCATTGCAGGGTTCCAGGAAACCCGACAACTAAATGAAAATAAAAAACACCGTCCACATGGGCACTACTGCAAAAGTAGCAGCTGTTGTAGTGGGAGAGGTTTATTCTCTAATAGGAATAAAATTTGGATTATTAGGAATTGTCTTTACATACTAAGTTTAGAAAGAACCTGATTTCAGTTTCTAAACTATTATAGAATAGATATTGTGTCTATTTTGATAACAAAGTTGTTATCAAGAAAAATAGACAAGTTATCTATTCTGGTATGTTGGTTGACAATTTATAATCCAATAACTCCCATGACGCAACAAATGGAAATTAGTAACACATCTTCTAACTTTAAGAGAAAGTAACCTTCGAAAATGAACCAATTATATCTTTGGCTTCTAAGGCTAGGTTATATTAACTCAAGTAGGATTCATTGGTAGCTGATGAACTTTTGGGTTCATTAGTAGTGGAAATCTTTCCAACCTACGAGTCTTACTTGGAAGGAAAAATAACCAAGAAGCTTTTAAGTCTAAGGGGTAAGGAATCAAAGATATATTGGAATTAGTTCATTCTGATTTGTGTGATCCTATGAGCATCCATGCAAGAGGTTGTTTCAAATATTTCATCTATTTTATAGACAACTATTTGAGATACGGATATATTTACTTGATGTGCCGCAAGTCTAAGTGCTTTGATTAGTTCAAAGAATACGAGGCTGATGTGGAGAAACGGCAAAGTAAAAGTATCAAGACACTACGGTAAGATCGTAGTGGCAAGTACCTCTTGGGAGAATTTAGGAGTCATTTATCAGAAGTAGGGATTCAATCCCAACTAACTGCACCTGGTACACCCCAACAGAATGGTGTAGGAAAAGGAAGGTATAGGACTCTTATGGAAATAAGTAGATTGATGAGTTATCATTTTAAGGATATACTCTGGAAACAGGAGTGAATATAGTACCTTCTAAAGTCAGAACTCTCTACTCATATAGAATTGCTGAATAGGCATAAGCCTATTTCGAAGCATATTCGGATTCGGGTAGTCCAGCACATATGCAGAAGAGAGACAATGATAAGTTGGACAGGAATTCACTTGTTTGTGGGTTATCCTAGTGAAATGAAAGTAGGTTTATAGTCTTAAAAATCAGAAGGTCATTGTTAGCATCAATGACCGATTTTTAGAAAATGACTATGTAATAAACCATGTGCCTATAAGAAAATTTGTTCTTAAGGAAATAATAAAAGGCATGTCTAATCTAGTACCAACTGTACAAGATGAGATACCACAAGGAAACTGCAACACGTATCACAAATGATACACAATTGCAGAAAGTGCCTTGTCGTAGTGGGAGGGTTGTTAGGCAACCTAAAAAGATTCATGTTTTGGGAGAGTTTTTGGACTCGATCCCTGGAGGACATGAACCTGATCTCCGGACATATGACGAAACACTCTAAGATAAAGATGCAGCATCTTGGCAAAGAGTAATGAATAAAAGAATTAGAATATATGTATTCTAATAAAATCTGGAAGCTTGTAGAATCACCAAATGGTGTAAAAGCCGTTGGGTATAAAAAGGTCTATAATAGGAAAAGAGGGATAGACAGGAAGGTAGTAACTTTCAAAGCAAGGCTTGATGAAAAAGGAAACTTTTTCACTGGTAGTCATGCTTAAGTCTATCCGGATTCTTTTATCTATTTGGCAAGAGGATGTCAAGACAGCATTCCTTAATGGAAGTTTTGAAGAAAGCATCCATATAAAGCAACCAGAAGGGTTCATTGCAAAGGGCTAAGAGCATCTTGTGTAAGCTCAATCAGTCTATGGACTGAGGCAAAGCTTCAAGGTCTTGGAACATTCGGTTTATCAAAGTAATCCAGATCTATGGATTTATTTAGTAACTGGATAAGTCTTGTGTATACAAAAGATGTGATGGAAACGTGGTGGTATTTTTGTACTATACTTAGATAACATTTTTGGTAGTTGGAAACAATATCAAAATGTTGTCAGAAGTAAGGGTATGGTTGTCCAAACAATTCGATATAAAGGACTTGGGAGAATGTATATATTCTTGAGATCAAAGTAATAAGGGATCGCAAGAAAAGAATATTTTACTTACCCCAAGCTTCATACATCGGAAAAATCCTTGTTCGTTTTAAGCATACAAAACTCCAAGAAAGGTTTCTTACCTTTTCAGGATGGAGTAACTTTATCTAAAGATATGTCTCTGTAGACATCAAAGGAGATAAAGGAAATAAAGGCAGTTTTTTATGCTACGGCTGTTAGAAGCCTAATGTATGCTATGTACGAGATCAGAAATCTGTTTTGCCAAAGGCATAGTTAGCAGATATCAAAGTAAGCCTAGACAAGGACAGTGGACTGCAGTAAAGCATATATTGTAGTACCTTAGAGGCACTAGAGATTATATGCTAGCTTACAAGGCAGTTAATTTAGTCCTTGTGGGTTGCATGGATTTTGACTTCCAATCGGATAGGGACAATAATAAGTCAACCTCGGGGTTTTGTGTTTACTTTAGGAGGTAAAGTCATAACTATGGAAGAGTGATAAGCATAGGTGTTTTTCTAAACTCCACCATAGAAGCTTAGTATATGGCAAGCCTCTGAGGTAGCTATAAAAGCTGAATGACTCAATAATCTCAAGATAAACTTAGATATGATTTCTGGTTTGTCCAAAGATTATTACAATTTATTGTAATAATGTTGGTGCAGTAGCAAACTCGAAGAAACCATAAGTCTATAAAGGCAAGTAAACACAATAGAGCGCAAGTACCACCCAATACGAGAAATCGTATAAACGAGGAGAAGTTGTTGCTGCCTAGATTGCATCAGGTGATGACCTATAGATCCTTCCACCGAGGTCCTTAAGGCAAGAGCTTTTGATGGACACGTTGAAGGGTCAGGAATCAGATGTATGGCAGCAGATATGGCAGCTTAGTCTTTTAGTATAAGTGGGAGATTGTTAGGGTGTATACTAAAAGCCTAGCTTTTGGTATAAACATTTATCTAGTAATAAGAATCACATTGGTCAAATGTCTACATTTATGATAAATGTAATTGTTCAATTAATTTATATTGTAGATAACATGGTGTGTGGTGTCACACACAGAGGATCATGTTATCAGTACCTTATAAATTATAAACAGTAGCTCACGACCAAAATGGAAAGGAACAAACCATTAGAAGGTCGTAGTGTAATTAGGTATCAGTTTATCTTGACTGTATAATTACACTAATACACTTAGAGTGTATTGAGTAGGACCATTTGAGGTCGTTTCTTTTATACTGATTTTATAAAGAAACAAAGACCTCGGTTATTATGGAAGTGTGTGCTCTTAATCCTAATATAAAAATAAGCACATATATTTGATATTTATTTCTTTAATTTATCAATGGGTGAGATTTAGTTCGATGAATCAATAAGCCCGATAAGTTGGGAAATGGTATCACTTATAGTGTGTGTTGTTGATTATAGAAGGAAACTGTGTCCTAGAGATAATAGGTTGATAATGTCCTCAAGAGGAGCTCATAAGGATTGTCATGTTAAACCCTGCAGGTGGACCTAGTCCGACATGATGATAAGGTTGAGTGGTACTACTCTTGGACTAAGATATTAATTAAATGAGTTGTCAGTAACTCACTTAATTAGTGGACATTCGATATCTTAAACACAGGGAGACTAACACACTCATGATAAGAAGGAGCCCAAAATGTAATTTGGGATTGGTGCGGTAGTTCAATAATAGTTCTCTAGTGGAATGAATTATTATTGATAAAATTAAGTTGTGTGTTCGAGCGAGCACGGGATGCTTAATTTTATCGGACCAAAACCAATTCCTCCTCTCGGGCCCTATCGTAGCCTCTTGTATATAGAGATTTATACCCACCACATACCCACCTTCTTACTCAACCAATAGGGGCCGACCAAGCTAAGCTTGAAGCTCAAGCTTAGGGCTAAGGTGGCCGGCCAATAGCTTGAAGCCCAAGCTTAGGTGGCCGGCCACATCATATTAAAAAGGATTTTTTATTAAAATTATTTCTTATGTGGATATCATAGTTTTAAAAGAGAGTTTAAAAATTAAATCTTTCCTTTTAAAAGCTTTCTACAAAAGATTAAGAAAAGATTTGAAATCTTTCCTTATTTGTAGATTGAAAGGAGATTTTATTTTTAAGAAAAAATTTTCTTTTTAACCATGATAATAATTTAAAAGAGAAGTTTAAAAATTAAATATTCTCTTTTATTAGTTTCTACAAAAGATTAAGAAAAGATTTGATATCTTTCCTTATTTGTAGATTGAAAAGAGATTTTAATTTTTAAGAGATAACTTTCCTTTTGGAAATTATCCACATGTTTAAAAGAAGAATTTTAATTTATAAAATTTCCTTTTTATTAACCACCATGAAGGGAAAATTATTGGAGAAATTTTTTATAAATTTCTGGAGACAAATTAGGAAGTTTTAATTAATTAAAATTCTCCTTGTTTATAGCTTGATGGTGGCCGACCATGTATATTGAGAAGAGGATAATTATTTTTAATTAAATAAATTTTTCTTTTTCATGGCAAAAGAATTAAGGAAGTTTTTAATTAAATTTCCTTATTTGCCAAGACCAAGGATTATAAAAGAGGGGGTAGAGGTGCCTTCATGGGTGATCAACTCTATTATTCTTCTCCTCTCTTTTCCTCCTTGGTGGCCGGCCCTAGCTTCTTCCTCTTCTCTTCTTCTTATGGCCGGCGGCAACATCTCTTGGAGCTCTTGATGGTGGCCGGTTCTAGCTAGGAGAAGAAGGAGAGAAAGGTGGTTTTGTTTCTTGCATCCCTTGGAGCTTGGTGGTGGTGGCCGGACCTCTACTTCTCTTGGAGAATTGTGGTGGCCGAAACTTGCAAAGAAGAAGAAGGTGCTTGGTGGTTCTCATCTCGGAAGATCGTTGCCCACACAACGTCCGAGGTTAGAAGAGGAATACGGTAGAAGATCAAGAGGTCTTTTAGAAGGTATAACTAGTAATTTTTCCTTTCCGCATCATGCTAGTTATTTATGGAAATAATACTAAATACAAGAGGCATATGATTCTAGAGTTTCGAATTCGTTTTCGATATAGTGTTCTTTTGTTTTTCTTTTCCTTGTGATTTGATTGTTCTTTTCGGTTAACCTAAAGTTATTTTAGGAAATTAAGTATTAGCTTTCTATAAAAGGTTTTGTCTAGTCGGTGGTGGTTGCTCCCATATCCAAGAAGGTCGTGTGCCTCGCCACGTCAGTACTGGGAACCAATTATGGAAATTAATATTTAATGGAATTAATAACTTAAGGTGATTTGGGTCGAACGTGTTAAGTTCCGCAGGAGATCCAAGTCAAAACCTAAAAGAACAAATAGATTAAGTTTTGGATCAAACGTGTTAAGTTCCGCAGGCGATCCAAAATTTAATTTAAAAGAACACATGGTAGCTAGGAAAAGGTTCAGACCTTTGTACAAAATTTTTGTACAGTGGAACCTCTAGGTTTTCCGAGTAGCAACCAACATGAACCAGCTCACCGACCGCTCATCTAGTTAGCTTTTAGATAAGATCAATGGTCACTACAAAAATTTCCTAGTTTACTGATGGAATATACTGATGAAATATTATTCCATCAGTATTTATTCGATATTACCAATGGAAATCAACTTTCATCAAAAATCAAATTTTTTTTCAGGATTCCCGATGGAATCCTATTTTCATCAGGAATTACTGATAGAATTCTATATTCTGTTAGTAATTACCTACAAAAATAGGATTATATTAGGAATTCCCAATGGAAATAGGATTTTGTCAGGAATTCCTGACGGAAATAGGATTCTGTCGGGAATCTCAAAATTATTAGGGCACCCGTGCCCTTCTTTCCTCTCCGGCAACATGACTCATCTTCGGTAGTGTGACTTCTCTCCGGCAGTGTTTCCTGTTGGTGCAGGGAGCACCAGACGATCGAACCTGTGTTTTGATAATATCAAAGGGTTCAAAATTAAGTTGTCTTGTGATCTATCAAGTTAAACTAAGTGTGCAGGAAAGTACTAAGTGATTTTAGACAAAGGAAAGTCTTAACTATGGTTAGGAAATGAAGTCTTGGTCCGGGGGACTGAACGAAGTCTTGGTGGGTCGAGGACTTTGGCCAAAATCCTAGAGTCGAGGATTCCAAGTGAAAATCCAAGGGATCGTGGACACCAGGTGGAATACTGGACAGGTCATGGAGCGGACATCTGGCATGAAGTCCTGAAGTCTCAAACATTGAGCAAAAGTCCAGATAGTCTGGAGGATTAATCTGGCAAAAGGTAATTTCTCCTAAGAGGAGTAGATGAAGATGCGTTCCTTGAAGAGGAAACAGTATATGTCGGTCCAACCTAGAGTTTCAGCAAAATTCAAAATCAAGATCGAACAATCCAAAGGTTGTCAAAACTTGTCTTTCTTTAAATATTATTGTCTGGACTAACCTTGTTTTGCAAAAAGTGGAAGCTAGAAAAATGATGGTCCAGCCGCCCGGGATGCCTCAACAAAGGGGCGCCCTGGCAAGGTGCCTGGCCAGGCGCCTTGGCAGTCTGGACACCTGGAAGTGCTCTAGGCACCTGGACCGCTAAAGTTTGATCTGTTTGCCAAGCTAGAGCGCATTGATTGGATAGGCCTATGTCACGGTTCGGGCGCTCGGGGGTGGTCTGGGTGCCCGGGGTGGTCTGGGCACCTGGGGTTGGTCTGGGCGCCCGAAGGTAGATAATTTTTGAGATCAAGGTTCAAACAGAGCACGCCACATCAGCACAGTCCAGGCACCCAGGAGGTGCTCTAGGCACTCAGAATGGGCTATAAAAGAAGGCTTTGACCAGTGGCACAAGAACAACATTCTAAGCATCTTATGCTTCTGTGCCCTGCTATGAAAAGCTTCTACGACACCCGAAAGCTGCTCTGACGATGACTGATGCTAAAGCTTTGATTCTTCAAGTTGTTGGTATTGTTTACATTTTAATTGCATGTACTTAAGTTGAAATTGTACTTGTAATTTTCCATTCAATTAGTGATTGACCATCGAAAGCACTCTCACATGCGAGCCTAGGAGTAAGAGTTGTCATAGGCTCCGAACGAAGTAAATCATGGTGTGTTCACGATTGCATTGTTTCTGTCTTTCTTTATTCCATTGTCTTATCTCTTGAAAGTATTTAAACAAGCACGAAGTCGCGAGTGTTATTCACCCCCTCCTCTAGCACATCTCGATCCAACATTTTCTCTAGGAAATCTTCTTCCCTCATTTTTTTTACCTCTTTTCCTAGTCTTTAGCGCCTGCCGGTGTACATGCTGCCAAGCGTGGTGGCGTTTCTGCCAGCCAGCCGCGTGTTGGCGGTTGTGTAGTTCACTAGCACACGGTTGACGGTATATCCGACCGCCAGTCGCGTGCTAGTAGTGTGTCCAACAACTTTACACATGTTCAACCGCCAGTTGTTGGTTGCCAGCTGTTGGCTGCCAGGCTGTTGGCCACCAACTATTAGCAGTGTGGTTAGCTACCACCTGTTGGATGCGACTGGTCGCGTGGCCGACCACCACCTGTTAGATATAGTTGGCTGCATGCTCGGCCTCTAGCTCGCAGTTGGGAGCTTGTACGATTATCAACATTTTGCTAAATTTCTAACTAATTTTAATTATATTTTTTTGTTGTGATTGTTTCTGTTAAATTTTAGGTATTTTTGTTTTTTATTTTGTAGTGTATTGCATCTGCTACTCTTTTTTTATTAGACTACTCTCTTTAGGTATAATTTCTTAAACAATACATTTACATATATTCTATATTAAATAGTTGACATCTTGATGGTGATTTGTAGGTTAATAGTACATATATGTTTTATGATAATTGTTATGCTTTATGGTAATTGTTATGCTTGTGTAAATTTATGCTTTAGATAGTTGACATCTTGATTTTAATAATATGAGTATTAAACATGTTAAGTGATTAAGTTACATAGTTCTCGGCATATTAACTAATTTGGAGATGCACATGCTTGTGTAATGGGTGTAACTAAGTGCGAGCAACCTAGGACAAGTGTTCTATTGAAATTTCAAATGGACAAGAATTTGTAGTATCATCTGAAAGAACTAAAGTTTCCTTAATTCCTATTTTATATTTGATTGTTGTACTTAAGCTTAAATCAAATTGTACAAGTTTAATAGTGTTTTAAATTATATTTTTATTAGGTGACAATGTATATGAACAAATCTTGGATGTATAATTGATTAGAAAATGAATTTATTAGAGATGATTTTATTACTGAATGAATGTATGAATGATTGACAATGTATTTTCTAAGAGTTATCCAAAATGTATAAATGATGTTGAGTTATGGTATTCATGTAATCATTCAAAATGTAGAAATAGAGTCTTCCGTGATGTGGATACCATGAAAGTACATATATATAGAAATAGTTTTGTGCTAAATTATTACAATTGGTACTATCACAGATAACCTTATTTGTATGAACCAATTGAGCCTTCTGGTGATTCATCATCTAGTATAACTTTTACTGTACATGAATCATCATCTTATGATGTTCCAATGCAATCAATGGTTCACGATGTAATAAATATTACAGTTGATTACTCCAATATAGATGAAATATCAACACCTGAAGATCAACAACTATATGAAATGTTAAAAGATAGTGAAATAGAAGTGTGGGAAGACATTCCCTCTGGTCATTCTCAACTATCAGCTACTGTTATTTTTCAGAAAGATGTTATGATGACATATGTCAATCGATATCAGAGTTGCTTCCTACTGATAACATAATGACTGATAGTTTTTACAGTATAAAAAATTGATTAAAGATTTAGGTTTGCATATAGAGAAGATTGATTATTATATAAACAACTGCATGATATTTTGGAATGAAGACAATGATTTGAGTGAATGCAAAATCTATACTCACCCTCGTTATAATCATCGTACTCACATACTAAGGAAGAAAAGGAAAAATATTGCTTGGAAAGTGATGTATTACTTTCCTTTAACTGCTAGACTTCAACACTTGTATGCATCTCTTGCTACAACTTGCCACATAATGTGACATCGTGAACATAAGCACGAAGGAGGTATTATGTGTCATCCTTGTGATTCTCCTGTATGGAAATATCTTGATACTGTATTTCCCTCCTTTTCAATGGAACCGCGTAATGTCAGATTGAAACTCTTCGTAGACAGATTTCAGTCATTTGGTCAATCGGGACAACAATATTCATCTTAGCCAGTTATATTAACACCGTATAATTTACCACTATGGATGTTCATGAAAGATGAATTTATATTTTTTTACCGTGCTAATTTTTTATCCAACCAATCCCAAAGAGAAGATTGATGTTTTCTTACAACCTTTAATTGCCGATTGAATGAACTATGGAATGTAGGGTCGGTTACTTATGATGTTGCAAGTAAAACTAATTGTAGATTGCATGCTGCCTATGGACGATTAGTGATTTTCTAGCATATTCAATATTATTGAGATAGAGCACAACTGGTACATTAGCATACCCACACTGTATGACAGATTCTGATGTATTTTCATTACCTTGTAGTGGAAAGATATCTTGGTTTGATAATCATCGTAAATTTTTACATATTGATTACCCTTTCAGGAGAAATAAAAAAAATCCTAAAAAATATTGTAATAAAAAAACCTCCTCGACAGTCCATGCTTCAGGTGAAGAAATTATTGAACAAATAGATAATTATGAATTTCTACCAGTATTTTAACTTAGTTCCGATAAGTTATAAATACATTGTTAGGATGTGTAAGTTAGGTTGGAAGAAAAGAAGTATTTTTTGGAGTTGACATATTGGAAGTATCTACTTATTCGATATAATTTAGATGTTATGCATATTGAGAAAATTTTCTTTGATAATATCTTCAACACTATGATGAATGTGCCTAGAAGAACTAAAGACACTGTAAAAATCATGTGAGAAATTAAAAGAACTAGTCAACAGACTAGAGTTGCATTAGAATTAAACAATCAATAGATTTCTAAAAGATTGTTATATATTGGACAAAGATGGTAAGCAAACTTTATATAATTGGTTGAAAGAAATCAAATTTCCAGATAAGTATGTTTTAAATATGGCTCGATGCATGGATACGAATAGGATAAAGATGTTTGGAATGAAGAGTCATGACTGTCATGTATTCATGCAAAGACTTATTCCAGTAGATTTCTATGATTTACTTTCTTATAATATTTGGCAAACACTCGCAAAATTGAATCTATTTGTTAGAGATTTGACAATGATGTGTATTATGATGGATGATATGTTTCAACTAAAAACATACATTTCTCTCATATTATATAAACTGGAATGTATGTTTCCACCCAATTTATCTGATTTAATGGAACATTTATCAGTACATTTATCATACGATGTACAAATAGCAGGTCCTGTGCAATATAGATGGATGTATGCATTCAAATGATTTTTGAGGGAATTAAAGAATAATGTTTGTAACAAAGTAAGAGTTGAGGGGTTAATATATAATGCTTATCTGGTTGAAGAAGCATTTTTTTCTGCTCCTATTATTTTGTTGATAGTATGCAAACAAGACATCCTAGTATCCTAAAAATTCTGATGATGTTTCTCAGCTAATAGACCTATCGATACTTTCTATTTTCAAGTTTCCTTATAAGTTAATGGGTGCATCGCTTTCTAGATGGTTAACCCAAGAAGAATATCATGCTGCAAGCACATACATACTCTTAAACTGTGAAGAGGTCAAACCATACCTAAAGTAAGTTGACTTCTCTAATCAAACATTTATCCTCTGTTTAATTATTTTACTTGATATCCCAATTATCTTAAAATTACCTTCTTTTCCAACTTGTACGAACATCAACTATATCTACAAAATTCATCAATGGGTGCAAGTGAGATAGTTAAAAAGTTAGAAGCTGAATTTGCATTATAGTTTTAAATATATGTAATTTAGAGAATTTATCAAAATTTTAAGTTCATGTGTATTAAGAAGTGTCCTAATGTTTACTATTTTTATAGGTAAAAGACCATAGAATATCAAATGTGTAAGATAATAAGATAATAAATCTTGCATCAAGACCCCTCTATAAAATAAAGGCCTATTATGGTTATTATGTTAATGGCCTCAAATTCCACATGGCACAACGAGATTCACGTAGATTAACCTATAATTTAGGTATTTACGTCAAAGATCTATGAACAACAATAACACTCAGTTTGATTACTATAGTAGACTTGAGGAAATTGTTGAGGTTGAATATCCTACATTATCTATAAAATGGTGTGTGTTATTCAAATATTCATGGTATAATCCTACCCCAAGAACAGGTATCAGAATACATCCAAACTATAATTTAATTGAGGTTATTCGAAATTGCAGAACATGTGAGATATTGCAGTAGTCTTGGCTAAGACCATTCAGGACACGAATGGAGAGTTCATCAAAGTTAACTTTGACATTCATAAGCACATCAATGTTTCATTTGATGTCTTGCATATAATCAGTGATAGATCTATTACCCTGGTAAGAGATGGCAAGAATTTGATGATGAGTTATAATCCTGTCACGTGAGGGAGCAGTGTAGGTTCCTCTAGTATCTGTCACATGTCTTTAGATGAAGTTGATGAAGAAATAAATTGCACAAGAGTAGGAGGCATCGAACCTATAATAAAAAAATGATTAACCAAGCTGGGTAACGTCGAGTCTGGGGTGAGCGGCCCAACCTCACGGAAGTTTCTCACCGACCACCAGGGTAAATCGGGAAGTGCTCATAGCGAGCAACTCAGAAGCTCAACATCCTTTAGTTGCGTGCCCCATTTGGATATCGAACATATAATAGCATTGAGGAGAAGTTGATCCTGACAGAGCCAAAGAATATGATCAGGATTCGCCTGAGGGAGCGTGGTGCCTATAGGCGTTATCTGTGTAGGGAGACAGGGACGTAAGCCATCAACAAATCCAGTAAGTCATCAGAATAGAAGAGACGTGAACTACAAGTGCTAGGCAGAGTAATTGAAGATGGTAAATTTCAACGGTGCCTAAGCATTAACGTTGAGAACCACAAGGGCAGAAGATGAATCATGAGCATTTATGAGAGATATCCGACGAGTGATGTCATTGGCAGTAGCCATGGTAGAAGGTGGTTGGTGGATATTATGGGCGGCGTTTAGGGCTTGAGGAGAAAAGAAAAAAAAAAGTTGATGTTAAGATTAGCACTTTGATATCATGTTGACGATAAAATTCATTTATTTTATTAATGATAATATACGATATATAAATACTATTACAAGTATAAAATAGTAAAATACGTAAAATAAGAAAACATATAAAATAGGAAATAAATAAATATTTTCTAATAATAATTATTCTATAATAAATAATATCAAAAAATTTAACTAATGTGCTTTTCTTAATGAAAATAAGTATTTTATTAATTTACGCATTCTATCACAACTGCTAAAATTTTTTTCCCTTTAAATTGGTATGTTATTTTTAATTAATCCAAAAAATATTGGAACAGTTAATGTTGAATATAAGACAATTGATTTAATCCTATTTAAATTTTTCATGGATTGTTAAGATAGATCAAAGGTACTAATTTTAGACCGTCTAGAAGTCTAATATCTTAATTAAGTATCATATTTAAAATAAATCTTATAAATATATAATAATTAGAGATTATAACTTTGAGACTTTTCTATAGGGCAGTAGCCGAGGACAATTTTTAATTAATCCAACATCTTAAAATGACGTCCTTTTGTTTTCATTATAAAATGTTTGGTTTTGGGAAAAAAAGAGTGTTACACAAATTAAATATTTATCTTTGTAATTATATAAAATAAATGTTTTTGATTAATGCTTATTGAATGGTCGAGAAGAACCTACTGCATCAAATACTTTTAACAGCTGGGTAATTAACGGAGCTTTTGGTTTATTTATATTTTCATTTTTATTTTTAAAAAATCCTAATTTTTTTTAAAAAAATAAAAATGATTTTCTATACTTTTTGCTCTCTCTTTTTCATTTTTATTTTTAAAAAATCCTAATTTTTTTTTTAAAAAAAATTAAAATGATTTTCTATACTTTTTGCCCTCTCTTTTTAGAAAACAAACTTAAAAAATACAACCCAAACATATTTTTTATTTTCTAAAAAAAAATAAAATTAAAAAATAATATAAAAAATATAAATCAAACCCTCTTTAATACTTTTTATTAATCAAGCTGAATCAGCTTCCAATTAAATTAAAACGCGTCAAAAAAAAAATTATTGTCACGTGCCAATTGGAGAGGGTGTTTGGTTAAATGATGAGAATGATTATGAGTATGAGTTTGATAGTAGGGTGGAATGAGAATAAGAATGGAAATGAAACCGATCAAGTTATATGGATTTGGTTGATTACCATAAATATGATAATCATTCCCAAAATATGATTCTCAAACCCACAATCTAAACACTATATTTTATTATCATTCCATTCTCTCATTTCCAAATTCATTAATCAAACACCCTCTGAATATAATGACAGAAGTGTGCAGCTTTAATTGAATCCCAACGACCTTCTAGTCAAATTGGAGGTAACGTGAGATTAAGGGAAGCGAGAATAAATATTCCGATTTGATTAGAAAAATTAATGCTAGTAAAATTTTTCACTTCGCCCTTTGAAATTTCATCTGATTTTTAATGCGTTATAACGTTATAATAAGAAGTTGTTGTTCGTTGAAGGGGCAAAATTGAAAATGTACAAAATCTGATTAGCTCCTGAACCAATGCACGTTCTCATGTTCGTTGCACACGAACCCACGTTCTCGAATACAACGTAAAATTATATATGGAATCGTATCATTTAGAATTTTAATGTTTTAATAAATTTTTAAATTATTAATGTAATATATTAAAATTGTAAATAAATAAATAAATAAAGTTCTGACTATTAAAGGTGCTCTTCTCCGTATCACATGGGGCCTTACTGGGGACGTGCACTCAAGGGGCCATGTGTTGGAGCCGGATTGTGAAGTTTGTTGGGGCATGTCTTAGCACATGAAATTTGATGCTATCAATGGGGATGGAAATTTTGGTTGCAATTGAAAGTGAAAATTATTTTTATAAGTAAATTTTATTGTTCAGAATTTGACCGGCTAAAATAAATTGTAATATATATATATATATATATAATTAAATTTTGATCATTTAGTACTATCTTATTTTTATATTGAGTTGTATTCTATGCCACGTTGCTGTCTATGAAGCATATTTTAAAAAAACTGATGTCAGGCAATCAAGAATTCCTTTTGAAAAACACTTTATATAAGTTGAAAAAAAAGACATTAAAAATTGTGTCAAGTTTTAGATTTGTAATTTTTCTTCTCGAAATTAAGATAATATACATGAATTAGGTCATAATAAAATTTATTTAGAATTTTAATCATCAATTTAATGTTTAATGAATTTTTATATTATTAATATGATATATTAAAAAAATAAAAGATTTTTGACTATTAAATATCCTTTTATCCGTGTCACGTGGGGCTTTACTGGTGGTGAGGTGCAATCATGTGCCGTGCGTTTGAACTAGAGATGATCATGAATCGAATTGATTCAGTTATTAGGATAAAAAATTATCCAGTCCTATTAGATTAGATAATATAATATCAGCATCATATATTCGACTTTATATTCGACGGTTCTTATGTATCAGATATCTTACGGTTTGTCAGTTATTTGAATATTTAATTCTATATCAAATAAAATATAAAATATAAAATATAAATATAATAAAAAAATAAAAATATTTTAAAATGAGAATAGACATTATTTATTACATGTTGTAGCAGTTAATCGACAGTGACTGTTATAATATGTAGCAGCGATATTTTTTTGATTAGGGGTGATCGCAGATTGAGTTTGGTTCGATTATTAGGGTAAAAAAAATATCTGACTCTACTAGATCATGTAATATAATATCAGAATCCTACGTGATGGCATAGTGTCAAAAGGTAAATCACGGACGGTTACTAGCTAGTATTTGGAATACTAATATATAAGGAAGGTATTTATCTTGATTTTACCGAGATTCGAATCTCAGACAATACCTCATGTACTAGTCATTAGACGGGGCCGAATCTTCTGGACCAGAAATCCCTGGTCCCCTCCTGAACCACATTCCTCATATAAAATCCTCTCTCACGCACGCACGTGCACGCGGCAACGCACAAAAAAAAACAAGCCCTAGCCTCTTCCTCTCGTCGCCTACCTCCAGCGAGCCCTGTCTCCCCTCCCTCCGACGTTCCAGCCCCGGCGACCTCCCTCCCACGACCTCAAGCAAGCCCCGTCCCCCCTCCCTCCCGCGGCGACCTCCAACGACCTCAGCGTCGCCTCCCTCGTTGCCTCCCTCCAGCGAGCCCTGTCCCCCCTCCCTCCGACGTTCCATCCCCCGACGACCTCCCTCCCACGGCCTCCGGCGCCCACGGCGAACTCCAGCGGTCTCAGTGTCGCCTCCCTCCCTCCAGTGCCCGCGGTGACCTCCAGCGGCCTCAGCGTTGCCTCCCTCCCTGCAGCGCCGTCTCCAGCGCCGGCCTCCCTCGTCACCACTCTCCAGCGCCGCCCTCCTGCACACGCCAACGCACAAAAAAAGCCCTAGCATCTTCCAACTCCAGCGTCGCCTCCCTCCCTCCAGCGCCGGCCTCCCTCGTCGCCTGCGGCCTCCCTCCAGCGCCCTCTCCAGTCGCCTCCCTCGAATTCGATTCCAGCGACCTCCGTCCTTGGCACCGTGTGGACAGAGCAATTTGAAGATTATTTAAGCAATGCAAGCGGTGTTGTGCATTTGGAACGGATCTTGATCTTTGAAGATCTCTGTCAAAGGTTGGTCCTCTACATCTTCTCAAATATTCCAGTCATCTCCATTTTTATGTGTGGATTGTTCTTAATTCTAGAATTTCGTGTTATTTGCAATTCATTTATTCTTTTCTTACATACAACCCTTTTGCTGCCTAAGCTAAGCTTCACCAATTCTTCATTTTTAACTTGCATAAAATCCTGTCAATTGTACTTCTAATGGTCATACTTTGTTAGTAATATATATTTGGTTATGTTATTCAGTTACTTGTGGGTTTGCATTCATTCTACTGTCATATGTGTAGATGTTATTGACATGTAAACTGGCAGTGCATTTAGCGTAGAAGTTATGAAATCTGGAGAACATTTTTAAGTGTGTCACGACATCTTGTTTTTTTCCCCTATGACCAGGTTTGGGGACAATGTCTGTTAGATGAATTTATTGAGTTTTCAGTTGGATTAAGTGCATCCACTTCTACACATTTTCATTTTCTGTTGTCTTTCAGATCCAACTATCATTGTGCAAAGAAGAAAGAGAACTAAGCACCAACTGGGTTCAAGACAAAAAATGAACGTATTTTTTTTTAAAGATAAAGCAAGCACACAGGAGATATCGGATCAAGTAAGAAGTCAGAGAAGAGTTGACTTTGTTTCTCACGCTGATCAGGTTCCATACTCCTGACTATAGAGTATTGACTGACTGAAGTTTACCCTTTCTTAGATTGCTAATGCAGATTTTTTTTAAAAAAAATTTGTGGATATGCAGGACGGGCACCAAGAACAGTTGCTTGGTCTCTGACCTACTCCCAAGCTGCTAGCTCTTTGGCTGTCGAGATATAATGGATGTTGATCTAGTGATGGAGAATGATGAGACTAATTTTGAAGCCTAAATATTGAAGGAAAAGTCCTTGGATCATCCCTAACTATTATTTTCTTCTTAATACATGGGTTGCTTATGCTTGAGGCAGTGTATGTCAATTATTTACAGCAAATTTATATGAAATTAACTCATCTGAGTTTGTAATTTATTTCACCAAGAATTTTCTTGTAGCATTCTACTTGGAAATCCCAAATAAGATATTCAAGTCATTAAGATTGTGTTCCATTTCCCATTGTTCTATTTCTTTCAATGATTCAATGAAGCCCAAAACTTCATTTCATAAGGGTCTTTGTTTTTTTTTTTTTTTTGCACTGCACTCAACTTAAGTTCGCAATTTGGCGACTAATAAGGATCGTTATTATGAAATTTGCATTGATTTATTTTGTGAATCGCCTACAGAACTTATCTGAGCTATAAAGTATAATTTGCATTTTGATTACATATAAAATAATAAATATTCTTTCAAGGTTGCTGGGTGTTAATTACAAAAATTCCTTTCTATACAAAATATGGATCAACATGAACATAAAAAAAAAAGTTATATGAATCAATGTGTCATCAAAACATACATATTTTTTGTTACAAAGGCCAAATCTTTTACACATCACTGATACACAGTCACCATCATGGTAGCTCAACAAAAAAAAGAGCATACCTCAATGAGGAAACAATGTTGTGTGGAGGTGGATCCCTCTTCCATCTATGGTTTTCCTTTTTTTTATATATAGTACAAGCATCAAAGAATGGTTGCGTATCTTCAACAAGTTATACGAGGACCTACGCTTTTGGAACGCGTCATGAGCATTTGGCACGAGGATGATTTGTCGGACTGTAGGCACAGCCTTCCAGTAGTTCCATATCTTCCTCAAATGTGAATATGGATGCCATTTCTGGATTCTCCGGTAGCAACTTTGATGCCAGAAACCCAGCAATTGTCCATGTTTGATACAATCGTGATTGATTACTGATGAATCTTGCGGTCAGGGTGTCATAGTATTCAGGCCATTGATCATTCGAAAGCCTTTTCTCAGCTACTGAGACAGCTTTACGAGCTAATTCAGGCCGGCCCATCTTGATGCAAGCCAATGTGAACTAGAAAATCACAAAGGCAACTCATTTAGTAACACGATTGGAAGTAATAGTGTTAGAGAACTATCGATGAACACTTATAATACCTGCCATAGTAGGGTAGGTCATGGTCCACCATTATGATATGACTAAGGCCTGCAAAATATATAGTGCTATTAGATCAAGAAACTAAGCAACTACAACAATCATCAAAGATAACTTTTATGGATACCTGTTGCCTATGCTTTTAGAATAACAAGTGATATTTGGTATCACTAACATCAACAATTTGTCATATTAGTAAAGAATGACGGAAATATGATTCACAAATTATCGAGTGTTATTAGATCAAGATACTTAGCAATTATGACAATCATCAAAGAGAACTTTTGAGTTTATGGTGGCTTATTACTTTTGCTTTTAGAATAACTAGTAGCATTTCATATCACTAGCATCATCAATATATCATATTGGTGAAAGATGATAGAAAACTGATTCAAGTTCTAAGCCATGAAGATGAGATTCTCATTAAACAGAAGGCTATGTTGGGTTTTTTACTTACGCATTTTTCGGATCACTTCCAGTAATTATGTGCCATTCTTCATATTCTAACGCAGGATAACATATCTTCAGAGGTATATTCCAATGAAATCCTTCCATTTTTTCTCCATCAGGTTCAGAATCTCCTCGGCTTGTCTCGGAGTGGGTAAAGATGAAGTGATAGCCCATAGATTACCCAGTGAGAAGAACCAGAAATTCATGTGAGCTGGCTGAAGGTTCCCAATCAAGTAGCCACCTTTTTCAGGAATCCAATCAACTAGCCAACTAGGAATTTGCTCCGGATAGATGTTGAATTTGTTAGTAGCACCTTGGGAGTATTCTTCAGTCTTGTAGCGATAAATCTCATTGATCTTCTTCATGTCAACCCAAAAGTACTCTGATATGGAATGATAGTGCAGTGAGCCTTCTATTAACAGCAAGCAGCAAGCTCCTGGATCCATCATCAGAGGCAATCATCTCACGCGAGCAACGCAAAGCACAGTAGAATAAAGCCTGTATGAAAATTACCAAATATGCATTGTTACATAAATAAACATCAACAGAATCAGCTATCTGTCTCGCTCAGATTCCAAAATTACAAATCACTTTAACCAATACTAAAATTGAACTAAATAAAACAGATTCATTTCATTACTTGAATGCATTAATGTCATTGAGGTTTAAAAGGCATAGTTTATACGGTTCTCATCTTTGGACTATCTTATTGGCCTTGTATTGAAATTCCAGCTATCAATTAGTAATCCAGCTTCTTAACTTAATCTCTGTTCGGTGCAAGCATATCTTTTAACCCCTGAAAATAAATTACTTATGGGAAGCATTTAACTATTTTTATCAAAAGGACAGGGATTAGCCAATTAATTCATGCATGGTGATTTGTCATCATCAGTTGGAAGAGAACAAGTATCTGAGATGGCAAAAATAGAACCCGTATTACTAGACTAAATGCCTTAAGGATATTGAATATTCATCAAAAAAAAAAAAAAAAAAGAAGGAAAGATACACTTACTTGGATCTCAAGAGGAGAAATAGAATTATTGCTGCTACTAAATAATGTTCCAAGCAAATAAAATTCAGGTTTTCAACTAACTGATATGAGAAATTTTCAACAACTATTACCTAATCCAGGGAGGGAGACGGCTGGAGGTGAGGGAAGTCGCTGGAGGCCACGGGACGGAGGCGGCTGTAGGTCGCTGGAGGCAGCGAGAGGGAGGTCGTTGGAGGCTGCGGGAGGGAGGTCGCAGGGAGGGGGCCGCTGGAGGTCGTTGCGGACGCTGGAGGTCGCGGGGAGGTGGCCGCTGGAGGTCGCCGTGAACGCTGGAGGTCGCTGAAGTGGCGCTGGAGGGAGGAAGGCGACGCTGAGGCCGCTGGAGGTCGCCGCGGGCGCTGGAGACGGCGCTGGAGGGAGGGAGGCGACGCTGAGACCGTTGGAGTTCGCCGCGGGCGCCGGAGGCCGTGGGAGGGAGGTCGCCGAGGGCTGGAACGTCGAAGGGAGGGGGGACAGGGCTCGCTGGAGGGAGGAGACGCTGAGGTCGTTGGAGGTCGCCGCGGGAGGGAGGGGGGACGGGGCTTGCTGGAGGCCGTGGGAGGGAGGTCGCCGGGGGCTGGAACGTCGGAGGGAGGTGGGACAGGGCTCGCTGGAGGGAGGCGACGAGAGGAAGAGGCTAGGGCTTGTTTTTCTGTGCGTTGCCGCGTGCACGTGCTTCGTGCGTGAGAGAGGGTTTTATATGAGGAATGTGGTCCAGGAGGGGACCAGGGATTTTTGGACCAGAAGATCGGCCCCGTCATTAGACCAGCCCAGATTCTCTAGACCGCAAAAAGCGGTCCAGAGGATGATCCCTTGATCTGGATTGATGGGGATGAATGGTCCCCATTTATTTTATGAATGGGGACCATCCCTTAAACTAATCCAAGTCAAGGGATCATCCCTTGGATCACTTTTTACGGTCCAGATAATCTGCCCTCGTCATTAGACCATCCTGAGAGCGCGCAGAATCCTACATCCAATTCTTTATTTGATGCGTTTATTTTTTAAGTTTAATTTAGATTAATATGAGCAGGTTCATCAATTTAAAACTGCTCATCCCTAGTTAGAACAATCCGATTCAGTTAGAGCCGGATTGTGAAGCTTATTGAGGCATGTGTTAGCACATGAAATTTGACGGTGGCGATAGAAATTTTGGTTGCAATTTGAAGTGAAGATTATTTTTATATTGAGTTATTGTATCATATTTCACCACGGCTACTTTATTTTAAAAATATATTATTCTACTTGTGAAACATAAAGAGTATTTCAGATTCTAAATTACTAATAAAATATTTTTTTAATATATTTTTTTAAAAAAAGAACTGATGACATAAGTGATTAAGAATTCCTTTTATTTCTTTAATTTTCGATAGTATACGTGTGAACTTATACTGCGGTACATTAACTCATCCTATTGCTTATTCAATAGGATTATAAATGAATTAAATGGTTGTGAACAATTAATAAATAAATTTGAATAACTAATTAAATTATCACCACATTTTACATAATTGCCACCATATTTTTATCTTTAATAAGTTATTATTTTACATAATTGTCACCATATTTTTGTAATATTTATTTTTAAAATAATATTTTATATTTTTATATAATTTATTTTTTAGAATGTTTTATACATATTTTTATGTATTTATATAAATTTTATCATTTTTTATTTTTATTTTTATTAATTTTATATAACTTTTCATTATAAAAAAATTAATTTTGATACAATATTTAAAATATAATCATAATTATACAGTTTGATGTTCAATTTTGTAAGAAATTATTTATTTTCGTTCAATATACACATGATTAATTAAATAAACAAACATGAACAACTCATTAAACTACCATCACATTTTACATAATTGTCACCACGTTTTTGACTTTAATGAATTATTATTTTACATAATTGCCACCATATTTCTGTAATTTTTATTTTTAAAATAATATTTTATATTTTTTTATAATTTGTATTTCTAGAATGTTTTATACATATTTTTATGTATTTATATAAATTTTATCATTTTTATTTTTATTTTTATTAATTTTATATAACTTTTCATTATAAAAAATTTAATTTTGATACAATATTTAAAATATAATCATAATTATACATAACAAGGGCAGCCCGGTATATGAAACTCCGGGATCCCGGGGAAGAATCCATCATACGCAACCTTAGCTTGCTTTTTACAAGAGATTATTTCCAAGATTTAAACCCGTGACCTTTTTAATCACATGATAACAATTTTACTGTTGCTGCAAGGCTCCCCTTCATCAAAATTATATTTAGATGATTAAAAAAATTAATTTATATAGTTTAAAGATATTATTATCATTTAATTAAAAATAAAATTTAGAAGTAATTATTCATCAAATACTCCAATTTTACTTTGTATTAATTTTTAATTTCTATTTATAAATATTCTATACTTTAGCTTCTCATTAATTTTAAATTAATCTCTATCAGAATTAAATATAAAAACTATCTCAAAACTCTATTAATAAGCTTCTACAAATAAATAAGCTAAAAAAATACACTAAAAAGCGAGTCAAAAAATGAATTGATAAATTTAATAGTCCAGATAAACTTAATTCTGCTTATAAAAGTGAGTCGTAAAAACAGAATGTAAGAGAGATTAATGAATTGAATGATCCAAATAGATCTATTTATCGATGTAATTATAAATTAAATAGTCTTAATTAATATTTGATTAGTAAGATTTCATAAAAAAATAAAAAAATTGAAGGAGAGAGAATTAATACTTATTGAATTTGTCTAGAACAACCTGCTGGATAAAATATTTTTAAAAGCTGCATAATAAACTATTTTTATTTAATCGATTCAGCTTCCACTAAATGAAAACGAGGACGTGCCAACTTCGTATTAGGCAAATTGACTGGATGAAGGAAAGCGTGGATGAAGGAAAGCGAGAATAAGGGAACGTTTGGTTTACGGGAATAGGAGTAAGGAATGAAAATGAGAATCATTAATTGTCATTGTTAATATTTAGATTATAAGAATAGGAATAAAAATAAGGGAATAAATCCTTGAAATTGGGTAACAACTCATTCCCATGTACCTCCACTTCAATGAGTCATTACCCTATTTTCATCAATCAAAATATTCTCTTATTCCAAAAATACCCTTGACCTAAAACTAAAATTTTCTCTCTTAATATCAAATATCAAAATTTATTTATTTATTTTTTTCTTCATATCACTTCTCTTCTTGTTCTCTCTTATCATATTTTCTCTCTTATCATTTTATCACACACTTTCTCTCTCCTATCACACTCTCTTTCTCTTTTTTCTCATTACACTTTCTCTCTGATCATACTTTCTCTCTCCTCAATCTCTTCCATCACACTCTCTTCCTTCTTTTTTCATCATATTTTCTCTCTCATCATACTTTTTCTCTCCTCAATCTCTTCCATCACACTCTCTTCCTTCTTTTTTCATCATATTTTCTCTCTCATCATACTTTCTCTCTCCTCAATCTCTCCCATCACACTCTCTTTTCTCTTTTTTTTTTCTCATCACACTTTCACTCTCATCACACTTTATCTCTCCTCAATCCCTCTTGTCACACTCCCTCCTTTTTTTTCCTCAACACACTTTCTCTCTCATCTTATTTTCTCTCTCATTATCTTTCCCATCACACTCACTGGTCTCTTTTTTTCTCATCACACTTTCTCTCTCATCATACTTTCTCTCTCATCACACACTCTCTCTTCCCTCATTTTTTCTCATTACATTTTCTATCTCTTCATCCTCTCCCATCATAATTTCTCTCGCATCATATTTTATCTCTCATCATGCTCTCTTCTATCACACTCTCTTTTCTCATTTTCTCTCATCACACTTTCTCTCTTTTCATTCTTTCTCGTCACATTTTCTCTCACATCATACTTTCTCTCTCATCATTCTCTTTCATCATATTTTTCTCTCACATTCATCTTTCTCTCATATCTAATTTTTTTCTCTTATTTTCCTTTAAGGGTAAAAAATGAAAATATTTATTTATTCCGATAGAAAGTATGCAACTAACCAAACATTATTTTTAAAAGTGATATCCATGCTCATACCCATTCCCATTCCACAATACAATGATTCTCATTCCGATTCTCATTCTCATGCTCATACCAAACGCCCCTTAAATATTCCGATTTGATTAAAAAATTAATGTTAGCCAAAATTTTCACTTTGAAATTTAATAACGATAAATCTATTTGATCAAAATTTAATTATAAGATATATTTTAACTGGTTAAATTCTAACTCGCTAGAATTAAATTATAATATATACTAGTGTGATCGTGTATACGTGTTGCGTGTGTAATATAATAATATATAAATTATTTGGGGTTTTAAAAATCTGAATTGTTTGAACTTTTTAATGTCACCCTTATAAATCAAGAATTAATTATTTGAGTAAAATTCGTCAAACCAAACTACCTTAACGGGTTTCCCTATGCAAAAAATTATTTTAATTTAATATTATATTTGTCTTAATAAAAAAAAATTAAGAAAAATATATTTTTTAACATAGTCTGCCTAAAATATTTATAGAAGTTTATTTGATCATAGTGTTGTCAATTCTAATATATGGGGGGCTAAAGAGAATTATATATTTTTTTTATATAAAACAATAAGAGAAAATTAATGATGAAAAAAATTCATAATAATACACTATAACTGAGTCTCGAACTCTAGATCACTAATTGTTTCGCTTGTGGAATTATTAATAAATCTTGGAATTATTTTTAATGTGAATAGAAAAAAGGACATGACGTAAATACATTTTAGATTTCACTAGTTAATAAAGAAGAAGATTTTTAATAAAATAGTAAGATATATATATATATATATATATATATATATATATATATATATATATATATATATATAATATTTTTAACGATAAATTATAAGATATATTTTAGCCGGTTAAATTCTAGCTATTTAATAGCGTTATAATGGGTTTGTGATGTTATAATAAGCAGTTGGTGTTAGTTGAAGGATAAGTTGTTAAATTTGACTAGGGCGCAAATCTACGCACGTTCTTATGTTTTTGGCACACGAAATCATGCACGTTATCTAATCCACTATCTCAAGGGCATCGGTAATGATTAAATCTCTAAATAATTTTTTTTATAAGTCACATCGAAAGTAAATTTATTATTCAAATTCTAATGAAAAAATCTCTTTATAATTTTCATGAATTTGTTACAAATTATATATCTTTTTACGTTATCTTATAAATTACAAATCACAATGTACATTATTTTATTATTAACTACAAGTTCAATCTTTAGAAGAAAAAACAAATGTGTTTAAATTTTTAATACTGTTCTTAAATTATAAATTTTAAATCTCACCACTATAACAGTTTAAATATTTTTATTAAAATTTTTTAATTTTATAAATCTCTTGGAAGATGTCAACATCGTATTATGCCAGCTGTGCACGTGGCACTATCTTAATTCACTATATTACTAGCGATGTGCATCATGGGCCATGTGATTTATATCTTATTTTAAAAATATATTACTCTACTCCATGAATCATAAATAGTATGTCAGATTTTAAATTACTAATAAAATATTTTTTTATTTTTTTTTTTAAAAAAAACTGATGACATAGATGATCAAGAATTCATTTTAAAAAAACATAAGTTGCAAAAAAACAAAAGACATTAAAAATTGTGTCATCGGTGTGAAGTATATGTGTGAACTTACTCAATACTTGTTGGGGCATATTAACTCATCGTATTGTTGTACAAATTAACTACTTTTAATTAACTTTTATTTAGTCAGCTTCGATAAATAAATAAATACATAAGTTGAAAAAAATACACTAAGAAGCGAGGTAAAAAATGAATCAGAATTGATAAATTTAATGGTCCAGATGAACTTCTGCATCTAAAAGTGAGACGGTAAAAAAGAATGCAAGAGAGATTAATAAATTTAATAGTCTAGATAGATATATTTATCTATATAATTATAAATTAAATAGTCTTAATTAATGTTTGATTAGTAAGATTTCATTAAAAATAATTGAAGGGGAGAGAGTTTAGTTGAATTGAATGAAGCATTATAGATTCATTTTTTAATTATATTAAATATTTTTAATTAATCCTGGCGGAGTCAGCTTCTGCTGAACTGAAAACACGAAAGTCTACAGTTTGACTTTGATCTCCAACTTCCTTTTAGCAATATTTGCTTCCGGAGAGTATTCGGTGGTTTGCAGAACCATCGCCCAACTTTGCTTTGATCTGCAATTTCCGTTTAGCAAGATTTGCTTCCTGAGAGTATTCTGTAGTTTGCAGAAGCATCGCACATTCAACGATCACCTCTAGATCCACTTTATTTGGAGGTAATCAAATCTCTTATACATATATATTACTTTGCTATATATATTAATCCTTGTAATTTGTCATCAATCAAATCAATAGTTCGATCTACTACATGGCGTTGGCGCTTGATTACTACTGTCTTTGTTTTGTTTTTGCAGCTCTTTTGGCTTGCAGATCTGAGAGAAAAAAAAAAACAGGATCTGCCGCTGCTCTCTTCTGCGGTCAGATGGCGGTCGCACTAACAGTGGGGGGATGGTTCGCGCAGGCCTTCATCCAGACCTTGATCGATAAGGCCAGCGATAAATCCATCCAACTGTTTGCCGAACGCCGGGGTTTCGCTGAGGACATGGAAAATCTGCACCCATCGCTGCTGGAGATTCAAATCATCCTTGACGAGGTACAGAGTAGTGGGTGCAACGACACCAAATGGAAGACATTGATACAGGAACTCAAGGATGCTGCTTATGATGCTGAGGACTTGATAGATGAGTTCCAATATCATGTCCTCAGGCAGAAGATCAAAGGTGAAGAAGAGGACAAGTTAGCAACTGGCTCCAGTGGCCTTTCAAACATGTTCTATGCTGCTAAAAAAAAGTTATTGGGTTCTTCTCATTCCTTGGAGGAAGATGATACGAGAGCTAGAGTGAGGAAGATGCAAGGAAGGCTGGAGAAAATTGCTAATCGTATGAAGAGCATCATGAATGTGTTACCACCAAATGATAGAAGGAAGCGACCTGAGGTGAAGTTTCAGGCTCGAGAATCATGCTCTTCCCCGGTGACGGACATATTGTTTGGCAGAGACAAAGAACTGAATCAAGTGGTGGACTGGTTGTTGGGGTCAGCTAATCAGGTGGAACCTGCATCGGCATTTGTCAACGATGCTTTTTCGGTCTTGCCCATTGTCGGGATAGGAGGGGCCGGAAAGACTACTCTTGCTCAGTATGCGCACAAACACAACAGAGTTCAGGTTCATTTTCACCTCAAGATTTGGGTCTGTGTGTCTGACAATTTCACTGTGCAAGGACTCGCTAAATCTATAATACAGTCAGTAACTCCACAAAAACAATATGATAACATGGGGTTAGAACCTCTTCAAAAACTACTCCATGAGCATATTGCGAATAAGAAATTTCTGCTTGTTCTTGACGACATGTGGAGCGATAATAAGAGTATCTGGCATAAATTATGTGCACTACTTAAAGTTGGAGCTCATGGTAGCAAAATCATTGTTACGACTCGAGATATGAAAGTTTCAAAAATGGTTAGCTTGGTGGAACCAATTTTGCTCCATGGTTTAGACGAAGATGCCTTTTGGCAATTGTTCAAGAAATGCTCATTTGGTACACTCGACCCTGAAGACTATCCAGAGCTAAAAGACATTGGTAGAAATATTGCTGGCAAGTTGAAGGGCTCACCATTAGCCGCAAAGACACTCGGCAGTGTTCTGCAATCAGATTTGTGCCAGCAACACTGGGACACCATAATGAAGAGCGACATATGGAAAATAAAACAAGATGAAGATGACATTATGCCAGCCCTGCATTTAAGTTATCAATATCTTAATGAAAATCTGAAACAGTGCTTTACTTTTTGCTCATTGTTTCCTAAAGACTACCTATTCGATAAAGACAAATTGGTTCAAATGTGGATGGCCGAAGGCTTCATCGAAGATAATAACACAAAGAGGATGGAAGATGTTGGAAGCGACTATTTTCTTGAGTTTATTAACCGGTCTTTCTTTCAAGAATTGCAATTTGGTGAATTCGTGATGCATGACCTTATACATGATTTAGCTGAGATGATTTCTACGGAAGAGACATGTAGGATTGAAAATAACAGACAAACAAAGATGCTTTCCACGATTCGGCATCTACGAGTAGGAGGAAAATTGCCATTGGATTTCTCTGGATACGACAAGTTGCACACCTTGATGTTGAGAAAAAAATCATCTCCCGATAGCCTCTTTGAAAAACTAAGAAGCATTCGTGTTTTGGATGTAAGTTGGTGTTCCTTGCAGGAGTTATCTGAACATATTGGTAAATTGATTCACCTCCGTTACCTTGATATATCATGGAATTCTGAAATTAAAATTTTGCCTGACTTACTATCCTACCTTTATAATTTGCAAACACTGAAGGTAAAAGGTTGTTCTAAACTAGAGTACATACCACAAGAATTGAGTAAGTTGGTCAATTTGAGATGCATTGATGCAAATGACATGTTTTTGGTGATGATGAAGGATGTACGAAGATTAACTAATCTTCAAGAATTGCCAACATTTAGTGTTCAAGAGGATGACGGACTCAAGCTTGAACAACTAAAGGATATGACCCAGCTTCATGGAACACTTCATATTCAAAATCTTGAGAATGTGGTCGATGGCACAGAAGCACAGCATGCTGAGTTAAAGAACAAAGTCCATCTAAAAGAATTGGTGCTGCAATGGAATGATGAGAAGGATGCCAAGTTGGAAGAGGAAGTAATTGAAGGTCTGCAGCCACACGAATCACTCAAAATATTGACAATTAGAGGGTACAATGGAGGTAGGTCGCCTAGTTGGTTGATGCCAAAAGTTCTATCCAATTTGGAAACACTTGACTTGGTAAATTGCAAGGGATGGGATGACGTTCTGCCATTTATTGGTCAACGTTTGCATCTGATTGAACTTCGCATGGTCAGCATGCCTGCTTTGAAACAACTGAGTCATGAATTTGAAGGCAAGTGTTTTCCCAAATTGGAAATGCTTGAGTTGTACGATTTGCCGGCATTAGAGGAGTGGTCTTGGACTGAGGGTAAAGATCTATTTCCCTGCATGCGTGAACTTTGTGCCAGAGATTGTCCCAAACTAAACAGATTACCTCCCTTCCCTCCTTCCCTAGAAATATTGGCAATAACAAACTGTCCCAGTCTCATATTAAATAACAAAACGGAAGATGACGAGGAAGGTAGCTGCCATCTACCGCCCTCAATCAAGGTATTAGAATTGGACAACTGTGGCGAATATTCAAAACTTTTGCCTGATTGCTTGCCCAACCTTCGTTTAGTTACTCGATTGACCATAAGGCATTGCCCACGTATAGCGTCTATTCCTCTCGTTCAATTGGTAGAACTGCAATATTTGTACATCTCTAACTGTGATGAGTTGAGACGGATGGAGTGCCTAGGACTCCTTAAATCCCTCGAGAAATTGAAGATCGTAAGATGTCCTATGCTAGTTCAGTTGGATGTAGAAGATGAGCAAGCAGGGGGCTTGTCATCTCTGCGTAAATTATGTGTGGACAACACTGCTCTGCTTAAAATGTTTCCTCTGAGAAACTCACTGTCATTCATCAAAGAACTTGAAATTGAATCATGTTCTGAGGAGGTGATATTTGAGGATGCCATATTGATGCAAAGCCTCACTGCTGTTACATCTCTAAGCTTCCGTTATTGTAAGAAACTACAATCCCTGCCAACAGAGCTGCTGCATAACTTTCCCCTCTTAGAAAAATTGGAGATGTGTGACTGTCCACAGCTCCAATCACTGCCAGAGATAAGACTTTCTCCCTTTCTCAAAGCACTAGAAATATGTAACTGTCCACAGATTCAAGCGATGCCAGAGGATGGGCTTCCCATGTCACTAGATGTTTTCATTTGCATTGGCAAAGTACATCCAACGCTGGAGGAGCAGTCGGAAAGGTTCTACATGGAAAGAGTGATGAGGAGAGTAAGTAGCCTTGACGCCCGTTTATTTCCATGTACAGAGAGCTTT
The DNA here is from genome assembly GCF_018446385.1 of Zingiber officinale. NCBI lineage: Eukaryota > Viridiplantae > Streptophyta > Magnoliopsida > Zingiberales > Zingiberaceae > Zingiber > Zingiber officinale. Next base: position 4,067,583 of record NC_055987.1, on the reverse strand, counting down.
TATTATTGCACTCCTTCTTTCGTATTGTTAGTTAATCCTCAAATCTCTTTTCACGTCATTATATATATACGATTCATCATCAACTTTTTTTTGCCACACAATTTTTTTTCTTTTGTCCAAGCTCCGAAATGTCTTTGCTATTTTTTAGATATTTGATAATTAGCATTTTTACATTGTTGCTCATTCTTTATTTGTCTCTTGTATTGCATGTAATTTACACGGTTAGCTTATGAAGGCAAGATTGGAATTGAAATGAGAACTGGGACGGTTCAATACTTCAATTAATTATTATCACAACAAGGATATGATTTTTCAAGGGCATACTATGCATAAGACAAGCAGTAAAAGCATCTGTTAGAGTTTGATGATAATAATATTCAAGTGCTAGCTTCGTGATATATGACTCTTCAGAATCGCTTCCTACTATGGGAGCAAAATTTGCTATTGTGTTCATCCGTGTGTATTTCTTTAGTTTTCACTGATCTGTGTGAAATTGTTAAATAAGTATTATGACATATTAATTTGTCATCTTGACATTCCAATATATTGTAACTATTATTACCGAATTTGTAGTTTTTTATTTAAATGTTGAACTTATTTAATAATTAGGCTGAACTTTCTGCTTAATCTTAATTCTCAACTCCTAAGCTTTGTGAGAGATCTTTACTTACCGTTTGTTTAAAAAAAATAAAGATACGTGAGAATAATAACTTCTTTGTAATATTCATGGTTTCAATATATTAATTATTTTTAATAAGAAAACTTAATCTTTGTAGGAGATTTTTCTTATGTGTGTAAGATGGATATTTTTTTCTTTTATATATGTAAGTTTGGGATTCAGTTTTGGTTTCATTATAAATTTATATAACACATATCTTTATATCTCAATGTGAACAATAAATTATGTCCTGAATCCTATTGACTGAGTTGTGTGCACCGGATTGTCCCGATGAGGGCGGGATTAATTGCATTATAATTTTTTTGGTTGCATATATTTCTACAATACGAGTTAATTATAAACTTTTGAGCTATCAAACATAATCCAACCATGTTGGCCACGTTAAGTCAATCAAAATTGACCCATTTGAGTTACACGCTCAACAAGTTTCAAATACACTATCAAATAATCCTTTCACAGTTGATACACATATTAGTGTTATAAGTAAACTTAACTCTTTGTATAAACATGTCAAAACAAATTAATTGATTGCGAGTATTGTTTCATAAACACTTTATTTATCTATAATGGTCCAATAGCTCTTGACCTATTGCGACGAGCTAAGATTTCTTGGATCATTTTTTATGATCCAGGAGATGAACCACTCATATTTGTGGTTAGATTATGGTCGCGATCCGATCGCAATTGGTTGCGATCCCTTTCTGGATTTACCGTCCCACCAGGTTATAGTTTGATTCGGAGTGGGTGCCGGAGGCCATCCGGAGGAGACCCCAGTAACTTGGCCACTTATCCACCACCAATGTCCTCCGGACGGCCTCCGGCCGTCCGTTCCGAACCAAACTATAACCTGGTCCGGATGATGAACCTAGGAAGAGATCGCAATCAATTGTGACCGGATCGCGATCACGATCCGACCGTAAATATGAGTAGTCCAACTCTTGGATCATAAAAAAAATAGTGTAGGAGACCTGCTCTCCTATTGCGACCTCTAATATTTGTGGTAAAAATATATTATTGTTGTTATATTCTTATAAACATTGTTTAGAGCATAACGATGAGTTTGAAAGATCTCTTGATTTTGCTCAAATTGGTACTTGAAATTTGCATCATTCTATTCATTTGCTTGGTAAACGTTGACAATGCTCATCACAAAAGGTCTAGTATCACTGATCTCCCAACTAGATATAGATAAGTAAATCATGAGAATTTCATCCTATAATAATAGTGCATGTAGGGGGGTGGGTTAAGTAAGCCATGGAGCTTTCGCATCTACTGGGAATCGACTGTAGGCTTATCTATGTTAACACCACTAACCATTTCTGCTAGTTCATAAGGGCTGCATAATAGAGGTGATCCCATTCATATTCTTGGGAGATAAAATTATTCTAAATTAATATATAAAGATAAGGGTCAAGAGGCAAAAGAGCATCCGACTCAAGTTTATTGTCTTGGAATTCATAATTTTTTTAAAAAAATCATATAACAGTGAAAATTGGTTCTATTTAATTTCTCGCATTTTAATCATTCTGGTAAATCCATAGAGAACTTTTTTTTTTTTCTTTTCATTCCTTAAAAGCGATTAACATCTACTAATAGAATTAATTTTTTAGGTTTGATTTCTTGTCTTTCTTACTTTGTTTATTTTCTTTCAAAAGGACGGGCAAATTTCTCGGCTTACTTAATAGATGAAATGAGATTTGTGTATATTATTTGAGATCTTGAATTAAAGGGAAAAAATATTTGACTCTATTAATTTTGCAAACCAGAACCAATCTAAAAAGGAGTATGTTTTTAATTTGAGTTTTTATTACTTTTATTATTTTTTTATAATACAAGAAATTATATTAATGTGTTTAAGAAATCTTAGAATTCACATGCTTATGAAATATATGAATCTGCTTATTAAATGTTTGAATAAATAAATTACAATATAAATAAAAAATTATGTGATATTCTATTAAATTATATGTTAAATTCAGTCCAACCAACCTAATTAACCCATCTAGCCAAACCACCTTGCACTCTAAAATGCAAACTCTAAATATTTTAGACATCAAAATACTTAAATTGAGTATATTATTCAATTTATTGATAATAAATACTCAAAACTAACCTATATCTTTCAATTCTTCAATTGAAAACGATAAAATACAAATGCACTTATAATATACAATTCAAATATAAAAATAATTTTATTTGAGCTAGTAGAATGAACAATACTAATAATTATAATAATTTATCCATTCATATTCTAAAATATAACGCTACATATTTTGGACATCAAAGAGCTTAAATTGAGGCATTACTCAGTTTATTGATAATCACTATAAAATTTACATATATCTAACATTTCCTGAATTAGAGAAGATGTAATACAAACTTATTCATAAAATTAGAATACAGACACCTAAACTTAATTTTATTTAACCTCAATCTCACAAAATCGAAAACACCCATGAACTAACGCTTCAATTTTTCGTAGAGGAATAATAAATTAGCCGAAATCTAGGACACACAAATTTTACTTATCGATGATTCAAGAGTATAAGATGATTTAGTCAGGTTCTGCCGTCTCTCTGATTTTTGCTTTCAATGTCAATGGAGATGGTTTAGAGATGAAGCCGAGAAGTGTGTCGTTGATGGTTTGGATTTGCAGAGGCGGAGTACATCGTCAAATTTTGAAGTTGCGAAGGAGTACATTGGTTTGAAGTTGCGAAGTGATGTGTCAGACATTGGGAGAGAAAGGAACAATTATGCGTTTTAAATCCAAACGCAGGCAATATGATAATTTTGCAAGGTTAGGGAGTTGAAACAAATAAATTGGTTTAGAAATGTATCGGAAATAAATTTATACTGACACAAGTTATGGGTATTTAAAGACACTTTCGTATTTTAAAATTAACCAAAGGGTATATTTTTTTTAAATGTGTAATAACTTAAAATGCCTTTTCTTTCAGAATCCATCTCGAGAACCATGCACAAGACTCTTGGCCTCTGAATTATTTGTTGCTATAACTATGATGAGACTCAAAGCTGCCAAACCTGTCATTCTAACTTGTCGTCCAAGCAGGACTGACCCTAACTTTTGAGAGTCCTCGGCAAAAAGAGAAAAATAAATCCTATAATTTTTTTTACTAATATATAATTTGAATAGAGTTTAATAATAAAATTTAAAAAATAATATATTTTATTTAAAATATGATGAACTTCATACAAAATATATTTCTCAAGATTCTCTAAAAAATACAACACCATACAAAATATATTTCCTAAGTTTCTCCAAAAAGTGCAGTCGCTACAAATACAAAAACAAAACAAGTATCAAATAATCATTGAAAAAATCTAAATCTTCTAGCATTTTAGGAAGCAAAATCATCAATAAACTCTTCCAAATCAAGTTTTCTAAGATCTCATTTTCAATGCATAAAATTACCAAGCCATTTAATATTTCTTGAGACATAGTTGAACGCAAGTACGATTTTATCAATTTTAGTTTAGAAAAACTTCTTTCTACTGATGCTACAGTAATGTGTATAGTTAACAAAACTCTATAAGTAATGAAAATATTAGGAAAATAATATAATACTTTTACAAACTCAAGAACTTCAAAAGCTGACTTTGTTTCTATTGGTAAACACATTTGTAGCACTTATAATTCAGAAAATAAATCATCAGCATCAATATCAAACTTGTCATTATATTTTAGAGCAACTTTAAGATTATCACAACACTCATACAATCTATTATCATTCATTGAAAGAAACTTTTTAGGATTCAATAGAAAACCAAAAATATTTTCAAAGATTTCTAATTGTTCAAATCTACTTTTTAAAGAGGAAATAGCAATATCAACGACAATAATAAAATAATTAATCCTAAAAGATTCCTCAACAGATTGTGAAATCTTTTCATGATAATTTTCATTAAATTGTTTCTTTCTATGAGTTGTACGTTTTTGAGGAAAAATAGGATCAATTTCTATTTTAAATGCAATCTCTTTCACTAATGTCATAGCAAATTGGAAACCTTCCTCCCTATATCTTTCAAAATAAGAAATCAATCATCTCAAAATCTTTATTGCAATATCAATTTGCATATCTTTAGATTACAACTTTTTACTAATCAATTTAATTTTTTTTCTAAATGTTATACCATATAGTCATACCCAACAAAATTTTAAAATTTTCAAGTTCATGTATTACTAAAGATTCAGCCTCACTCCTAGTCTTAGCATCTTCACTAACTTTCGATAATTCATATAAAGCTTCTCTTATCTCATTTGGTTGAGTTATTATGGCTGTGATACTATTAACATGACTTTCCCATCTTGTTGTTGACAATGACTTTAGAGTTAATTGATGAACATGATCTTATAAAATCTTCCACCTTTCTGTAGAACTAGCAAATAAAGTATACATGCGATGCACAACTCCAAAAAATGACACAGCCTTAACACAAGAATTTGTCATATCATAAATTGTTAAATTAAGAGAATGACAAGCACATGACATATAAAATGCTCTTGGATTTATTTCAAGAAATCTCTTTTGTACACCTTGATTTTTACCTTTCATATTAGAACCATTATCATAACCTTGCTCGCTCACATTATCAATATCAAGTCCAAGGGTTTCTAAAATATATTGTAATTCATTAAAAAGTCCTAATCTAGATGTATCATCCACTTTTAAAAACTCTATAAAATACTCATTTACCTTTATAGGACAAGTTAAGACATCCACACATCTAATTATCAAAGTAATTTGCTCATGGTGACTTGCATCTGAAGTACAATCAAGTATTACTGAAAAATATTTTGCCTCTTTCATTTTTTTCAATTATAGTACTTCTGACTTTAGAATCTAATATAAAAATCAACTCATTTTGAATCTTATGACTAAGGTAATGATAATGGATCTCATTATTTTGAATGCGTCTAAAATGCTCTTGCATTACCAAATCAAATTCTGCAATTAATTCAAGTAACCCTAAAAAGTTACCATTACTAGTTTGGTAAATTTTTTCATTATCTCCGCGAAAAGCCAAATTACGTTTAGCAAGACATTTCACAACAGAAATAATCCTAGCCAAGTTTCCAATGTTCTTTCTCTTTCTTAATTTGCACTTGGATCTCTTTGTCAATTGTTTCATTCTTTTTCAATCTAATTTCCAAATCAATCCAAGTTCTCATGTTAGTAATATGCTCAATACCATTGTCTAAGTCTATCACTTAAACGTTTCCATTCATTCAGACCTTCATTTGCCAGCAAACTTTTATTTTTCACTGATTTAAACAATTTGCAACAAAAATAATATACTTTGTTTGCATCTTTCGAGTATACAAGCCATTTTCTATCTTGATTCTCTCCATTTGGTAATTTTCTTGTGTAATAAGAATATGAAAATGTCTCGATAGCTCATCTACAGTGAACTTAAGATTACTTTCTCTTATAGGAACTTTCTCTACCAAAAGATCTCGTGTTTTATTATCAATGTTATCCCAAGATCTTGGATCTTATATATCCAAAACATGACCAGTTTTCTCTAACTTATTTTCATTCTCAATTATATTATCAACTTCTATATTCAAATCATTATCATCATGTTCTTTCAATTCTTCTTACTCATTCATTGCATGATTATTGTCATCATTTTCTATCAATTCTTTCTGCTCATTGATTGTATGATTATTAAGTTCTTCTTGATTACTCAATTGTTGCATAATCATTTAGTTCTTCTTGATTACTTAGTTGTTGCTCATCTATTGTATAATCATTTAGTTCTTGATTTTATTCTTGTAATTTATCAATTGAATCTTCAATTAAAGAGCTAGTTTTAAAAAATTTATGAAGAGCACCTTTCTGAGTTTTAATAATCTCTTCTACTCTTTTTCTTTTGTTTCTTTTCTAACTCCTAGATAGATATTTCTTTGAAAATATGCTTGTAATACAAATTTCAAGTGTAAAAATAAAACACACAAAACTAGCAACAAAGCTAGCAAGTAGCAATGTAATAAAGACAAGTAGTGAAAATAATAGTAAAAGAGCAATAAAACCTGGTTTGTGCTTGAAGCAATCGATAGATAATTGGAAGTGAGGGTATAATTCAATTGCAGGCGAAGTGAGAGTCACTCCCTTCGCTATCGTCTTCTCAAAAATTTTCTCTGGTGGTCAAAAATAGTTCAATTGGAGTGCCCACTTCAGAAACTTCATTATTGCATAAAGTGTTAGGGCTTTCTTCAAGTGGTAGAATGCATCCTTGCGTGATTGACTGCAAATGAAATGTCTGTAGAAATCTTGTGCACTAAAAAGAAGATGCAATTCCTGCACATATATTATGTGAGATGAACTAGAAATAATATCAATATCAACAAAGCAAGAATCAAAAGATATGTCACATTCAATAGAATTAGAACAATTACCTCCATGGACTTTTCTAAGAATTCTAAAGAAATATCCACCTTACCATACTGAAAAGTACCTAGAAGCTCTAGAACAGTGAATGCGGTATTCTTTTGAATAGGTAAAAGAACTAGCTCTAGATCAGGTACAATCAACGGAAGTGATTCTTAGATCTCCCCTACAATTCCACCGTCACTAAGTACAACTGCAGACTCAACTAGCTCAGGTGGTAACGATTCTTGGGCCTCCCCTACAATTCCAACATCAAAACACCTGCAACATCAAGAATATCTGGAACAACAATATCATCAACAAAAATATTATCAGAATCAACTATAACATCACAATATAAAAAATTAGAAGAGTCATATAGAGTAGCAAAATCAAAGTCAGAAATATCACAAACTCTACAATTCATCTCCTCAGAAATTGATGGAGTAAGTTGATCTAATAACAATTGTAACTGTGTTGATGAATGTGTTTTTTCCTGGAACTGTATTTCTTATTGTTGCCAAGATTGTTGTGACTACTCCGTAAAATGTTGCTCAGGCTGATGGTGCTGAAAGTAAGGCTGATAAAACTGGAGTTACTCAAAAGTCCCTTGTTATGTGTTCCCATACGTGAATCCTGCAATTGAATTATACCTGTTGATGAGTCTAATAATACTGAGGACCAGGTAGCTGATACTGGATCCTGATCGAGAATACACCGGCAAAAGAATAAATATCTTTTGCAATCATAGATCTAGTCTCATACTGCTGACAATTTACAACTATAATATCAATAAATTCTCTGACCTGAGTAGATGTTTTGTTAACTAGAGCTCCTCCACTAGCTGCATCAACCATACTCCTGTTCATGGGAAGCAATCCCTCATAGAAGTATATAATCAGTAACTGATCACTTATTTAGTGCTGAGGGAAACTAGCAACAAGTCCTTTAAATCTTTCCCAATATTGTTGAAATTGTTCTCCTATGAATTATTGGACTCCACAAATACTCCTCCGAATAGCTACAATCCTAGAAGCAGGAAAGAACGTCGCCAGAAATAATTTCTTCATCTCAATCCAGCTGGTGATAGAGTCGGGTGGGAGACAATACAACCAATCTTTTACTAAATCCACCAGTTAGAATGAAAATGCTCTAAGTCTAACATCATCTCCTGATACACCATGTGGGTTCCATGAAGAACATACCATATCCAATTTTTGTATATATCTATTGGGATTTTCATCAGATAGTCCATGAAACTTCGGTAATAAATGAATAATCTGCCATAACTCAAAGTCTGCTTTCAAATCAAAATATCTGATGCAAAAAGAATCATCTGATAAGTCTGGTGCTCAAAGCTCTCTGCGAGTCTTTTTAGTATTGTTCTCCATATTACTTAACAGAATTGAAGTCTGAAGTTGCTGGGATCATGCCAGCATTCGCAACGCCGTCCACAGAAGCCACAGCAACACTCAGTGATGAAGTTTGAGAAGAAGATCACTGGAGAAGATGAATGGCTGGAATCAAGAAGAAGGTGCTCACTGCTCTGCCGGAATTTGAAATGCTTTTGCCGGAGTTGGAATGTGCACTGAGATGGAGGAGACTTCTGCTTTCGGAACCCCGTCCACAGAAAATCCTCCGCAACAGTCAGTAGGGTTCAGAACAAGCTCACCGGAGAAGAAGAATGAAGCCGGCGTCCTCTGTTGAGATCTCCTTGCATTCGCAATCACGTCGGCAGGGAGCTTCGCCAGAGGTAGGGACGGAGAGGGGAAGACCTCACCGGAGAAGAACCACTCCGGTCACTAGGGCTTGTTCTCCCCGTCGTCACCGCTTGAAATAGAATTGCTGGGACCTCGCCGCTTGAAGCAAAACCACTCCGCTGGCAGAGGACACTGAGAAGATAACGTAGCCGCTCAACAGAGGTCGTCGCCGTCGCTGCCGTCGCCGGATTGGAAGAAGTCGCGAGAAGGGATTTGGGGGAGTCGGGCGTGTAGGGGAGAAGAAACGCGAGCAGAGAAATGTCCCGAGCCAAGTAGCACTGTGCATCCGCGGAAGAATTAAAAGGCAGGATTTTCTCTTTCAATTTGGACCGTCCGTGAGTGTAAGGTAGATGGATGAACACTTGAACGTCCGATCTTGAGATGAGCGGTTCGGATCTCTTGAGAGTAAATTGAGGTTGGCTTGCCCTTTAAATCTGATGATCCACGTAGCTACAAATCTGGATGGAGGGCTGGATGATTAGATCCGAGTGAAGGAATAAGATCACTCTAGATTGGAATCAATGGTTCATATTGATTCAATTTGATCTCCTCCATTTGGCCTCCAAATCAAGTCAGATTCAATTTGGCTCGATTCTAGTTCATGATTCTTCTTTAATTCCCTACAAAATCATAAAATAATACCAAGATTTAGGAAAATTCATGATTAAGTCCAAAATAAATTCCTACTCGTAAAATATAATATAAATGTGAAATTAAGCATACGACAAGGTAAAAGTGTCAAGTATAAGAGCCAAAATAATAGATAAAAGTGCTAGTTATCATCTCCACCTCAACAGATGGAGAATCGTCGGAGACTGGGAGAGGATCTACCGATACTTCTTCCTGCGTGGCCAGGTCATTCGATTCGACTGCTCGGCTACTAGACGCTCCGTCAGAAGGGTCAACCGGCTGTTGAGCTCGCTCGTCTAGAAGTATTTGCTCTTGTCGGAGTAGATTATTCTCATTCAATTGAAGACGCTCGGTGGCTACGGCCTCAAAGAAAACATCCATTGCATAAAACAAGAAAAATCTTAGTTAGTGATAACCTAACTGATAGGTTGATTAGCCTTACCAAAAGAACAATAGAGTGATGCTCTGATCGAGCTTAAACCGAATAAGTGTTGATACAGTCTGACCTGGATGTTGTTTTGCTGTTGACACTGATTTAAGTTTGTATCAGATATTTAACTCAGATTAATTACTAATCTAGGTTGACTTGGTTGACCTGATTCGGGAAAAAGTCCAAGTATGGAGATTTGGCACTGGAGAAGTCCAAGCAGGGAGCTTGGCACGAGTGGAAAGTCCTAACTGGGATGTTAGGCAGTTGGAAAGTCCTGGTGAGTGAAGCCAGGCAGTGGGAAAGTCCTAACTGGGATGTTAGTGTTAGAGTGTATACTAAAAGCCTAGCTTTTGGTATAAACATTTATCTAGAAATAAGAATCACATTGGTCAAATGTCTACATTTATGATAAATGTAGTTGTTCAATTAATTTATATTGTAGATAACATGGTGTGTGGTGTCACACACAGAGGATCATGTTATCAGTATCTTATAAATTATAAACAGTAGCTCACGACCATAATGGAAAGGAACAAACCATTGGAAGGTCGTAGTGTAATTAGGTATCAGTTTATCTTGACTGTATAATTACACTAGTACACTCAGAGTGTATTGAGTAGGACCATTTGAGGTCGTTTCTTTTATACTGACTTTATAAAGAAACAAAGACCTCGGTTATTATGGAAGTGTGTGCTCTTAATCCTAATATAATAACAAGCGCATATATTTGATATTTATTTCTTTAATTTATCAATGGGTGAGATTTAGTTCGATAAATCAATAAGCCCGATAAGTTGGGAAATGGTATCACTTATAGTGTGTGTTGTTGATTATAAAAGGAAACTGTGTCCTAGAGATACTAGGTTGATAATGTCCTCAAGAGGAGCTCATAAGGATTGTCATGTTAAACCCTGCAGGTGGACTTAGTCCGACATGATAATAAGGTTGAGTGGTACTACTCTTGGACTTAGATATTAATTAAATGAGTTGTCAGTAACTCACTTAATTAGTGGACATTCGATATCTTAAACACAGGGAGACTAACACACTCATAATAAGAAGGAGCCCAAAAATGTAATTTGGGATTGGTGCGGTAGTTCAATAATAGTTCTCTAGTGGAATGAATTATTATTGATAAAATTAAGTTGTGTTCGGGGCGAACACGGGATGCTTAATTTTATCGGGAGACCAAAACCAATTCCTCCTCTCGGTCCCTATCGTAGCCTCTTATTTATAGAGTACTATACCCACCTATACCCACCTTCATACCCATGAGAAAGGGGCCGGCCAAGCTAGCTTTTGGTTCAAGCTAGGGCCGACTAAGTGGCCGGCCCTAGCTTGAACCCAAGCTTAGGTGGTCGGCCCCATTAAATTAAAAAGAATTTTAATTTTAATTTTTATTATGTGGAAGATATAATTTATTACAGAGAATTAAAATTAAAATATCTCTCTTTAAAAGATCTACAAAAGATTAAAAGAAAGAGATTAGATCTCTTTCCTTATTTGTAGATTGGAAAGATATTTTATTTTTTCTCTTTGAAAATTATTCACATGTTGAAAATTAAAATTATAGAAATTTCTTTTTATCAACCATGAAGGGATTTTAAAAGGAAATTTTATTTTTTAAAATTTCCAAAGACAAATAAGGAAGTTTTAATTGTTGATTAAAATTATCCTATTTGCTCTACATGAGGTGGCCGGCCACATACAATTAATTAGGAAAATTTATTTAATTTTTATTAATTAATTGTTGTCAAGGAAAGTTTAGGAAAATTTATTATAAATAAATTTCCTTATTTGCCAAAGCCAAGGAATATAAAAGAAGGGGTAGGGGTGCCTTCATGGTGAACAACCTCTATTATTTTCTCCCTCTTTTCCTTGGTGTGGTGGTCTTCCTTTCTCTCTTCTCCTCTTGTTGGCCGAAACCTATCTTCTTGGTGGAGCTTTTGTTTGTGGCCGGATCAAGGAAGGAGAAGAAGGAGAGAAAGCAAGTCTCATCTCTAGCATCCCTTGGAGCATTGGTGGTGGCCGAAATTATTCATCCTTGAAGAAAATTATTGTGGCTGGCCATCCTCTTCCTTTCTTCCTCTTTTGTGGTGGCCGAAACTTATCTCTTGCTTGGAGTTCTTGTGGTGGCCGGATACTACTTGGAGAAGAAGAAGAAGAAGGAGAGAAAGCTTGTATCCCTTGGAGCTTGGTTGGTGTTTTGTTCTTCGTCCTTGGTGAAGCTTCTTTGTGTTGGCCGAACCTAGCTAGGAGAAGAAGAAGGTGCTTGGTGGTTTCTCATCTCGGAAGATCGTTGCCCACACAACGTCCGAGGTTAGAAGAGGAATACGGTAGAAGATCAAGAGGTTTTTCTACAAGGTATAACTAGTAATTTTTCTTTCCGCATCATACTAGTTATTTATGGAAATAATACCAAATACAAGAGGCTTACGATTCTAGAATTTCGAATATGTTTTTCGATGTTGTGTTCTTTTGTTTTTTCTTTTCCTTTTCCTTGTGATTTGATTGTTCTTTTTGGTTAACCTAAAGTTATTTTAGGAAATTAAATATTAGCTTTCTATAAAAGGTTTTGTCTAGTCGGTGGTGGTTGCTCCCATATCCAAGAAGGCCGTGTGCCTCGCCACGTCAGTACTGGGAACCAATTATGGAAATTAATATTTAATGGAATTAATAACTTAAGGTGATTTGGGTTGAACGTGTTAAGTTCCGCAGGAGATCCAAGTCAAAACCTAAAAGAACAAATAGATTAAGTTTTGGATCAAACGTGTTAAGTTCCGCAGGCGATCCAAAATTTAATTTAAAAGAACACATGGTAGCTAGGAAAAGGTTCAGACCTTTGTACAAAATTTTTGTACAGTGGAACCTCTAGGTTTTCCGAGTAGCAACCAACAATTGGTATCAGAGCTAGGGTTTTGCCTCTGTGTATTTGGTATTAGTTTAATTATGCACATGTCATACATAATTTAGGCAGGATAATAGTAGGATGTGCTAACTTTGTGGATGCAGGATCCAACTATTATGGCTTATAGTTTTATGTGTGTGATTGGACCCTTGGACATGTCAAGGGCATTTATATGTGTGTGCATGATTGTATTATAAAATACAGAAGGGATTTAGTTTTATTAGGATTTTATTTTTGATCTAGATACATGTACATTCCTTTTATGGAATATAGGATCAAAATTGTAAAATTCTATTTATGTCGCGGATCGAATCTTGCAAAGCGTGGAACCTTCTAAGGACCAGAGGCGCAGCGGAACAAGGAGTAAGATGGATGCGACAGCTAGACCCGGTGGCGGTGGCCAAATATGGCAGCAGCTTGGGATGACAACACACGGAGGACGACTAGAGATAAAAGTCATAATAGTTGAAAATTAGATTTTCTATTTATTACTTTTATATTGTGTTGTGTGTGCATGTTAGTTTACAAGTTTAGTAGACTAGCATAGTTAAAATTCCTCGTTTATAAATAACTAAGTGGGAGAGGGATTTTTAAATAAATCTCATGGTCTCCATTACTGGTTTGTAAGTGATGCAAACAAGCTTGCGCGTTGGCTCTGAGTGCCTTCCTCCATAACGGATGAGCTTGTTTATGGATCACTAGAACAGACTTCCATTTTTGGATGACTATAGGAAGTTAATTAAGAGCGTGTGATCTTTCCCAACGGAAGGGGCATAATCTTATTAATGGACTTAGTGTCAAGTAATGGTATACACTTAGACACATCTAATAGTATCCTCCCCATCGGAGTCACTGCTATTATTTGTGTGACCAAATGAAACCAACTATTAATTTGTCATAAAACTAGGTTGACAAGATAATAAAATTAAAGGGTTAAAACCCCTCTTACAAATGATTGATTTTGTATACGTCCACACTAACGTGGCATACAAAATTAACGGTGTTTGAGATAATTTTATTTGTCATAAAGATACGTTGACAAGATAGTTAATGGGTAAAACCCTCCTCTTACAAATGATGAATTTGTATACGTCCACGCTAACGTGGCATGCAAAATTCACGGTGTTTGAGGTGTTGGTGAATTTAAATAATATTGTTTGAGGAATCAATGTTATTTTAAATTCAAAGAGTTTTGACCAAATATTTGATCAAAGAAAGATCAACTATTAATTTTATTCGTCATAAAGTAAAGTTGACGAGATAATAAAATTAATGAATAAAATCTCCTCTTCGATTTTGTATACGCAAAATTTATGGAGATTTTAAGGAGTTGATCTTGACCAAATATTTTTGTGATTCTTAGGATGTTTGTGAATCCCTAGTAGTCATACTATAGAAAAAGACTTAGTAGTCCCAATTGTAATGATTGGAAATAGGACTTGGATATTAAGGTAGACTGTCTTCTTAGAACTAAGAACAATTTAGGTGTATTTAATTCATTAGTTGAAACATGTCTAGTGGTGTTATCTACCAGAACCTGGAGGGTAGATACAAGATGCCATTAATCATGTCTGCAATTCATTGCAGGGTTCCAGGAAACCCGACAACTAAATGAAAGGTAAATCACCGTCCACATGGGCACTACTGTAAAAGTGGTAGCTATTGCAGTGGGAGATGTTTATCCTTTGATAAGAATAAAATATGGATTTTAAGTAATTGTCTTTACGCAAGTTTAGAAAGAACCCGATTTCAGTTTCTAAACTATTATAGATATTGTGTCTATTTTGATAACAAAGTTGTTATCAAGAAAAATAGGGAAGTTATCTATTCTGGTATGATGGTTGACAATTTATAATCCAATAACTCCCACGATGCAACAAATGGAAATTAGTAACACATCTTCTAATTTTAAGAAAAGCAACCTTCGGAAATGAACCAATTATATCTTTGGCATCTAAAAGCTAGGTTATACTTGAGTAGGATTCATTGGTAGCTAATGAACTTTTGGGTTCATTGGTAGTGAAAATATTTCCAACCTGCGAGTCTTACTTGGAAGGAAAATAACCAAGAAGCTTTTAAGTCCAAGGGGTATGGAGTCAAAGATATGTTGAAATCGGTTCATTCTGATTTGTGTGATCCTATGACTATCCAGACAAGAGGTAGTATTGAATATTTTGTCTATTTTATAGACAACTATTCAAGATACAAATAAATTTACTTAATGTACCGCAAGACTAAGTACTTTGATTAGTTCAAAGAGTACAAGGTTGATGCGGAGAAATGTTAAAGTACAAAGTCACTATGGAAGATCATAGTGGCAAGTACCTCTTGAGAGATTTTAGGAGTCACTTATCAGTAGTTGGATTTCAACCCCAACTAACTGCACCTGGTACATCCCAACAGAATGGTGTAGTAGAAAGAAGGTAAAGGACTCTTATGAAATAATTAGATAGATGATGAGTTATTCAGAAAATTACCAAATTTGTTTTAAGGATAAACTCTGATAACGAAAGTGAACATAGTACCTTCCAAGTTAGAACTCTCTACTCATATAGAATTGCTGAATAGGTGAAAACCTATTTTGAAGCATATTCGGATTCGGGTAATCCAGCACATATGTTAAAGAGAGACAATGATAAGTTGGATAGGAGTTCACTTGTTTGTAAGTTATCCTAGATAAACAAAAGTAGGTTTATAGTCTTAAAATCGAAGGTCATTGTTAGCATCAATGACCGATTTTTAGAAAAGGACTATATAATGAACTACGTGCTCATAAGTAAATTTGTTCTTAAGGAAATAATAAAGGACATGTCTAACCTAGTACCAACTGTACAAGATGAGATACCACAAGAAAACTGCAACACGTATCACAAATTGATACACAATTACAGAAAGTGTCTTGTTGTAGTGGGAGGGTTGTTATGCAACCTAAATAGGTTCATGTTTTGGGAGAGTTTTTGGACTCGATCCCTGGAGGACATGAACCTGATCTCCGGTCATATGATGAAGCACTCCAAGATAAAGATGCAGCATCTTGGCAAAGAGTAATGAATAAAAGAATTAGAATATATGTATTCTAATAAAATCTGGAAGCTTGTAGAATCACCAAATGGTGTAAAAGCCGTTGGGTGTAAAAAGGTCTATAATAGGAAAAGAGGGATAGACAGTAAGGTAGTAACTTTCAAAGCAAGGCTTGATGAAAAAGGAAACTTTTTCACTGGTAGTCATGCTTAAGTCTATCCGGATTCTTTTATCTATTTGGCAAGAGGATGTCAAGACAACATTCTTTAATGGAAGTCTTGAAGAAAGCATCCATATAAAGCAACCAGAAGGGTTCATTGCAAAGGGCTAAGAGCATCTTGTGTAAGCTCAATCAGTCTATGGACTGAGGCAAAGCTTCAAGGTCTTGGAACATCCGGTTTATCAAAGTAATCCAGACCTATGGATTTATTTAGTAACTGGATAAGTCTTGTGTATACAAAAGGTGTGATGGAAGCGTGGTGGTATTTCTTGTACTATACGTAGATAACATTTTTGGTAGTTGGAAACAATATCAAAATGTTGTCAGAAGTAAGGGTATGGTTGTCCAAATAATTTGATATAAAGGACTTGGGAGAATGTATATATTTTTGAGATCAAAATAATAAGGGATCGAAAGAAAAAATATATTTTACTTATCCCAAGCTTGATACATCGGAAAATCCTTCTCGTTTTAAGCATGCAAAACTCCTCGAAAGGTTTCTTACTTTTTAAGCATGGAGTGTCTTTATCTAAAGAGATGTCTCCGTTGACATCAAAAGAGATTGAGGACATGTAAGCAGTTCTTTATGCTTCGACAGTTAGACAACCTAATGTATGCTATACACGAGATCAGAAATTTGTTTTGCCAAGGGCATAGTTAGCAGATATCAAAGTAACCCTAGACAAGGACATTGGACTGCAGTAAAGCATATATTAAAGTACCTTAGAGGCGCTAGAGATTATATGCTATCTTACAAGGCAATTAATTTGGTCTCTGTGGGTTACACGGATTTTGACTTCCAATCGGATAGGGATAATAATAAGTCAACCTCGGGGTTTTGTGTTTAATTTAGGAGGTAAAGTCATAACTATGGAAGAGTGATAAGCATAGATGTTTTTCTGGACTCCACCATAGAAGCTTAGTATATGGCAAGCCTCTGAGGAAGCCATAAAAGCTGAATGACTTAATTACCTCAAGATAGACTTAGATATGATTTCTAGTTTGTCCAAAGATTATTACAATTTATTGTAATAATAATGGTGCAGTAACAAACTCGAAGAAACCATGAGTCTATAAGGCAAGTAAACACAATAGAGCGCAAGTACCACCCAATACGAGAAATCGTATAAACGAGGAGAAGTTGTTGCCGCCTAGAATGCATCAGATGATGACCTATAGATCTTTTCACTAAGGTCCTTAAGGCGAAAGCTTTTGATGGACATGTTGAAGGGTTGGGAATCAGATGTATGGCAGCAGATATGGCAGCTTAGTCTTTTAGTATAAGTGGGAGATTGTTAGAGTGTATACTAAAAGCCTAGCTTTTGGTATAAACATTTATCTAGAAATAAGAATCACATTGGTCAAATGTCTACATTTATGATAAATGTAGTTGTTCAATTAATTTATATTGTAGATAACATGGTGTGTGGTGTCACACACAGAGGATCATGTTATCAGTATCTTATAAATTATAAACAGTAGCTCACGACCATAATGGAAAGGAACAAACCATTGGAAGGTCGTAGTGTAATTAGGTATCAGTTTATCTTGACTACACTAGTACACTCAGAGTGTATTGAGTAGGACCATTTGAGGTCGTTTCTTTTATACTGACTTTATAAAGAAACAAAGACCTCGGTTATTATGGAAGTGTGTGCTCTTAATCCTAATATAATAACAAGCACATATATTTGATATTTATTTCTTTAATTTATCAATGGGTGAGATTTAGTTCGATAAATCAATAAGCCCGATAAGTTGGGAAATGGTATCACTTATAGTGTGTGTTGTTGATTATAAAAGGAAACTGTGTCCTAGAGATACTAGGTTGATAATGTCCTCAAGAGGAGCTCATAAGGATTGTCATGTTAAACCCTGCAGGTGGACTTAGTCCGACATGATAATAAGGTTGAGTGGTACTACTCTTGGACTAAGATATTAATTAAATGAGTTGTCAGTAACTCACTTAATTAGTGGACATTCGATATCTTAAACACAGGGAGACTAACACACTCATAATAAGAAGGAGCCCAAAAATGTAATTTGGGATTGGTGCGGTAGTTCAATAATAGTTCTCTAGTGGAATGAATTATTATTGATAAAATTAAGTTGTGTGTTCGGGGCGAACACGGGATGCTTAATTTTATCGGGAGACCAAAACCAATTCCTCCTCTCGGTCCCTATCGTAGCCTCTTATTTATAGAGTACTATACCCACCTATACCCACCTTCATACCCATGAGAAGGGGGCCGACCAAGCTAGCTTGTGGTTCAAGCTAGGGCCGGCCAAGCCTTGGTTCATGGGTGGCCTGAACCCAAGCTTAGGTGGCCGGACCACATTAAATTAAAAAGAATTTTAATTTTAATTTTTATTATGTGGAAGATATAATTTATTACAGAGAATTAAAATTAAAATATCTCTCTTTAAAAGATCTACAAAAAGATTAAAAGAAAGAGATTAGATCTCTTTCCTTATTTGTAGATTGGAAAGATATTTTATTTTTTCTCTCTGAAAAATTATTCACATGTTGAAAATTAAAATTATAGAAATTTCTTTTTATCAACCATGAAGGGATTTTAAAAGGAAATTTTATTTTTTAAAATTTCCAAAGACAAAAAAGGAAGTTTTAATTGTTGATTAAAATTATCCTATTTGTTCTAGATGAGGTGGCCGGCCACATACAATTAATTAGGAAAATTTATTTAATTTTTTATTAATTAATTGTTGTCAAGGAAAGTTTAGGAAAATTTATTATAAATAAATTTCCTTATTTGCCAAAGCCAAGGAATATAAAAGAAGGGGTAGGGGTGCCTTCATGGTGAACAACCTCTATTATTTTTCTCCCTCTTTTCCTTGGTGTGGTGGTCGGCCCTTCCCTTTCTCTCTTCTCCTCTTGTTGGCCGAAACCTATCTTCTTGGTGGAGATTTTGTTTGTGGCCGGATCAAGGAAGGAGAAGAAGGAGAGAAAGCAAGTCTCATCTCTAGCATCCCTTGGAGCATTGGTGGTGGCCGAAATTATTCATCCTTGAAGAAAATTATTGTGGCTGGCCATCCTCTTCCTTTCTTCCTCTTTTGTGGTGGCCGAAACTTATCTCTTGCTTGGAGTTCTTGTGGTGGCCGGATACTACTTGGAGAAGAAGAAGAAGAAGGAGAGAAAGCTTGTATCCCTTGGAGCTTGGTTGGTGTTTTGTTCTTCGTCCTTGGTGAAGCTTCTTTGTGTTGGCCGAACCTAGCTAGGAGAAGAAGAAGGTGCTTGGTGGTTTCTCATCTCGGAAGATCGTTGCCCACACAACGTCCGAGGTTAGAAGAGGAATACGGTAGAAGATCAAGAGGTTTTTCTACTAGGTATAACTAGTAATTTTTCTTTCCGCATCATACTAGTTATTTATGGAAATAATACCAAATACAAGAGGCTTACGATTCTAGAATTTCGAATATGTTTTTCGATGTTGTGTTCTTTTGTTTTTTCTTTTCCTTGTGATTTGATTGTTCTTTTTGGTTAACCTAAAGTTATTTTAGGAAATTAAATATTAGCTTTCTATAAAAGGTTTTGTCTAGTCGGTGGTGGTTGCTCCCATATCCAAGAAGGCCGTGTGCCTCGCCACGTCAGTACTGGGAACCAATTATGGAAATTAATATTTAATGGAATTAATAACTTAAGGTGATTTGGGTTGAACGTGTTAAGTTCCGCAGGAGATCCAAGTCAAAACCTAAAAGAACAAATAGATTAAGTTTTGGATCAAACGTGTTAAGTTCCGCAGGCGATCCAAAATTTAATTTAAAAGAACACATGGTAGCTAGGAAAAGGTTCAGACCTTTGTACAAAATTTTTGTACAGTGGAACCTCTAGGTTTTCCGAGTAGCAACCAACAGTTAGGCAGTTAGCAAGTCCTGGTGAGTGAAGCCAGGCAAGGGAAAATCCAGATGGATCAAGGGTGATCGGACATCTGGTGTTGAAAAGTCCAAGAAGGAAGCTTGGCATGCGAAGTCAAAGAGGGCTCGGTAGCTCGTTCTCTAGGACCAGATGAAGTCGGAGAGAGCTAGGGAGCTCGTTTCTCCGGACTAGGTCAGAGAGGGCTCGGTAGCTCAAGAAGCTGGATCGGTCGGCGGACCGATCCGAAACTCTGGACACCGATCGGTGCGGACCGATCGGTGGCTTTATACCGATCGGTGCCGACCGATCAGTGTCGATCGCTGCGGCGTTTCGATCGATCGCGGACCGATCGAAATCGATCGATGGCTCATGATTTTACCGATCGGTGCGGACCGATCGAAATCAATCGATAGCTCATCGAGATTTTATTGATCGGTCTGGAGATCGATCAGGAGGCTTTAAGCACTGGGACGAGCGACATCTGATCGGTCTGGGGACCGATCAGATTAGTGCCTGATCGGTCCGCCGACCGATCAGAAGCTGCGCACCTTCGGAAAGAGCGGCGCCTGATCGGTCTGGGGACCGATCAGATTAGTTCCTGATCGACCGTAGACCGATCAGCGATGATCCAGAAAGCGTGGTTCGGTCTGCAGACCGACCCACGGTATTGTTTTCTTTGCATGCACTTTTTCTGATTGCCGTATTTGTATTCACCTATCTGTTTTTAACCATTCGCTGTGAGTCTTTCTAGCTTGCAGGTTGCAGGTCACATTCTCATGTCTGGATTCAAATTAAGCTTCATTAAGAGAAGGAGACAAGTATCCTTTTCACTGTAATTTGCTGCAACAGATGCATTTGAGGCATCAACGTTCACTGACGAAATCTGATTACGATTGGGCTGCTCAGTTTGACCTCTAGCTATTGGTTCGTATCCAGAGACGCCAGTGATTTCCATTGGCATGGGTTCAGAGAATCAGAAGAGGAGGAGGTGTGATTGGCTACGCCTGGCTGGCAGCAGCGATTCTGCAGACGGCGGTGATTCGAGCCAGTGAAGCAGAGAGACATAAGAAGGAAGAAGAGGAGTTCAGAAAGGGTAATTCTGAATTCTCTGTCTTTTGTGATCAAGCCTTCGAGAAAGCAAGTTGGTGAAGCTGTGAGCTCTTTGCTGAGAAGGTTGATTGTGCGCTCTCTGCTCTGTTCTCTTCTCCGCGTGGCCGTAAGCTCATCTTAATATTTTTCTCAGCCACTGTAAGTCTTGTGCTTAAAACCATAATCATCTGAGACTTTGTTGAGAGGTTGCTCCACCGAGAAGGAGACATCTTTAGCCGGATCTTGTCCGGGGTGTGATCTACCGAAAGATCAAGGAGTCGTCCTCCTTACGGACACGCCGAGGAGTAGGGGCAAGTTATCCCCGAACCTCTTATATCATTGTGTCTGCTGTGTGTTTGTTTTCTTTCGTTTTAGTCTTTCTACTTCCGCTGTGCTGTGCTAACAAAGTTCTTAAAGAAATTTCTGTTTAGTGTTTTTCAAAGAAGCTATTCACCCCCCCTCTAGCCATCTAAGATCCCAACAAGTGGTATCAGAGCAAGGTGCTCTTCATCTGGACTAACATTCCAAGGAGCAACAAGATGGCCATGAAGGAAGGATTCAGCACCAACAGATCACCGTTCTTCGATGGAGCAGATTTCCAGTATTGGAAGAGTCGCATGGAGTATTACCTCAAGACTGATATCTCCATGTGGTTCTCGGTCAAGGAGGGATTCTCACCTCCAAAGGACGAAGAAGGTAAGGAACTTGACTTATCGAGATGGTCAACCGAGCAAACTCGCAAGGGACAAGCCGATGCCAAGGCGGTTGTCACTTTGCAATGTGGGATAGCCAAGGATCAACTTGTCAAGGTTGGTCCTTTCACAAGTGCGAAGGATCTATGGAACAAGCTCATCGAGCTCCAAGAAGGGACTCGAGACTCTCGGATCGCCAAGAGGGATTTGTTCCTAAACCAACTCCAGAACCTTGTCATGAAGGAAAATGAAACTGTAAGTGAGATACATGGAAGGTTCAAGGAGATCATCAATGGTCTCCATTCGGTGGATGAACGAGTAGAAAACCGTGACCTCGTAAGGTATGCTCTAAAAGCTTTTCCTAGGAATGCCTTGTGGTCATCCATGGTGGATGCCTACAAGGTATCCAAGGATCTTTCCATTGTTAAGTTAGATGAATTTTTTTGTGAAATAGAATTACATGAACTTGCTAACAAAGGGCAAAAAGAGAAAGGTATTGCTTTGGTTGCAGAAGAAAAGAGCAAGGAGGGAAGAAGAAAGAAAGAAAAGAAGAAGGAGAAAGAAATTGTTTCATCTTCATCCTCCTTCGAGTCCGATGATGAAGGTGAATCATCATCAAGCGAGATGGCCAACTTCGTGAGAAGAATCATGAGAAGGAGCAGAAGATACAAAGGGAAAGGTAAACCTAGTGAACAAAATATTGACAAAACTAATGTTACATGTTATGAGTGCAGCAAAAAGGGACACTATCGGAGCGAGTGTCCGAAATTAAAAAGGAAGGAGGAACGAGCCAAAAAGAAGGAGGAAAGAGTCAAGAAGAAGAAGGCTCTAAAAGCTACATGGGATGAGTCTTCTTCAAGTTCATCTGAGGAAGAGAAGAGGGAGAAGAGTACACGGCAGTTAGCCCTCATGGCAATAGAGGAGTCCGAGTCCGAGAGTGAGGACTCAAGCTCTTCAGCCGCGACTTCATCATCTTCGGATGATGAAGAGGTAACATCTCCCCATTTAGAAAAGTGTTATAAAACAATTGCACATTTGTCTACTTCCCTCAGAAAATCAAAAACAGAAACTAAACTGCTAAAAGATGAAATAGAGAAATTAAGGGCCCTTAGGGAAGATGAGGTCGATGACCTTTATCAAGAGGCCCTAGATGATGAAAACAAAACCTTGAAGGGTGAAATTGAGAAGCTCAAGAAAATGCTTGAGAAATTCTCAACCAGCTCTAAGACCTTAGACATGATTCTAAATGCCCAAAGGGCGGTCTACAATAAGGCTGGATTAGGATACCAACCTAAGGAGTCTAGTTTTATTTCTTTAGTGTCAAGAACCCAATTTCATAGATCGCATGTTTCTAGGGTTCATGAGACTAGGAAGAAGGTAACAAATGCATGGGTGCCTAAGTCTTTCATTGTAGATGCATTAGGTCCCAAGATTTGGGTACCTAAAACATCTATCTTTCGTGTCTTGTAGGCATTGGTAAAGGGGGAGCGTCTATCAACTTGGTTTGTTGATAGTGGATGCTCCAAGCACATGACCGGGGACAAGTCACTATTTTCTACCATTCAAAACAAAAATAGAGGTAATGTGTCATTTGGTAACAATGGTAGTCTTAAGGTTGTAGGAGTTGGAGACATTCATATATCCGAATGTCTCCATATCAAGAATGTCCTTCTAGTCAAGGGATGACTTTTAATCTCCTAAGTGTCACCAATTGTGTGATACGGGTTACACAATTGAATTTCATTCAAGTCAATGTTTGGTTAAACACATTGACACACTTGACACGGTACTAGTAGGCACAAGGGTTGATAATATTTATCAAGTATCATTTAAAAGTGCTACTAATGCTTTGATTAAGTGTTTCATGTCAAAAGAAGAAGAGTCTTGGCTATGGCATAGAAGGTTGACACATGTCAATATGAAGAACATCCGGAAGTTGGCCAACCAAGGATTAGTGCGAGACTTACCCAGCATCAAGTACCACAAGACCAAACTATGTGATGCATGTCAAAAGGGTAAGCAAACAAAAGGTGTTCATAAAGGTAAAAGCATTGTAAGTACATCTACTGCTTTAGATTTATTGCACATGGACCTATTTGATTGCAGTAGTGTAATATCATTGAATGGAAGTAGATATTGCTTGGTAATCGTTGATGATTTTACTAGATACACATGGACTTTCTTTTTGAAACATAAGGACCAAACTATAGATATTTTTATTTCCTTTTGTAGAAGAACTGAAAATGAAAAATCAACAACAATTAAAACCATTAGAAGTGATCATGGTGGTGAATTTCAAAACCATAGGTTTTTAGAATTTTGTCAAGAAAAAGGGTATAGACATGAGTTCTCAACTCCAAGGACCCCACAGCAAAATGGGGTTGTGGAGAGAAAGAACCGAGTCTTACAAGAGGCTGCACGAAGCATGCTCAATGAGTACTCACTACCGAGTTACTTGTGGGCTGAAGCTGTGAATACAGCTTGCTATGTGCAAAACCGAATCCTGATACATAGGTTTTTAGGAAAGACTCCCCATGAACTTTGGTTTGGGAAACCACCTACAATTAAACATCTTAGGGTGTTTGGTTGTAAGGTGTTTATTTTAAATACCAAGGACCATCTTGGAAAATTTTCGGCCAAGGCTGATGAAGGGATACTGGTTGGGTACTCGCTCACCAGCAAAGCCTATCGAGTCTACAACAATAGGACTAAATTGATTGAAGAGTCCTCTGATGTAGCTTTTGAAGAAATCCCTAACTCAAATGATCAATCAAGGGCTATAGGAGAAATTCAATTTGAACTTAGAAATCTAAGTTTGAATGATCAAAATGAAGAACGAGTCGAAGTTGACTCTGATGTTGATGAGCAAAGGCAACAAAGAACTCAATCTGATCCTTTGCCAGATAGTGAGTCCTTGCCCGTGCCTAGTGAGACCATTCATGAGGCACCATCAACACCAAGACAATCTAGGATAGCCTCTAGTCATCCCCAAGACCAAATTGTGGGAGACATTCAACAAGGGGTTAGGACTAGGTCATTCTTCAGAAATGAGTCTAATGAAGTCGCATTGATTTCAGAGATTGAACCAAAATTAGTTGATGAGGCATTGCACGATCCTGATTGGATCATAGCTATGCAAGACGAATTAGGTCAATTTGAAAGGAGCCAAGTGTGGGACTTAGTTCCTAGACCTAAGAAGACCACCATTATTGGAACTAAATGGGTCTTCAAAAATAAGTTAAATCAAAAGGGAGAAGTTGTAAGAAACAAGGCAAGACTTGTAGCCAAGGGCTATAGTCAAGTCGAAGGTCTCGATTATGATGAGACTTATGCTCCCGTGGCACGATTAGAGTCCATTCGTTTGATGCTAGCTTTTGCTGCACATAGAGGTTTCAAACTCTATCAAATGGATGTTAAATCTGCCTTCTTAAATGGCTTCATTAAAGAAGAGGTCTATGTTGAACAACCCCCGGGGTTTGTGAGTACCGAAGCTCCAAACCACGTATACAAGCTCAAGAAAGCTCTTTATGGGCTTAAACAAGCACCTCGAGCTTGGTACGAAAGATTGTCAACATATTTACTAGAAAAGGGTTTTGTGAGAGGCCAAATAGACCCAACACTATTTCTGCGTAGAGATGGTGAAAATATTTTTGTAGCCCAAGTATATGTCGATGACATAATTTGTGGCTCAAATAACAAGGGCTATTTGAATGAATTTATTTCTCACATGGAAAGTGAGTTTGAGATGAGTCTAGTAGGAGAATTGACATTCTTCCTTGGACTTGAAATCAAACAAACTCGAGATGGAATTTATGTCCATCAGGCAAAATACACTCAAGAGATGCTTAGAAAATTCAATATGAGTGACTCTAAGGAAGTGTCCACTCCAATGGCGACAAGCACTCGCCTTGACAATGATGAGAGTGGAAAACCAATTGATCTAACGCAATATAGAAGCATGATTGGTAGTCTTCTATATCTCACAGCTAGTCGACCAGACATACTTTTTGCTGTGGGCATGTGCGCTAGATATCAAGTCTGTGCCAAGGAATCTCATTTGATTGCAGTTAAGAGAATATTGAGATACCTTAAGGGCACAATTCGAGTAGGTCTATGGTACCCTCGTACAGAGTCTTTTGACTTGATAGGCTATACCGATTCCGACTATGCTGGGTGCAAATTGGATCGGAAAAGCACTAGTGGGGGTTGCTAATTTTTAGGTTCATCTTTAGTTAGTTGGTCAAGTCGGAAGCAACATTGTGTTGCTCTCTCCACGACCGAGGCTGAATACATTGCCATGGGAGAGAGTGTATCACAATTGTTGTGGATGATACACACCCTAGAGGATTATGGACTTTCTTATAAGGGTGTACAAGTGCTATGTGACAACATTAGCACGATCAACCTAACTAAAAATCCAGTCCATCATTCGAGAACCAAACACATTGAAGTGCGTCATCACTTCATAAGAGATCACGTAGCTAGGGGAGACATTGCACTCACATATGTGGAGTCAAAGTCAAACCTAGCCGACATTTTCACCAAACCCCTTCCGGAGAATGAATTTAGTCATTTAAGGAGGGAGTTGGGGATGTGTTTGGCTCCTTAGGTCCTTAGGACTTCATCATGATCAATAAGGACAAATTAAAATGACAAAAGAAATTGGGAATGATTTTCGGCAACTTGGGAACATCTCACACAAACTATAAGGTTTAACAAAATATTTTTGTTTGCTAGAAATGGGGTGAGATGCTAGGAACAACCAAATTATTCAAAATGTATCATGCATCCCTTGAATAATTAGGTTGAAGAGACATTAATTGAGTATGGGGAAGACTATTACATAATTCATGTGTATTTGGTTCCTAGATCTTACTCATATATTCCAACCAAGGAAACTTGGTTGGACTTTTCCCTATAAATCATGTAACCTTGATTGTTGGACTGTTTGATACCTTTGATCGACCTTTCGTGATTATTGATTGACACTAGGATAGGTCATTGAAATAATGATAGAAATTTGGACATATTTTGCCAAATTTGGGACTGGACATAGCAAGGTTGAAGATTTCAGTTTTTAACCTTGAGTTGTCTATTTTGACAAACTTGAAACTTGTCTGAAATCTCAGTGTTTGTAGTCGAATTTGAAAGTCTCAAATTATAAACAAATTCACACCATAAGAGCCCATCGTTAGGACATAGTTATGCTTGTAGATTCTCAGGGTTCTAGATATTGATTTTGAAAGTTTTACTGGAGAAACTTCTACGAACTATCAAACATTTCGGTTACTGAAATCACTGAAAATTTCAGTATCAGACACTGATCGGGCTACAGCCCGATCAGGAGAAGATGGATCGGTCGACAGACCGATCCAAAAACTTCCCAACCTTTCTGTCTGTAATCTGATCGGTCCAGGGACCGATCAGGTTATTTTTGTGCGCCTCACTGATCGGTCCAGGGACCGATCAGGATAATCTGATACGCATAAGGCTCTTCTGATCGGTCCATAGACCGATCAGTGGTTCCATTGGTTAAGTCTGTGACTTAGGGGGCTTACTGATCGATCTCTGATCGGTCTACGGACCGATCAGGAAGTTCCATGATCGGTCACCAAACCGATCAGGGGGCTTCGCTGAAGGCTACTGATCACCTTCTGATCGGTCTGGTGACCGATCAGGGGGCTTCGGATACCTTCTGATCGGACAACCGTCCGATCATTTCTTCACTGTACACTCATCTAAACCCTTAAAACCTCCCGATCCCTCCTTTTCCTCATTCACGCGAAACCCTAGCCGACTCTTCCCACCAGTTCACCCTTTTCTCTTCTCTTTGCACGCCGAAGCTCCAGCCCTCGGAAGCCCTAGCCTAAAGTTCAAATGGCACCAAGGTAACTTCTTACCTCTCTAAAACTTGGCATTGTGTTTTCATTTCTCACTGGAACTTCTATTATTGTTGTCTCGGTTCTTATTTGTTGGTGGCTCCGGTGCTCACTCATTGCCCCATTTTACCCCATTGTGTCCCCTTAGGAAGAAACCCACTGATGGTGAGGGAACCTCTAAGGAACCAACCAAGACATCCAAATCCAAAACTCCTGCTGCTCCTTCCCGACCCCAACCAGCTAGTTCCAGTAGATTCCCAAACCGCCAGTCTGAGCAAGCTTTTCAACAAAGGACATTCAAATTACTCCCTTGTAGGTCCGTGGATAGAAAATTCATGGACGAATTTTGCCCACAAGTGTCCGAAATCATAGCATACTACAAACTCGATTCACTAGTCTACTTGGAACGGGATATCAACTATGACTTGGTCTCTGAGTTCTATAATAACCTTCATGAGACTAATGATCAAGGTTTTAAAACAAGAGTTGCTAAGCGGACTCTTGATTTCAGTATCTCATCTTTCTTTGAGTATCTCAATTGTCGGAGGTGTTCCGGTGATGTCTTTTCGATATTTCCTGACTTACCAGAACAGTTACTTCCACCGTTTGATATCTCACCTGACGATATATATGAGTACTTCTTCAGACAGCCTAGACAAGGGCTAGATGAGCTAGATGTTGACTTCCCTACTTTTGCAGCCTTGAGATTATCTCCTCAAGATTATATTCTTTTTAAAATTGTCATGAACTGCCTTTTACCTATCACATCTAAACCATTATCAGAGATTCGACCGTATCATTGTCTGATGCTTTACGGGTTGCGTAGGCGTCTTGATTTTGATATCATGTCGAGCATCTACTCCTCGATCATATCATATTCTCAGCCTAGCGGCTTCACTATTTATATGCCTTATGGGCATATAATTACTGAGACCCTTCAGGTTGATGTCTCTAAGGGTAGAATAATCAAAATGGTCAGGCAGGATTGCCGACTTGGGAAAAGGGCATTTTCCAAGTCTGGAATCATAGGGCAAAATGGGGATGTTCAGTGGAAGGATGGGAGAGCTTTAGGTGAGTTACCACGGGGACCTCCACGACAGGTTGCAGCTGCTCCTGTTGCTGCTCCTCCTGCTGACATTGGCGAGGCGGATCCAGACCTGCGCTGGCAGATCGCTGAGTTGGAGAGCCGATTTGATCGTCACGAGGAGATGGTGACTGCTGAGTTCGATGGACTACGCTTACGGATTGACCGATATGCGCAGTCATCAGGTGGTGACACAGCAGTTGCTACTCGGATGGATGGCACGATACCCGCCTCCGCAGTCTTACCCAGGCTATCCATCCTCCAGCGTGCCGCCTCAGGATTTCACCCTTCCTGCCGATGATGATGATGCTCCTCATGTTGAGGACGTTGATTGATATAGTCTGTGTGTCACCTTGTCTGTATGTATTTTGGATGTTATTTGTTAGTCTGACCTGGATGTTTGCACTTCTGATGCTACTCATATATTTATGCTACTCGATTTTATATTTGCTTGCTCCTTATTATGCTTCATTTTCTATGTTTTTTTTATGCTGTTCCTATGCCATGATTTGGTTGTATCTTTTGTCTTTCTTACTGTCGTATTGTGACCTTAGAGGGAACTCTAGGTCGATTAAAAGACAGTATGGATTAAGGGGAGCCTTTTAGTTTTGTCACCTCATTTGCACCTTTTCGGTGTTTGACAAAGGGGAGAGGATACCTAAGTTTAGAAATGTATGAAAGCTTGATTTTAGGGGAGAGGATAACGGGAAGGATCTTGATTCCCGTCCTTGACTTGGTGGTGTATCCGTCTTAGGGGGAGGATCCTGATTTCCCTAAAATTATAGGTATATGAGCATTTCTGATCTAAACTTAAATCATGTTGTCAAACAACAAAAAGGGGGAGATTGTTGATACAGTCTGACCTGGATGTTGTTTTGCTGTTGACACTGATTTAAGTTTGTATCAGATATTTAACTCAGATTAATTACTAATCTAGGTTGACTTGGTTGACCTGATTCGGGAAAAAGTCCAAGTATGGAGATTTGGCACTGGAGAAGTCCAAGCAGGGAGCTTGGCACGAGTGGAAAGTCCTAACTGGGATGTTAGGCAGTTGGAAAGTCCTGGTGAGTGAAGCCAGGCAGTGGGAAAGTCCTAACTGGGATGTTAGGCAGTTGGCAAGTCCTGGTGAGTGAAGCCAGGCAAGGGAAAATCCAGATGGATCAAGGGTGATCGGACATCTGGTGTTGAAAAGTCCAAGAAGGAAGCTTGGCATGCGAAGTCAGAGAGGGCTCGGTAGCTCGTTCTCTAGGACCAGATGGACGGAGAGAGCTAGGGAGCTCGTTTCTCCGGACTAGTCGAGAGGGCTCGACCTCGTTGCAACGGATCGGTCGGCAGACCGATCCGGTGGAAACTTGACACCGATCGGTGCGGACCGATCCAGCTGATTACTGATCGATCGGCGGACCGATCAGTGATCGATGGCTCGAGCGTTCATCGATGCGGCACCGATCGAAATCGATCGAGCTCATCAGTGATTTTACCGATCGGCGGACCGATCGTAAATCAACCGCAGCTCATCGAGATTTTATTGATCGATGCGGAGATCGATCGGGAGGCTTTAAGCATGGGACGGCGACATCTGATCGGTCCGGGACCGATCATTAGTGCCTGATCGGTCCGCCGACCGATCGGAAGCACTCTGAAAGAGCGGGCGCTGATCGGTCCGGGACCGATCGATTAGTTCTGATCGGTCCGCACCGATCAGCGATGATCGAAGCGTGGTTGTGCGGGCATCACCCACGGTATTGTTTGCTTTGCATGCACTTTTTCTGATTGCCGTATTTGTATTCACCTATCTGTTTTTAACATTCGCTGTGAGTCTTTCTAGCTTGCAGGTTGCAGGTCACATTCTCATGTCTGGATTCAAATTAAGCTTCATTAAGAGAAGGAGACAAGTATCCTTTTCACTGTAATTTGCTGCAACAGATGCATTTGAGGCATCAACGTTCACTGACGAAATCTGATTACGATTGGGCTGCTCAGTTTGACCTCTAGCTATTGGTTCGTATCCAGAGACGCCAGTGATTTCCATTGGCATGAGTTCAGAGAATCAGAAGAGGAGGAGGTGTGATTGGCTACGCCTGGCTGGCAGCAGCGATTCTGCAGACGGCGGTGATTCGAGCCAGTGAAGCAGAGAGACATAAGAAGGAAGAAGAGGAGTTCAGAAAGTGACAATTCTGAATTCTCTGTCTTTTGTGATCAAGCCTTCGAGAGAGCAAGTTGGTGAAGCTGTGAGCTCCTTGCTGAGAAGGTTGATTGTGCGCTCTCTTCTCCGCGTGGCTGTAAGCTCATCTTAATATTTTTCTCAGCCACCACTGTAAGTCTTGTGCTTAAATCTATAATCATCTGAGACTTTTTTGAGAGGTTGCTCCACCGAGAAGGAGACATCTTTAGCCGGATCTTGTCCGGGGTGTGATCTACCGAAAGATCAAGGAGTCGTCCTCCTTACGGACACGCCGAGGAGTAGGGGCAAGTTATCCCCGAACCTCGTATATCCTTGTGTCTGCTGTGTGTTTGTTTTCTTTCTTTTTAGTTTTTCTACTTCCGCTGTGCTGTGCTAACAAAGTTCTTGAAGAAATTTCTGTTTAGTGTTTTTCAAAGAGGCTATTCACCCCCCTCTAGCCATCTAAGATCCCAACAATAAGTACAACAACCTTCCTACAACAACTTGGGAGCTTTGAATTGCATGCTGCCTAGTTTCTTAGGGTAGGAGATGAAAATTGGGTTGAGTTTGAAGTTCCCAAGGTTAGGAATAGGAGAGAAGTTAGATTTCCACTCGGTTGGCCAGGAGGCCGGCTTGGGCATCTGAACAAAGAAGAAACGGGATTTCCATCCCTTATTTTGAGGAAGGCAACTCTTTAATACAACCTAGCTTTAGGATGCCTTAGGACTTGATTGGAACAAAAAAAATCCTGGTTCTAATTTCTTGAGATAATAAAACAGATGAAATGAAACAACCTATATCCTACACATGCCAAGATATTCAATACTTGTTGATCTCAAATGGAAGACTCATCAATTATAATATCCTAATGTTGGTGCAATTTCCAGTAGGTCAAGGTTGACCTAGTTGACCAAGCGTAAACCTTGGTCATGGTTTCGATGTTTGACAATACAGAAAGACATGTAGACATGAACAATGCAGGTGCAGTTGTCCATGCGGAGAGATACTGATCAGGGTCTGATCAGGTTGAATGAAGAAGAGTCAAGTAGGTCAAGGTTGACCGGATACTTGACTGGGAAGTCCTAACTGGGATGTTAGGCAGTTCGGAAAGTCCTGGTGAGTAAAGACAGACAGTCAGGAAGTCCTGGTGAGTGAAGCCAGGCAGTCAGGAAATCCTAGTGAGTGAAGTCAGGTGAAAATCCTAGTGAGTGAAGCTAGGTAAAAGTGAAAGTCCTGGTGAGTGAAGCCAGGCAGTTGGAGAAAGTCCTGGTGAGTGAAGCCAGACAGTGGAAAAGTCCTGGTGAGTGAACCCAGGCAGTTGGAAAAGTCCTGGTAAGTGAAGCCAGGCAGTTCGGAAAGTCCTGATGAGTGAAGCCAGGCAGTTGGAAAAGTCCTGGTGAGTGAAACCAGGCAGTTGGGAAGTCCTGGTGAGTGAAGCCGGGCAAGGAAAAATCCAGATGGATCAAGGGTGATCGGACATCTGGTGTTGAGAAGGTCAAGTAGGTCAAGGGAGTGACCGGATACTTGACACGAAGAGAAAAGTCCAAGTGGGTCAAAGGGATTGACCGGACACTTGGTGGGGAGTCTTAGCAGGTCAAGGAAGTGACCGGATGCTAAGCATGATGTACCAATAGGTCAAGGTTGACCGGATATTGGTTTGGACTTGGTTTGGGCAAAAACCAAGACCTGGATCGGTCTGGTAACCGATCCAGTGATACGCTGGGTTATCTGATCGGTCTGGTGACCGATCAGTAACCAAACAGAAGTATTTTGTTGCTTATCTGATCGGTCAGCAGACCGATCAGTGATCGATCAGTAGCATACGGTGAAGTTCCTGATCGGTCTGCAGACCGATCAGGAGACGATCAGAAGGAGATCATCTTCGGGAGGGAAAGGTCCTGATAGGTCATGGGACCGATCAGGGAAGGACCTGATCGGTCTTCATGACCGATCAGGGAAGGGCCTGATCGGTCTTGTGACCGATCAGGACCCTTGTGGACCGATCAGGATGAAGCCTGATCGGTCCACGTCCTAGCCGTTGCGTAGCAACGGCTAGTTTCTTCTGGCTTCTTCTTCGCAGGTGGATGCAGGTATAAAAGAGGCTGAGGGCTTCTAGGCTGTAACTCTTCTCCGAAGCTTCTGCTTCTTCTTATTACTGCCTCTTCTTCTTGCTGCTGCAAGTGCTTCTGCGAGCTTTGGTGAGCTCTTCGTTCCTGAAGCTTTTTGTGAGCTTCCACTCGGCTGGGACCAACTGATCAGTTGCTGTTGCTGTTGTGGTTGGATCCGAGAAGCTGTTGCTTTATCCAGTCGAAGAGAAGGCAAGTAAGCGAAGGTGTTTCATACATTTGTATGGTATTTTGCTTCTTGTTGCTTTATACTCCTGTATTGCTTTTGCAAAATATTGTGGCGAGGTTTCTCCACCCAGAAGGAGTTCTTATTAGCCGGTTTTCCGGGGACTCATCCACCGACGGATTGATAGGCTTCGTCCACCTTACGGACACGCCGAGGAGTAGGAGTTTCATCTCCGAACCTTGTTATATCGACGAGTTTGAGGTTTGCTATTCTCCGTTGTCGTTTCTATTGTTTATTTCCGCTGCGCTAACCTTGATTTGTAGAAAGAAACGAACGATTTGGGGCGGCTATTCACACCCCCCCTCTCTAGCCGCGACCATCGATCCTAACAAGTGGTATCAGAGCAAGGTCGCTCTTCGCCGGATTAACACCCGAGGGAGCACAAGCTAGAGATGGATCAACTTGGAGAAGACATCACCATTCCACCTTTCTATGACCGCGACGACTTCGCGTATTGGAAGGTAAGAATGAGGTATTTTCTTATGACTAACCTTGAAAATTGGAGTTGTGTTCAATTAGGTTTCAAGCCTCCAATGGACAAGAAAGGAGAAACCCTAGAGAAGAAGGAGTGGACCAAGGAACAAGTCCACCAATCCCTAGTCAACGATGAGGTATTGAAAATTTTTGAATTTTCTTTACCTAATGATGTCTTGTGTAGGATAGGTGGATACAACAATGCCAAGGAGTTGTGGAACAACTTGGCTAAGTTTCATGAGGGGAACTTCACTTCAAGCCATGAAGAGGAGTCAAGTGAGCCAAGTAGCTCACTTCATGGAGGAATGGATTTAGAAGTTGAGGGCCACTCAACATCTAAAGAAGAAGAGGAGGAGAGTTCTTCTTCAAGTTCGGAGTAAGAAGAAGAAGCTTCTACCTCCGGAAGGGATGAAGGAGAGAGTGTTCATCCATCCTCAACTCTAGGTAACTCAAGCCATTTAGTTTCTAGCAAATTACACATAATGTGCTTTGAGTATAGGGAATTTGGACATTACAAGAGTAAATGTCCAAAGAGGGTTAGAAAGACTCCACCGGCGCCAAAGGTCAAGGAAGCCGGAGTCCCAACACGCAAGGGCAAGGAGCACGTGGTGTGCTTCCAATGCAAGCGAAGGGGACATTATCGGAGCCAATGTCCGAGGGGGAGGCAATCTCACAAGGACAAGAGACCGAGCACATCGATAGGGGGAGCTAAGGCAAACCCTAAGGTAATCTCTAAGGCACATTATTGCAATACTAGTAAGATGCATGCTAGTAGTTTGATTGCAATTGACAATAATGATAAGCATGATAATTATAGAAATCGATACACATGCTTAGGTGCCAAACATGTGAGCCTAGATAAGGATAACACTAGGAAAGCCAACCCTAGGATCAACTCATTTAAGGTTAAGGAGAACCTAGGTAGAAATCCCAAAACAACTAGACATATGCCTAGGAATACCTCAAAGATAAATGACAAATTAAAAATTGAGGTATTAGAGAAGGAGAATCAAGTCTTGAAGTCAAGACTTGATACTTTAGAAAAGGCTCTTAAGAACTTGGAGAAGTCATCTCTAGGGTTTAAGAGTCAAAAACCAATGTCCAAGGACAAGAAAGGTTTGGGTCACAAACCTAAGTCCCAAGTGGTCAAGCCCACTTATCATAATGTTCCATTCGATTATGGAACAAAATCTAGGGCTAGGAAGACCATCACCAAGGTCACAAGGGGAGTCACCCCTAGAGTGGATCTTGATGAGTCCCAAATGACCAAGGCTTTAAAGCCTAGGAGGGTCATTAGGAGGGTTGCTAGGGAAGTCATCCCAAGTGAATATTTAGTGAACCCAATGAGCTCCAATAGGTATTGGGTTCCTAGGAGCGTGATTTCATCACGCTAGATGAGTTAGGGTGTGCCAACCTTACTTGAATAGGTAGTTAACCTAATCATGGCAAAAGGTGGCACTTTAGGAATTTTCAAGGTGTAATCAAGCCTTGGAAATGAAATGGAAAATTATTCCTAAGGTGTTTAGGATGTGCCAATCACAATTGAAGAGTTTTCTAGGGTCAATCTAATTGGCACATAGTGATCTAAAAATCCTTAGTATATGATTTTAGGTCTAATACACTTAGGAATATGGATTTTATGGCAAAATGATCAAAAATGACAACTAAGGCTAAAGTTAGGTATTTTCTATACCTT
The DNA here is from genome assembly GCF_018446385.1 of Zingiber officinale. Lineage (NCBI taxonomy): Eukaryota > Viridiplantae > Streptophyta > Magnoliopsida > Zingiberales > Zingiberaceae > Zingiber > Zingiber officinale. The sequence goes on along the minus strand of NC_055987.1, from coordinate 4,032,239 downwards.
TACGTGTTATTTGCCATATATTGCTTGCCATATGCCATGTCATGACATCATACTTAATTTATCATCATTTGAAATGTCATGATAATACTTAAGTTATTTATATGTCATGCTCTAGTTAAGTTTCACACTTTATGCCATGACATCATGACATTGGCACATGTTTTCATTTATGATACTATTTTATGCCATGTCATCATCTTTTGCATTTATAATCAATTAATTTGATTTAAGGACAAAAACATAATTTGATATGGAAATCAAATTGTTGTTTAGAAAATGCATGAGAACTTAGCTTAAGATGACCTAAACCCATATCTCACATTAAAATTGACTTGAATGTGTTTGATACACCTTAGATGTGTGTGAGATATTAGGATGATGAGTTAGGATCAAGGTGCATAGTTCTTGTACCTAGATGAGCCTAATTCTAAATTGGGGATCATAGGGAAAGCTTGTGTACAAGTCATGTACATTTAGCCCTAAGATTGTGGTCCCAAATTAAAGGATTTAAAATCATTTTAAAATTGATTTGAAAAACCTTGATGAAGCTTTTCTAGTGATAGCATTCATCATTGAACAAGTTATACAAAGAGTGATTAACTTTGAGCTATTTCAAAGATTTTTGAACTTTGTATCAAGATTTGAAAATGGAAGTTATTTTCATAGAAAACTATTTTTCCATGATAGTATATGTTATGAGGAATGTATCCTCAAAATTTCACAATTTTTAGAATTTTCTGTGATTTTCTAGAGGTTTCTGAATTTCGGGAGAAGAAATCAGAAATCAGATATCAGAGTTTGGACCGATCAGAGGGGATTCTGATCGGTCCAGGGGTGCCTAGATCGGTCACCGTGACCGATCTAGGGAATCCCTGATCGGTCTGGTGACCGATCAGGGCGTGCCAACCTGCTGAAATTGCAGCTCGGGAAGTGGTGTTTTAGGTTTCTAAAGGTTTGAAACTCACCAAGACATTGTTGGTGCAATGGTCAAGGGGGAGTTGACCTTTAGGGGGAGTTTTACCCATTAGTCAAGGAGGAGTTGACTTTTAGGGGGAGTTTTTACTCGTCGAAATTTTTGAGGATGAGTGATATGGGATTATCACTAAGTTAATTGTTGACCTTAGTATCAAGGGGGAAATTAAGGGTTTCAATGAAAGGTATGGGACTTTCATTAGGAAGAAACTCTTGACCTTGATTCACTCCTTTTGATGTGTGTCAAAAAGGGAAAGAATGTCTAGAGAATGTTCAAGGAAGAACATTGGAGTTAGTGGGAGAGTTTGTTGATCACGACGAGTGAAGTTGTGAACAACGATAACTTACTCTTCAGGGGGAGAGTTTGTTGATGTGTGTCAATAGGGGGAGAATGAAGGGTTTAAGTTAGGCCTTCATTATCTAAGAAGGAGGTAGCCTTCTTAGAAGGAGAATGTAAGGTTGTAACTTATGTTTCATTACCTAGTGGCATGAAGAAAGTTGAGGCTATTGGATTAGCCTAACTTAAAGGTATTGTCAAACATCAAAAAGGGGGAGATTGTTGGTGCAATTTCCAGTAGGTCAAGGTTGACCTAGTTGACCAAGCGTAAACCTTGGTCATGGTTTCGATGTTTGACAATACATAAAGACATGTAGACATGAACAATGCAGGTGCAGTTGTCCATGCGGAGAGATACTGATCAGGGTCTGATCAGGTTGAATGAAGAAGAGTCAAGTAGGTCAAGGTTGACCGGATACTTGACTGGGAAGTCCTAACTGGGATGTTAGGCAGTTCGGAAAGTCCTGGTGAGTAAAGACAGGTAGTCAGGAAGTCCTGGTGAGTGAAGCCAGGCAGTCAGGAAATCCTGGTGAGTGAAGCCAGGTGAAAATCCTAGTGAGTGAAGTTAGGTAAAAGTGAAAGTCCTGGTGAGTGAAGCCAGGCAGTTGGAGAAAGTCCTGGTGAGTGAAGCCAGGCAGTGGAAAAGTCCTGGTGAGTGAACCCAGGCAGTTGGAAAAGTCCTGGTAAGTGAAGCCAGGCAGTTCGGAAAGACCTGATGAGTGAAGCCAGGTAGTTGGAAAAGTCCTGGTGAGTGAAGCCAGGCAGTTGGGAAGTCCTGGTGAGTGAAGCCGGGCAAGGAAAAATCCAGATGGATCAAGGGTGATCAGACATCTGGTGTTGAGAAGGTTAAGTAGGTCAAGGGAGTGACCGGATACTTGACACGAAGAGAAAAGTCCAAGTGGGTCAAAGGGATTGACCGGACACTTGGTGGGGAGTCTTAGCAGGTCAAGGAAGTGACCGGATGCTAAGCATGATGTACCAATAGGTCAAGGTTGACCGGATATTGGTTTGGACTTGGTTTGGGCAAAAACCAAGACCTGGATCGGTCTGGTAACCGATCCAGTGATACGCTGGGTTATCTGATCGGTCTGGTGACCGATCAGTAACCAAACAGAAGTATTCTGTTGCTTATCTGATCGGTCAGCAGACCGATCAGTGATCGATCAGTAGCATACGGTGAAGTTCCTGATCGGTCTGCAGACCGATCAGGAGACGATCAGAAGGAGATCACCTTCGGGAGGGAAAGGTCCTGATCGGTCCCATGGGAAGGACCTGATCGGTCTTCATGACCGATCAGGGAAGGGCCTGATCGGTCTTGTGACCGATCAGGACCCTTGTGGACCGATTAGGATGAAGCCTGATCGGTCCACGTCCTAGCCGTTGCGTAGCAACGGCTAGTTTCTTCTGGCTTCTTCTTCGCAGGTGGATGCAGGTATAAAAGAGGCTGAGGGCTTCTAGGCTGTAACTTCTTCTCCGAAGCTTCTGCTTCTTCTTATTACTGCCTCTTCTTCTTGCTGCTGCAAGTGCTTCTGCGAGCTTTGTTGAGCTCTTCGTTCCTGAAGCTTTTTGTGAGCTTCCACTCGGTTGGGACCAACTGATCAGTTGTTGTTGCTGTTGTGGTTGGATCCGAGAAGCTGCTGCTTCATCCAGTCGAAGAGAAGGCAAGTAAGCGAAGGTGTTTCATACATTTGTATGGTATTTTGCTTCTTGTTGCTTTATACTCCTGTATTGCTTTTGCAAAACATTGTGGCGAGGTTTCTCCACCCAGAAGGAGTTCTTATTAGCCGATTTTCTGGGGACTCATCCACCAACGGATTGATAGGCTTCGTCCACCTTACGGACACGCCGAGGAGTAGGAGTTTCATCTCCGAACCTCGTTACATCGACGAGTTTGAGGTTTGCTATTCTCCGTTGTCGTTTCTATTATTTATTTCCGTTGCGCTAACCTTGATTTGTAGAAAGAAACGAACGATTTGGGGCGGCTATTCACACCCCCCCTCTCTAGCCGCGACCATCGATCCTAACACCTAAGACTTTTGATACGAAAAATAAAGTGAAGATGCATGACATATGAACGTCAACACATAGCAACCACAGAAATTGAAGTTGATAAACTTCTACTAAAAGGATAAGAAACCAACCAAAAGAACTTCAATCCTTATTTACATAACAAATCGTAGGACACTTTCAAAACATGCTCTCGAGGTCTCTGGACAGTGTGCTATGCTTCCATCTCGTCTCCTCAGCTATTCCGCCCCCACATCCTCTATCATATCCTTGGTAACATCATCCTCACCTGTACCATCTACATCATGTAAAATACAGCATCCAAATAATAAAGAAATAATAAGGTTATCTGAGAAATGATCTTAATGGATTTTTCTAGAATTTTTAGAAATTTTTCGGGATTTAAACGGAGTCCATATGACTCGTTTTGAGAGGATGAATCGGTGGAGCTAATTGGAGGCCTGTTTGGATTACTCAAATTAATTGGGAGTTGATTGAGGAATTAGTTTAGAGTTTAATTAATTTAAATCAAAGATTAAAAAAACTATGTTTTAATTCCTTAATCTCTGATTCTTTATCTCCTCTTCCCCGATCCCGTATCCTCCCCATTCTGACACTATGGATGACGCCACCCGTGCCATCAATTCCTTGTTGCCGGCGTTTGAGCTCCACCCGAGAGCCACTTGGTTGTCGCGGAGGGCCATCTCATCGGTACCTTATTTCTGATCTTCTCCTCCCGATTTTTTTTCTTCCTCTCGCCTCTGCTCGAACCTCTCCAACGATTTCTCTCTGAGCGACGCCGAGCACGCCACCGTCCGCCGGCGTAACCTTGGTCGATCCTCCCTTTGATCTTGCCTAGTCGTGGTCTCTTCTTGCTCACGATCTTGCCGCGCTACTAGAACGATAGCTATTGTCGCTCGATCATCGTCGTCGGTCACTGTTTGTGCCCTAACTACTGATTTTTGTCGCCATCGCATCGCCGGCAGTGTGATAGCGAAACGCCCAACTTTCCGGCAAGTAAGAACAATGGATCGTCATCGGGCAGAGTTGGTTTCGTTAGTGTGTGCTTCCGGATAGATACCGAATGGCCATGGGAGAGCCGACCATCTTTACTTCTTCTTATTCGTGCCCTAGCTGCCTCTCGTGGATGTCCAGCGCCTCCTCGTCGTCGGAGCTTGGATCAGGGAGGTCCACTTCACTGGATTCTGGTTCCTCTTTCTCGTCAGCGTTGATCGGCTGCTGATCCTTAGAGTGGGCAGACTGCCGATTCAGAAATTGGTGTAAGGTATGGTTCATATCAGATTTGTGGTGATTTAATTTCCATTTTTAACTTGGGATATAGAGACTTGATTCTTGGTTGATCATTGTAGCTTTGGTCGGTACAGATTGCTGGCGATCCACGATTCCGACGATTCAGTTGCAGCAGTGAACCCTCTCGCCGTATTCCACCAGCGGTTACCTTATATTTGGGTGAGTTTTTGGAGTAAGCTATGGTTGTAAATCCTAATTTAATTAGGTTAAGGTAGGATGAAGGTGAATTGTTGGATATAAACCTAATCTAATTAGGTTGTTGTGTAGTTAAGGTTAATTGGGGGATTAATTTATGATTGGAAGACCCTAATCTAGTTGGTTTATGGCGTGATTAGGGTCAATTGATCCAAAAGAACCTAATCATTGGGTTAGATTTAATCATTGGATTTATTAGAGATGATCATATAGCTAATCCTAAGTTGATTAAAGAAAGGAAATAATTGAGGTTAATCATTAACTTGGGATTAATGAATGATTGTTCAATTAGGGGTTTTTCCTAATTAAGTTGGGGATTTTATTTAGCTATTCGATTAATATGAAATTAGTTAAATAAAATATTGATTGATGCAGGAGTTTGGTATGGACGATCATCATGATGTGAGATTTACCTTATCACGATCGACAGATTTAAGGCGAGTATTTCTTGCTCTATCTCTATAGCACATTGATCTTGGTGCATGAGCTAAATGTTCATATAGTTACTCTGTTCATCTTGACTCCACTCTTATTTTTCCTGCGTTTGATACTTCCACTCAATCTTTGAGCTACTCGTTTATGTATTTATACAGTCTCTCATTGCTATCTATGATATTTAGCAAATACCAGACACCGGATACTAGATACTGGATATATAGATACCAAATATCATGTTTACTTGCTTTGACTGCTATTTATTCATATTTCTTATTGAGCATGTTGACTTCATGTAGCATACTTCATCACTATGTATGAGTTCCAGTGGTTCCTTTGCCTATTCACCTATCTTGGTGAAAGGCTTTTTGGTCATTTTTCCTTGTAAACATGCTTCGCATATATCTATGGGCTCTAATTCAAAAGATTCCAAATACCCATTACTAAGTAATCTAGCAATGTATTTCTGAGTTATATGACCAAGTCTACAGTGCCAGAGATATGTTAAGTTTGAGTCATGCAATTTTTATTTCTTACTTTCAATACAATAAATCAGTTTATCTAAGTTAAGAACATAAAGGCCATTATTCAATGAACCATTCCCAAAGAATATATTGTTCAAATAAAAGGAGCATAACTTGTCTTTGAATTGAAATACAAATCCCTTGGTGTCTAAACTCGACACTGAAATGATATTCTTTGAGAAATTAGGAACAAAATAATAGTTTTCTAAATTCAAAACAAGTCCACTAGAAAAATTTATTGAATAGGTTCCTAGAGCTAACGCAGCAACTCTCGCTCCATTAGCTACTCGTAGGTCCATTTCGCCCTTAGACAACTGTCTGCAGTCACTTAGCCCTACATGTTCGCACAAATGTGAGAACTACTTCCAGAATCTATATCCCATGATGAAGAAATAGAAAGATTACACTCTATCATAAAGATACCTGAAGCATCCGCTCCACTGGCATTCTTCTTCATGAAAATATAGCAGTTTTTCTTCTAGTGACCTTTCTTGCCACAATAGAAGTACATGACCTCCTTCTCATCAAATTGGGGTACCTGCATCCCTTTCTGAAGCTTCTTCTGAGCTTGATATTTAGGATTCTTCACTGCATTAGCCTTGGGATTAAACTTCCCGATACTAGGGCACTTGTTGGTCTTTCTGACCATCATTGCATGCAGTGAAAGATTTACCTTCATATCATTCTCAGCAGTCTTCAGCATTACCATTAGATCAGTCAAATTCTTGTCCATGCTATTCATATTAAAGTTCAACATAAACTGGGAAAATAATGGAGGTAGTGATGACAATACTAGGTCAACAGCCAAGTCCTGGTCCAACTTGGAACCTAATCTCCCCAGCCTCTCTATGTACCCAATCATTTTGAGTACATAAGACCCAACTAGATTTCCTTCCTCCAGCATAGTATGAAATAGTGCTCGAGAGGTTTCATACCTCTCTACTCTCACACTTTCTTGGAAGAGCTTATGCAAGTGCTGATCAATCTCCCTAGCACTCATGTTCTCATGCCGTCTCTACAACTCAGGAGACATAGAAGACAACATGATGCATTGCACATCCAGTGCATCTTCCATATACTGAGAATAATATGACTAATCTTCGTATGAAGAATCGGGCATAGGCTCCTTCATTGGTTCGTCTTCGAGCACATAAATTTTTCTTTCGTGTCTTAAGACGATTTTTAGTTTCCTATACCAATCCAGGTAGTTGGAACTGAGGAGGATATTCTCTTTCTCGAGAATGCTTCACAGTGATAAGGTACTTATGTTTGCCATTTAAAATTTAAAGCAGAGTTTTAGTATTTGTGGAATATATTTAATAAAGGACTTTTATAACTCCTATTATTTTATTCAAGTCCAACAACCCTCACTGTTAGAATCAAGAAGTAGTTGGTTACAATTCCTAATAGAATTGAAACCCTGAATCATATAGAATGCACATAGTTGAGCTGTACTTACATGCTACATTCATCAAGTAGGTCTTAACTTACCAATCACAAATCTATATGACTTTCGGTATATTCTTATCGAGCCTTATATTCTCAACACTTGCCTCTCAAATCAATTGACCTTATCTGAGCTAAACATGTCAACGAATTCGAGTTAAGTTGAGCCACTAATAATTATGATAAATTATATATGTTTTGACACAATCCCATGGCTGAACTGTACTGACTTGTGTAAAAACTCTAACTGTCATCATATTTATTAGTGGAGGGCTTTTAACAAATCTTGACTTTAATATATTTATGGGATTTTATAATTATTAAAATATCTCACCATTGTTAACTTCTTGTACGTTTGCACAATCTCATTATGAGATTTATCTCCATTAATCCTAGCAGTCTTTTAAGACAACTAGGCTTCGGAGATTTTAACATGTTAATCGACTTATGTCATAAGGAATTTATATCTAAATTATAACATGTATTACTTTACAGGTTTTTAGACAAAATTCATTTCTATCATGAAATGCTAAGGCATATAATATGAAATAAAGAAATTAAGATTTCTTTGAAATTTCTCGAAACACTGATTCTTCAAATAAATTTTGAAGAAGTTTCGTACTATATGATCCAACCACAAATAGGCTCTGATACCACTGTTAGGTTCGGAGTGTAGCGGAAGATATATACTAAATCATAGATCTTTTCATGGTACATATAGTTTTCTACAAACCAACATAAAATAAACATATATACTTGAGTCCTCGATAGACGTGAGTGATATCACAAACAGATTAGAGTCTCACGTGTGACTTCTCTAGCGGTATCCATGCGCACTAGATCACGAACTTGACACGATCTGTTAGATGCTAGCCTCTTGGATCGACAAAACCTTGGAATCACTACCGATCTCTTCCAGTGGAAGAAAGCAAAGAAGAAACTAACGAGAGAGACTCGAAGAGAAGGATTCACTTTTTCTTGAATCTTTCCAAGGATGACTACTTATAGCCTCCAAAGAATACGAAGAGTTAAGATCTCAATTAATTCATCATTTATGATCTTCATTAATTAGGAAGATGAAGAGTTATAGGCTCCATAAATTCTTTATTTATGACATTCATTATGATGACTTTTCAAATTCTTCATTAATTATATTATGTTGACTCTTTGAATTCTCCATTAATCATCATGATTATTGCTATTCGAATTCTCTCTTCTTTGTATCAAATAAATCTATATTTGATCTTGATCTTGACTAGCTTCTGATACCACTATTCATGTTTATGTGCTATGCGTGCGACCCTCTAGGATTTATACATGAAGGTAGTGTAAATCCATACACAAACTAAGGTAACCGTCTAACAATAATTTTTAACCACCCAAAGCCATAAAATTAATATCAGTCATAAACTGTAAACCATCATGAACCGATTACTATGTAATTCAATCTTTTCATCTAAGCCTACATCCCAATTAATTCGGTATATTATGCATCATTACCAAATTAATTGTTTTACTTGATTTCTAAGATATAATAGACTCCTCTCGAATGATAAATCATTCCTCTTATGGCCATAGATTTCGAGTCACTAATATCTCTATCAAGCGGCCAGGATGTTAACTCTTAATCTAAGAGAACGATGAATTCTCAATTGACTCAACACTATTCTCTCTACGCTTTGCTATACACCCAACTACCGTATTAATCATAATCCGATTAAAGACTGCTTTTAACGACGTCAAAGCACATAACTCAACATATAGAATAAACGAAGGTCTCAAGTCAAAAGATTAGTTACACTCGTTCATAAGAGAAATGACCAATGATGCTTAATATGTGGTTTCCTTTTAAGCGGGTCGTGTCCAGTATACTTCTAAACTCAAAACACCCTCAAGTACAACTTGAATATCCATCTCTCGGTCTATCTCGACCTAGTCATACTCAGCATTGATCTAGATATCTATGTTTTTTCTAGATATCTATTCGATCAAGGATCGTTTTTAGATTAATATACATATTCATCTGTGAGACTTTATCATTAATCATATACGTACAGAAAAATAAATAATTAATGATAAACACTTGCTTTTATAATATAATTATCTATAAAATATATAAAAAGTGTCTTGACACATAAGTTGATACACTAACAATTAATTGGACAGCTTAATTTGCCAATGCTTGTTAGCCATCAAATAAAAGTCCGATTAATCTAAATATTATAAACAAGTAATTGAGCCTGTACGTACTTGCTCTAAACTAATTATACTCTTCCTTCTGTGACAGGCAAATAAATCATCCTCACTCAATCCAGGTTCGTTCACGGATCATTTACAAATTTAGTTTATATTTTAAAAATTTGAGAGACAAATGATTTTTAAATCTTCACATCTAGCTCTGATAAGATTTTCATTCCCTCTGCAAATTAAAACCAACTCTATATCTTTAGGAAGCATGCTGTTAACCCTAACTATGGATAAAGGCAAATAGTTGATGATAGCGAGGAGCAGACCGAGTGGTGAGATGTCAATATTTCCCAATCCTTATCAACATGCTCACGTTATGATCCCTCCTTGATTGTGGTCCTCAGATAAAAAAAAAAAAGTTTTACGTTCCTTTTATTTTGATTTTGATTTTGATTTTTATTTTTAAAAGAGATGCTCATCTGACCCTTTTTATTTTATTTTTTAATTTAAAGAGAGGTCATCTGACAATTTAATAAATTTGAAACGTCCCTTTTTATGTTTTCCGTTTAATAAATGGGTGTCACTGTGTCAGTAATTGTTTTTTATATCTAGTGGCGGGGCCTTGTGCTGGCTCATGGTGCCGGGAAGCTAAGGGATCCTCGGATCCGTAAATATTGAATCATTCCCTAATCTAGTATTTATATTAGTTGGAGATAATGACCCACTTGTATAATATGTGGGGATCAATATCTTCTATTAATCCATTTTTCTTGGTCTAGGAGTAGATTAGGAACCGTGGTCCAGAGGAACTCATCCCCATGATACCTAGGAGCTATGATCCTTTTAGACTAAGAGGGTAAATGAATTGAATCAAAATGAATATATAGAAAAATCTAAGATGCAAATTTAGTTAGAAATAGATATATTTAAGTTTGAGCTAGATTCGAAGTTTGAAAATTTTAAAATTTTTGGTTCGATTTTGGTTCAAATTAAGGATTGGATTGAGTTCGACTCGAAAGATTTGAACATGTTCATGAATTATTTGAATTATTGTTTGAAAATAAGTACTTGAAAGATTCGAAATTTATTTATTTAATATATAATTAACTTATATTAATAAAATATTAAAACTCGTGAACTATATTTGAATTTGAGTTCGATTAAAAAAATTTGAATATATTCGAATTCAGTTCGAATTCGATAAATTCAAATATGAATTAAATATTTTTCAAATCGTCTCAAAAAACTTGTGAGCCAGCTCGATTCGTTTGCGCTTTTATTTCAGACGCACGCCACACATGGACTGTTAACCGGGTTTAATTTACTAAATTATATTTTATAGAGTTTAAGTTAAGTTACCGTGGTAATTAGGCTATTCACTAATTATGAAGATGAAAATGAAATTAATATACAACTTCTAGAGGCTTATCTACTTCATATCCAAAAGCTTGAGAAAAACATTTTAGTATCATTTTACATGGATTAGGGAAGAAAAAAATATATATTTTGCAAGTTATCCGTGAGAAAAACATTTCATTTTCATGAGACAAGGTGATTCACCCGTCCCAACATTCTCGTCAAAAATTTTTTATATGGCAACATTTCATATCTCAACCACCGTATGACTCCGAAAAGAAGAAAAAAATATATAAATAAATAAATTTATACTTTCAAACTCAATAATCAACCCATCGAATTTAGAATATAAAAATTTTAAATAATCAAATAAATTTGAATTAAGAACTTTATAATTTAGTGAACCAAATTTAAATCAAACTCCAACTAATCAAGCTCAAATTTATAAAATATAAAACAAATCAAATCATTACGTTAACTTGAGTTATTTTAAATTCAATTTAACTTGATTTAATTATCTTATTAAACTTCAACACTATAAAACTACTTGTCTTAGTTGATTTATCATCCATATATATAACAGTCTATACGGATCCTCACAGGTGGGCATAATTAGTATTTACCTAAATGATTGCTCTAATATATAAGTTTTAGGATGCAACCGTCTAGGCTGATAAAGCGGTAAACGAAAAACTTCAGATGCTATCTTACCATTCTCTGATTTGTAATTTACGGTTCAGAGGATGAACCGTATAAATTAATTGATTGATAGATATAGATCATATCTATTAAATAAGTAAATCTATCTCTATCAAATAATGGATATAATGATCTATCCTTTAGATACAAATTACATCCAGATGATTTATACTCCTGCATGATAAGTTTGACATTTATAATTTTAGAACAATAATAAAATTTAAATATATTTTTCTGTCTCAAAATTAATATAATATATATATATATATAGAGTCATATCATTTAGAATTTTAACTATATTAAAGAAGTTTTAATAAATTTTTATATCATTAATGTAGCATATTAAAATTGTAAAAAAAATAATAATTAAAGTTCTGACTTATGCGTATCACATGGGCCCTACTGGCGATGTGCGCTCATGTGGCCATGTGTTAGAACAATCTGATTCAGTTAGAGTCGGATTGTGAAGCTTATTGGGGCATGTGTTAGCACATGAAATTTGATGCTGTCTATGACGATGGAAATTTTGGTTGCAATTTAAAGTGAAGATTATTTTTATATTGAGTTGTATTCTATGAAGCATAAAGAGTATTTCATAAATTACTAATAAAATATGATTTAAAAAAAAACTGATGACAGAGGTAATCAAGAATTCCTTTAGAAAAAATTAAGTTGAAAAAAATGATATTAAAAATTGTGTCATCGGTGTGTAGTATATGCATGTGTGAACTTACTCAATACTTATTGGGGCATATTAACTCAGCATATCATATTATTGTACAAATTAACTATTTTTAATTAACTTTTATTTAGTCAGCTTCTATAAATAAATAAATAAATAAATAAGTTAGAAAAAAAATGACACTAAGAGACGAGGTAAAAAAATGAATCTGGATCCATAAATTTAATGGTACAGATAAACTTCTGCTTATAAAAGTGAGACAGAATGCAAGAGAGATTAACGAATTTAATCATCCAAACAGATATATTTATCTATATAATTATAAATTAAATAGTCTTGATTAATGTTTAATTTGTAAGCTTCCCAAAAAAAATTGAAGAGGAGAGAGTTTGGTTGGGTTGAATGAAGCGTTCAATATTCATTTTTTAATTATTTTAAATATTTATAGTTAATCGTGACTGAGTCGAGTGTCCAACCGATAATGAAAGATCTAAACTTTAAATCTCAGCTGTAAAATATTGATCTAAACTTCTAGAACACGTATCAATTTATTCTGTTGGTTGATGTGTAAGTCAACTCTAAAATTAATCAATTTGGATTAAAAAAAAACGAGTGAAAAAAACTATTATCACGTGGCATGTTCAGCGTAGGAGGCCGAAGTCTGCAACTTTACTTTGAACTCCAACTTCCTTTTAGCAATATTTGCTTCCTGAAAGTATATTCTGTAGTTTGCAGAAGCATCGCCCACTCAACGGTCGCAAGTAGCAACGATCATCTCCTGTTCCACTTTATTTGGAGGTAAATCAAATCTCTTATAATTTGCCATCAATCAAATCAATAGTTCGATTACTACGACTCTACGAGACGTGTGCCGTTGATTACTCTACGGTCTTTGTTTTGTTTTTGCAGCTCTTTTGGTTTGCAGATCTGAAAGAAGAGCAAGGATCTGCCGCTGCTCTCTGATCTGCAATCAGATGGCGGTGTCACTAACAGTGGTGGGGGGATGGTTCGCGCAGGCCTTCATCCAGACCTTGATCGATAAGGCCAGCGATAAATCCATCCAACTGTTTGCCGAACGCCGGGGTTTCGCGGCGGACATGGATAAGCTGCGCATCTCGTTGCTGGAGACTCAAATCATCCTTGACGAGGTGCAGATTAGCCGGAGCAACAACACCAAGTGGAAGAGATTGATGCAGGAACTCAAGAATGCTGCTTATGATGCTGAGGACTTGATTGATGAGTTCCAATACCATTTCCTCAGGCAGAAAGTCAAAGGTGAAGAAGACGACAAGGAAAGTGGTTCCAGTGGCCTTCCAGACATTTTTTCTGCTGCAAAAGAAAAGTTGTTTGGTTCTTCTCATTCCTTGGAGGAAGATGCCATGAGAGCTAGCGTGGTGGAGATTCAAGGAAGGCTGGACAGAATTGCTAACAGTATGAAGAGCATCATGAATGTGTTACCACTAAATGATAGAGGGAAGCAACCAGATCAGATGAAGTTTCAGACCAGAGAATCATGCTCTTCCCCGGTGACGGACATATTGTTTGGCAGAGACAAAGAACTCAATCAAGTGGTGGACTGGTTGTTAGGGTCAGCTAAGCAGGTGGAACCAGCATCGGGATTTCTCAACGATGCCCTATCCGTGTTGCCCATCGTCGGTATAGGAGGGGCTGGAAAGACTACTCTTGCTCAGTATGCCCACAAAGACAATAGAGTTCAGGATCATTTTCATCTCAAGATTTGGGTCTATGTGTCTAACAATTTTACGGTGCAGGGACTCGCTAAATCTATAATAGAGTCAGTAACTCTACAAAAACAATATGATAATATGGGGTTAGAATCACTTCAAAAAATACTCCATCAGCATATTGCACAAAAGAAGTTTCTGCTTGTTCTGGACGACGTGTGGAGCGATAATAAGAGAATCTGGGAGAAATTCTGTGCACTACTCAAAGTCGGAGCTTATGGTAGCAAAATCATTGTTACAACTCGAGATATGAAAATTTCTAAAATGGTTAGCCTGGTGGAACCAATTTTGCTCGATGGTTTAGACAAAGATGTCTTTTGGCAATTGTTCAAGAAATGCTCATTTGGCACACTGAACCCTGAAGACTATCCGGAACTAGAAGACATTGGTAGAAAGATTTCTCGCAAGTTGAAGGGCTCACCATTAGCCGCAAAGACATTGGGCAGTGTTCTGCAATCAGATTTGTGCCAGCAACACTGGGCCATCATAATGGAGAGCGACATATGGAAAGTAAAACAAGATGAAGATGACATTATGCCAGCCCTGCATTTAAGTTATCAATATCTTAATGAAAATCTGAAACAGTGTTTTGCTTTTTGCTCGTTGTTTCCTAAAGATTACAGATTCTATAAAGCTGAGTTGATTCAAATGTGGATGGCCGAAGGCTTCATCGAAGATAAAAATACAAAGAGGATGGAAGATGTTGGAAGCGATTATTTTCTTGAGTTTGTAAACAGATCTTTCTTTCAAGAATTCAGATATGATTATGAATTTGAGGACGAATTTGTGATGCATGACCTTATACATGATTTAGCTGAGATGATTTCTACGGAAGAGATATGTAGGATTGAAAATAACAGACAAACAAAGCCGCCTTCCACAACTCGACATCTACAAGTAGAAGAAGAAAAATTGCCGCTGGAGTTCTTAGGATACAACAAGTTGCGCACCTTGGTGTTGAGAAAAAATTTGCCTCCCGATAGCCTTTTTGAAAAACTAAGAAGCATTCGCGTTTTGGATGTAAGTTCGTGTGACTTGCAGGAGTTACCTGAACATATTGGTAAATTGATTCACCTCCGTTACATTGATATATCATACAATTTTAAAATTAAAATTTTGCCTGGATCATTATGCGACCTTTATAATTTGCAAACACTGAAGGTAATATGTTGTCCTGAACTACAGTTTATACCACAAGAATTGGGTAAGTTGGTCAATTTGAGACACATTGTTGCAGATGATGAATTCTGGGTGATGATAAAGGATGTACGGAAACTAACTAATCTTCAAGAATTGCAAAGATTTAGTGTTGAAGAGGACGACAGACTAAAGCTTGGACAACTAAAGGATTTGACACAGCTTCACGGTACACTTTGTATTCAAAATCTTGAGAATGTTGTCGATAGCAAAGAAGCACAGGATGCTGAGTTAAAGAACAAAGTCCACCTAAAACAATTGGAGTTAGATTGGAATGATGAGAAGGATGCCAAGTTGGAAGAGGAAGTAATTGAAGGTCTGCAGCCACACGAATCACTTAAAATATTGAAAATTGAAGGGTACAATGGAGGTAGGTCGCCTAGTTGGTTGATGCCAAAAGTTCTATCCAATTTGGAAAAACTTGAATTAGTAAATTGCAATGGATGGGATGACGTTCTGCCATTTATTGGTCAACGTTTGCATCTAATTGAACTTATCATGTACAGCATGCCTGCTTTGAAACAACTGAGTCATGAATTTGAAGGCAAGTGTTTTCCAAAGTTGAAAGTGCTTAATTTATGGAATTTGCCGGCATTGGAGGAGTGGTCTTGGACTGAGGGCAAAGATCTATTTCCCTGCATGCGCAAACTACTTGTCAGCAATTGTCCCAAACTAAAGAGATTGCCTCCTTTCCCGCCTTCCCTAGAAATATTGGAAATAAAAAAGTGTCCCAATCTCATATTAAATAGCAAAACGGAAGATGAAGAGGAAGAGGAAGTTGGCCGCCATGCACTGTCATCACTCAAGGTATTGGAATTGGCAAACAGTGGCGAATATGCAAAACTTTTGACCGACTTCTTGCACAACCTTCGTTTAGTTACTCGATTGAACATAAGGGATTGTCCATACATAACGTCTATTCCTCAGGCTCAATTGTTAGAACTGCAATATTTGTCCATCTCTAATTGTGTGGAGTTGGGAAGAATGGAGTGCTTAGGACTCCTTAAATCGCTCAAGGAATTGAGGATCGTAGGATGTCCTAAGCTGGTTCAGTTGGATGTAGGAGATGAGCAAGCAGGGAGATTGTCATCTCTGCGTAAATTATATGTGGACAACACTGCTCTGCTTAAAATGTTTCCTCTGAGAAACTCATTGTCATTCATCACAGAACTTAAAATTGAGTCATGTTCTGAGGAGGTGATATTTGAAGAGTCGATCTTGGCGCGAAGCCTCACTGCTGTTACATCTCTAAGCTTCTCTTATTGCAAGAAACTACAGACTCTGCCGACAAAGCTGCTGCATAGCTTTCCCTTACTAGAAAATTTAATGGTGTATTGCTGTCCACAGCTCCAATCACTGCCAGAGATAGGACTTTCTCCCCTTCTAAAAAAATTAGAAATATGTCACTGTCCACAGATTCAAGCGATGCCAGAGGATGGGCTTCCCATGTCACTAGATGTTTTCAAGTGCTCAGGCTATGTTCATCCAACACTGATGGAGCAGTCAGAAAAGTTCAACGCAAAAAGAGAGATGAGGAGAGTAAGTACCCTTGACGCCCGTTATTTTCATGTATAGAGAGCTTTTATTTTGCATTCCTTCTATCGTATTTTTAGTTGATCTTCGCAATAGAAGAATCATAGTCTCTCTTTTCACGTGTATATATATACTAGTACGGAAAATAGTGGATGACTGACAAGTCATTATTTGATATACTCTTTTGGTTTGAAATTAGGTATTTTCTAACTAATTACATATTTTAATTGACATCTTTTATCATGTTTATAAGATGAGGATTGTTTTGAACATAATTATATTTCTCTCTTCAATCATGATATTTTTCCTTACATTGTGAATTTGGTTTGGTAGGATATTGAAGTTGTTTGAATTGACACATGGTTCAAGAGGAAGCAAATCATTACAAGGGGAAGCAAGATTCATCTAACCAAGTGAAAGAGCCTAATGCCCTACTTGGATTCAATTTGACTCCAACTCAATTCATGAAGCCAACCTATTGTGCTCAACCCAAGTTCAATCCACTACCCAAAAGCCCTAGAATTCCCTTAGACCACACCCAAAACCCGGTTCAAAGCCAAGGTTTAAAAACCCAAGTTTGGCACGGTGAACAATGGTTTGCGCTATAGTTCATCGTGCCCGATTTTCATCTTTGCTCATCGCATGTCCCATCTGTTCTTGAGATCTGCATGTCAACTTGACTTCATCGGTGTTGAGGTTTTCAGCAACTTGCGTTCAGCTTCCGATCACCTGGGAACGCCGGCGAGAGGTTTCTCCGGTGTAATTCTGTTTCCGTGATTTCTCTATTTCCGCTACTAATCGGAGGCGTTTCTCTGATCTAGTTGTTCCACCTCACATCAGCAAACATTAGAGGCGTTCCTCTATGTTACTAAGCTCATTCCAACGACAATCCATCACCAATCGCCTCTATACAAATCAGAGATTCCAGTTTTCAGAAATCCAGATTTTCCAATTAGTGTCAGTTTTAGATTGTGTTTAGCTCACTTGAGAGGTTTCTTTGGCGTGCTGAACTATGTTGGGACTGAGTTTGTAGCTGAGGGTTTCTTCTCCGACACCTACATGAAGTGTTCGCCTTTGGTTCTTTGTGTGACAACAAAGAGAAGATAAGTTTTGAAGTGCGATTTAGGTTTAGGGATGAACTAGTTCAATTCTGCAATTCTGTTCCTTTAATTCATGTTCCCGAATTCTTATTTCTACAATTTAGTTCTACAACTTGTTTCTGTAACTCTGAATTCTGCAATTCTGTTTTTGAATTTTTGTTTCAGCAATTTCAATCTCTGCAACTTTGTTCTTGCAAATTAATTTCTACAATTCCTGCAGATGTGTGCATGCTTAGTTTCTGAAAACCCTTGTTAAGTTTGATTAGTTAATTTCATAATCTGGCGTTGCTTTGAGTAGTTTAAGTTTTGTTAAGTTGTAATTTGTTTCTCAAGTGCTAATTAGCTCATTTTTTGTTAAGGAATAGCTTAAGTTAGTGTTAATTGTTTGGTTGCTTAATTCCTAGCTTAGGTTTAAAATTCTGCATTTTCTTCATTGTTAGCCAATTTGGATTTCAATTTGAAGGGGCTGTAATTTAGTAATGATAGTTCTTTTAATTAGTTATTCCTTTCCCTTTTCCCTTGTTGAGTAGTTTTTGGCTAGGAGTTAATTCCTGTTTTAGATCAGATTTAGTCAATTGTCATTTCCTTTTCTTGTTTGCTTTTCATTCCTTAATCTAGGATTTAAACCAAAAGTCCATCAACCTCCATTTTAAGGTGAAAACCCCCAAAAAAGTTTTTAATCTAGAACAAGTATCCACCTATTAGTTCCTCGAAGATTCGACTTGGGTCCTATACTACATCATTTCTTTTGTTAAGTTCAGGGTTTTTAAATATTTAATTAATTTAGAATTCATTCGTGACACTTAGTGTGGATTATACCAATGACCCCAGTAATAGGGCGGAGATGATAGTCAAGATAACATGGCAGTCAAAAGTCAGGAGGAGGTGACGGTCAAGGTCAGGGACTACAGGTTAAGGTAGTTCACTCCTCTACTCCCAACCGA
The DNA here is from genome assembly GCF_018446385.1 of Zingiber officinale. Taxonomy (NCBI): domain Eukaryota; kingdom Viridiplantae; phylum Streptophyta; class Magnoliopsida; order Zingiberales; family Zingiberaceae; genus Zingiber; species Zingiber officinale. The sequence continues at coordinate 4,013,569 of NC_055987.1, read as the reverse complement.
TTTTACGCAGATCGGACACTCAGGGCTCAGTCCTCTCACTTCTCCTAGCAACCGCCCCAGCCTATTACCGATCAGTCTATAAGCCGGTTGAAACCTAGGGATCAGTCCCCTCATTCCTTAGCAGCATGGCTCCTAGATTACGCTCGGTTGGATTCTCGCCGGGGACAATGTTGTCAGGGAATTGCAGCAATCTATCAGAATAAAGGTAAGTCGTCAGGGAATATTTTGATACTTTACCACCTGCACCTTCTGGCAACTGAAATTCCCTGACACCCCTGTTACCTAATGATTGCGGAGATTACAATTGACAATATAAAAAGGGAGCTCCTCTCCATTGGCCAGGCAGGCTCACACGCACATTCACTCACATCTATTACTGTTCATTATTTTCCACACTTTTCACTTTGATACAATACTAAATAATTTCACGAATATTTACTTTGAAATATTAGCTTAGATGTACCTTGTGTCGTTGCGTTACTAAGTATATTGGCCAAGTCACGTGTTCCAATAGCATCACCAATAGCTTCACATTCATTAGGAATCAGAACTTGCAAATGTGCTGATTTTTACATTGCTTCATCGATGGCTACACGCATGCAATTCTTGGGTAACAGAACACCATGGAGAAAGTAATTAATGTTGGGGTTGCAAGATTACAGACATAGTCTTATATTAAAAACACATAGGAAAGACTATGAGTTTATGAGAAAAAGATATCTTCATTGATATGGGACCTTTTGGGTAGAGCTCAAGAGCAAAACCATCAGAACTTAGGCCCAAAGTGGATAATATTATATTATTGTGGAGATATCTAAATTTCTTTTGGTCCTTCACTTGATATCAAAGTCTGGATTGTCAGAAGGTCTAACCATCGATTGTGCACAAGAGCTATGGTCTAATTGAGCCATGTGAGTAGAATATTAATCTTGAACAAAGAAAGTGGGTGCTCCCATGTCCGGATCAAGAGAATCAAACACCAAGTAAGAAGTCCTAGTTGCGGTTAGGAAAGGAAGTCCTAGTAAGTCAGTTGGACCGAGGGGCAGGAAAACTTAGTGGGTCGAGAATCGGATATGGAGGATCCTGTTGTCCTTTGTTTAGGGGGGGGGGGGGGGGGGATTGTTGGGGTTGCAAGGTTGCAAACATAATCCCATATTGAAAACACATGGAAAAGATCATGGGTTTATGAGAGAAAAATATCTCCATTGGTATAAGACCTTTTGGGTAGAGCCTAAGAATAAAACTATGAGAAATTAGACCCAAAGTGAATAATATCATATTATTATAAAGATATCTAAATTTCTTTTAGTCCTTCAATTAACTCCATTGACCTCAACAACTATATCATATGCAACAATATATGTGCTAGAATCCAATTTCAAAATAACTGGTTCACCCTAAAAGACAAATAGTTGTGTCATTGAATTATGCTAACTCTTTATTTCAGTAATATATATAACCACAACGACTTATATACTTGTAAAGCAATTGCTTTATCTATAACTTGCATTTCAACATCACTGAACTCTTCATAACTAGGAAAAGTCTTGTCAATTTTCATAATTGTCATTCTGTTGAGGTAATTTTATCGAGCAACTGCCTTTGTCATCAATATCACTGACCCATGCACCCTTTTTGTAGACAATTGCTTCTACTTTTTGAATGTGTGTATCCAGTTTTTGAAGCTACAAATTCTCTCTTTTACTCAATCATTAGCTCTCTGTCAACATTGTCAGTCTTCCATCTTCTACCAACATTAAAGCATAATGTTAGAGTGATATGACCTCCAACAGCCCTCACACGTCCAACATATTCTCTTTGGTAAGAATATCTTCTTTTGTCCCTTTTATTTTCAAGTGTACTCTCATGCTTCTGTTGTATGTTTTCATCCTATTATCCAACTGAAAAAAAATTAACTACTTTGAAAGATTTCATTGAAATACATTAATTATTTTTTTATGAAAGTTTCTCATAATATTGTCCATTGTTATTTTCAACTCTTGGCCATTGAATTCCACTTTTTTATTGACCCTTCATTTCTTCCAAATAATAGCTCTATCGATTTCAACATCGCCACATAATTTATTTGCCTAAGAACAAGAAGAATCAAATGATATATGTCAAATAAGAATGATTATTAAATACTGAAAAAAATTGTTATATGAATATCACGATGTCAATAAGAAAAAAAAGTCTTGTTTGCTGAGGAATTCTGAAATATGCTTACTATTTCTTTAGCATATTGTGCATGTCCTTTATGAGTAAGGTGAAGAGGGTATATGTTCTTCTTTCTTCTCTCCTATTAATCACTTAGTTTCTAATCAAGTAAAACATTCCACATATGAAATTTACTAATTCATCAATTATCTTAATGTCTACTTATTTTGTAAGAACAAAACAACAAAACTTACAATGAAGTTGTCGAACATGTGAGTCATAACAAAAGAAATCCAATCATCTATTGCAAGACCATAACCACTAGGTGGTTCATTTAACTCTTTGTGTTTGTTAAGCTTGTTTGAAATAAATGTCTAAGTGAGATGGGATTTTAACTATAAAACATAAAATTGGAAATCCAGTAAAAAGAATCACATAATATAAATATATCATAACGATATGGATACTAACATTTGACTAAACACACAAACTTGCTTACATTAATAGATTCCCATATCAATTCTTTAACTTCATTTGAAACTTTCTTCCACGTCTTGTAAGTTATCTTGACCTTTTCTCGAGCAAGCAAGTCAATGTAACTTTGCATTTCAATAGCAGCTTCACCCATTGACTGTCCAAGTTTATTGAATCTTACCTCTTATCGAATTCCATGAACCCTTTGTCTAGCAAGCTTATCCAGATGGGTACGAGCTCTAGATGTTCTTCTTGTTTTAGTGTTTGTAGTTCCAGCAATGTCTTATCCTCCAAGTTCTTGTTAGTGGACGTAGTTGCAATTTTTTCTTTACCCTTCCCAATCATTGCAGGTCATCCTATTCTCTTGATCGGAGCATGAATTGTGTCATCACTATCGAACTTGATTTTAAGCTTTCCAAAGGGTGCCATAGAGTCAGATCTAATCTATTGATCAAAAAAGTGAAAAAACATATTAATATTGAAAGAAATACACAATAAGAAATTCATCTTCAAAAGAAAATCAACATACACAAAGAAAAAAAAATTAGAAATTCAATATTGTCTACAAAATCATATTAAAAAACAAGATACATATCAATATTGTCTGCAAATATATCTTCAAAAGCAAAATATATTTGGTTAAACATTGTCGACCCAAGTCCCATCACAATCTTTATAAGGCATGAAGGTTCATTGTCATCTACTCTATCAACATCCATTGATGGTAACTCTTTGCTAAAAGATTGATAGTGGATTACAATGTCTTCCAATTCATCCCCATTTGCATATTGAAATAACTCTCTACTAGGAGTTGCAAGTATAATACTCTATAGAGGATCTTCAATGTAAAATACTTACTTTGCTGGACTTCCCAAGATAAAAAAAAATCTGATTTGAATCCAATTCTTTTCGGATTTACCAATGTGAAACCAAGATCATCTACTTTAATATCATTATTATTCTCCACTCAATTACATTTAAACGTTGGAATTTGAAATTTGTGGTAATCGAGTGACCATATTTCTTCAATAAGTCCATAAAAAATCATGTCTAACACAATTGGATTTTTATCCTTTGCACTATCAACTTGTATTATCTTTGCGACTAAGTTTACTCTAAAGTTTTGAGCAACTCGTACATTATCACGTTCTTTCATAGTATAAGTAACCCCATCAATCAAATAACTAGAATATTCTAACACTTTCTTGCTAGGTCTACACACTATCCATTTCAATCATTCAGATATGTGAAGGGTGGAATGGTCAACCACACGTTCAACCTATATTTAATAATATAATAAAATTTATATTTTGCATAAGATACCAAGAGTTGTATATATGCTAATACCAAGTACTTTTCGAACGTACAATATCATGCAACCAGCTACTGAATATGATTATGATCATCTTGTAACCACTTTTTGGACTTAGCTTTATGAGGAAATCTTGCTCTCAACACCACCATGTGTGTCCTAATGGAAATATTTTAAATAAATAAACCAATAGAATGTATTCAAGTGGCATGAAAGTATTGATAAGTTGGAGATCTTACTCAATATAAGGATCAATCTCATCATCATTCGTCAAAACGTAACGATGTGTTTGCTGCAATTCATCATGACTAGCGGAGTGAAATTGCTCCCAATAAAGGCTTAGTACGTTCTACTTCGCGATGCCTTGGTGGTATCCCAATTGTGTGAACATTGGACATATAGTCTGAGCAAAATTCTATAGCCTCTTCAACAATATAACATTTGGCTATACACCCTTCAGATCGATTGCAATTGCGCACATAACCTTTGAAAATCTTCATGTATCTTTCAAATGGGTCCACACAATTTTACCTCTCATACAAGATGAAGGGGAAATACTTTTCAAGCAAACATAATATCATCACAGTGTCTCTTTGCAAGTCATCCAACTTTAAGACGTCTATTACTTTACTATATAACACATTGAAAAAGAAACACAACTGAGTGATACTATCTCTGACATGTTTTGGCAAGACACCGCGAATGGCCACTGGAAGTAATTGTCGTATTAAAATATGATAGTCATGTGACTTAAGGCCAACAAGTTTCAAATCCTTCGACACGAGGTTTTTAATATTAGATGAGTAACCTTCAGGGACCTTTATTCCCGACAAAGAATTGCAAATACTTCTTTTCTCATCTTTACTTAGAGTGCAATAGACAACTAGTAGAAATGTTCTCTTCTCCCCAATCCTAGTACCAATTCAGTCCTTAAATTCATTTTCATAAGATCTAATCGTGCTATGACCTCATCCTTTGTTTTTCCTGGAATGTCAAGTAACGTACCGATGAGACTTTCACAGATATTTTTTTCAATGTGCATCACATCAAAAATATGTCGAACATGTATGTCTTTCCAATACTTAAGTTCAAAGAATATTGATTTCTTTTTTCGACATTTCTTCATCATTCCTCTTTGATTATAGTTTTCCGTTAATTTTTCCCAAATGATAATTAATCCTTTCAACTCTTTCCAAAACTTCATGGTCACTCAATGGATTTGGTGTAAGGTTAAACTCTTAATTTCCATTAAATGCCTTCTTTTGCCCTCAATAAGAATGACTTAAAAGTAAAAACCTTCTATGATCTATATATGACATTTTTCTACAATTGTCAACCTTGTCGAATAAGTTTTTTCTACACAATTAGGACTTGCATGATATCCCTTTACAACACATCCAAACATTTCTCATATGCAAGAAAATCATTAATTGCCCATATCAGGACAACTTTAAGAGAGAAATTTTCTTCTTGATATGCATCATATGCTTCAACACCTTTATCCCATAAGCATTTTAAGTCGTCAATAAGAGGTGATAAGTAAATATCAATATCATTTCCCGATTGTCTAGAGCTAGATATCAACAAAGTAAGCACAACAATTTTTCTCTTCATATACAACCATGGTAAAAGATTGTATGTGATCATTAAAAGTGGGCAACAACTATATGCAAAACTCATCAAACTATGGAGATTGATCTCATCTGCTGATATAATCATTCTCATATTTCTTAGCTCAGAAGCAAAATCTGGCCACATACAATCAAATAATTTCCAAGAAGGCGCATCACCTGGATGACGTAAGTATCCATCACGAATTCTTTTATCAGCATTCCAAGTTAATTCCTTGGATATCATCTTATTCTGAAAGATTCTTTGAAATCTTAAAATAGGTGGGAAATACCACAAGGCCTTTGCAGGAACTCCTCCTTTTACCTTAGATTTGTTTCTCAACTTCCACCTTGATGTTCCGCAAATAGGGCAATTAGCAAAATCTTTATACTGCTTCCGGTATAAGATACAATCCTTAATGCACGTAAACTTTTCTTTGTGTCATACAAAGATAAAGGTAATTCATTGTCATCTGGAAGCATTTCTCCAAACAAACTAAGTAGATCGGTGAAACTTTTATCACTCCAACTATATTTGCCTTCAAGTTAAATATTTTCACAACTGCAGATAATTTTGTGAATTTTGTATATCCAGGATATAAACTTTTCTCAGCATCTTCAAGTGGCTTATTGACCTGGCTTGGATTCTTAGTATAACTATCATATACAATCTGCACCATATCTATAGGCTCCTCAGCAAAAGATTTGTGTCCATCTTACCCTACTCGATCATTACCATTAATTGAGTTCCCTATCAAAAATCGTTCCCTATATCATATCCATGTATGATATGTCAAATCTATATACCATTACAATATAAATGCGCTCTTATAGTTTCAACATTTTTCTTTATATTACCACATCTTACACATGGGCAAGATATTGCATTACGATTATCAGCATTTTCCAATGTAAATTGCAAGAAAGACTCTACTCCAATATTATATTCACATGATAGTCTATCCTTTGGCATCCATTTTTTGTCCATTTTTATTACAAGTACTAATCAGCTAGAAATGAGCCAACACCTATCTTCAAAACAATTGTACATTATACAACAAGATCTTAACACAACAAACAAGAAACAAGTAAAAATAGGATTGTTTAAAGCTGTACAATCAATCTTCAAGCAAAAACTAGTAAATAAGGGAGAAAATAGCAAAAACCTTAAGCAACTTTTTACCAATGGTTAAGCAATTGAAAGATAAATTATTAAGCATGTACATATGATTATCATCAAATGTTTGAACATTAATAGAGTCATTAAGAATAAAATACATTTAGCCGATTCAATTTGTTGAGATAAACAATATTCGAGGTATGTGCCACAAGTGTTTCTGTGGAGAGCTATTGGAATCCTTCTGCCATTGTATTTAGTAATACGGTTCATTTCAGCATTCCAGGAAGCAGAACAACAAGATCACCTGCAACACTTCCATGTCCCTTTCATTACCCCATTTCCTTTTATTTTATAGAGAATTTAATTACATCACTATTGTAGAGTTATCTGACATTCATGTAGCTTAAACAAATTTTCAATCCCATTGACCTTGTAGATCAAACTGATAATGTAATTATCCAAAATACATCAGAATTCATCTTTGTTTTAACTTGCAAATCTACCATAGTGTTCATTATAAGGATGCAATATGATAAGTGTACACCAGCCAGCTTACCATATTGGGGGAGTGCTAAATGGCCAGAATCTGACCGGCCATAATACATACATACATGTATATACATGGGCATTTTAGTAATATCATATGTATATATTAATTACATACATGTACATGCATACATTATAATTAGAAGATAAAAATTTCTAGTTGGCCAGATTTTAGCCAACAAGATTTAACCATTCGTCACGGAACTTAGATAAATACAAAAGCTGAGTTATTCCATAAACAAGTCTTAAGGAAAAAGGACAACAAAACAGAATATTCCTAGATGCATAAAGATGGCAAAACGTGTTCCATATCATTTTACTAGTAAAAACAAAAATTCCAAATAAGACAAACTGTATTGAAAATTTATGTTGTGTCTTTAGTTAAGGAGTAATATAATCAGCAATCAAGTGCTTATAAGACTCAAGAACTGCATAACCACCAGCAATAGTACAATTATGCCAGATTAGAAAGAAGAATAGATTGTTAGGCTATTATTCTAAAAAAGCTAAAGATCGCCTATCAACATTTTCACAATAAAAATACACAATGTAATTTACTAAGCATAATCTTGAATCTAGACCCTCCGTAGAAATCAAAGATCTTCAAAAACCTAAAACTATGACAATGACTTGTACCAATGATGCATGTAAGCAGGAACATTCGAGTTAACTAATGCAAACTAGAAAGAGGCCTCTTTGGGCTTTAATTCAAGTTTTCAATACAAGATTTATGCACCACGACTGATATAATGGGTGCACATTACAGATATCAAAGCGATCTCGCTAACAAGTGATCATAAATCCCCAGATAGTGGCATTGTAAAACATATCCAATAGCCAAGAATCGAAAAAAAAAAATTCCAAATATCAAAAAAAAAAAAAACTTTGATTTCCACATCAAACCAACCTTAACATAAGGAGGAAAAGAATCTCCAAGAAATTCACACAATAGAGTGAGAGAGTGAATGTAAGAGAGAGAACCTCGAAGGAAGGAGGGTAGCTTTGTAATGGAGAAAGAGTCGTCAGTGTTCAGTGGCGATGGGAGTGAAGCACTGGAAAATGGCGTGGAGCAGTGGCGGAGGAAGTTAGGTCACTGGCGGCACGGAGGAGTGGCGGAGGAGGCTAGGTCACGGCCGGCACGGAGAAGCGGCGGAGATGGGTTTTTCGTGGAGTTTCGGAGGCAGTGGGAATTTCGCGGCAGGCGCGGAGAAGAGTTTTCGCAGAGTGGGGTTTTTCGGGGATGAGTTTTCACGGAGGGGGCTTTTGGAGGCAGTGTTGGAGCAATGAATCCAGGAAGCCCAGATCCTCTGGACCGCAAAAAGCGGTCCAGGGGATGGTCCCTTGATCTGGATTAGTGAGGATGAATGGGAACCAGAGGATCTGCCCTCTAACCCAGGGCCCAAGGTTAGAGCAATTAACCTATTTCATAAGTGGAAGTGGAGATCATCCATCCCATGAATACATACATACATACAAAGAATCCGGCCTGCTTATCAACACGCTTACACTAAAATGACAATTTAATTATTTTAATATGACGAAAATAAACAGAATATTTACATGCATTTAGAGCATCTGTAATGTTATTAACGTGGGAAGCGTTAATGCATTTTTTTTATTTTTTTAATGAATATGTAGCATTAACGCATTCAAAACTTTGAACACGTTAATACTACCGTGTTTGAAAAAGTCACCATGTCGGCGTTAATACCTCATGCATTAACGCCCGTTGTGGATGCCCTTACAAGTAAACTTCCTCGAAATAAAATATAACAAACACCATAAAGGAAGAATGCCTCCCCCATTAAATTAGCCTAATGACTAGCAAAAAACTAAAAATAAAAATAAAACTTCTATGTCCTCGAACATGAAACACGATCAAGTACAATGGAGTGAGTGTTAGTTTCAACCACTACTGTGCCTAGTTGCGTTGTTTTTTGACAATGATTTTAAAAAATCATTGTATTTGATATATAGAAGACAACAGATTTTTAAAAACTGTTTTCTTCTTTTAGTCAACAATAACCATTTTCGATAAAACCGTTGTTTCGTGTTGAACTTTTCTTGCAAGTGTGAGATTGATTGCATTAGAAATTTTGGTTGCCTATATATATACAGTTTGAGCTAGTTATAAACTTTTGAGTTGCTCTAAGGGCCATGAGATAGTGGAAAGATACTTAGTAGTTATTATCAAGATACTCATGGTTTAATTCCGGTATATTTATAAGGATTTTTAACCTAGGGATTTTTTTAAATTTGATCAATTTTTGAAATTAAAAAATATTTTCAACCGAAGAACTTATGTCATATCTAATATTTTTAACCCTTATAAAAATATTAAACTCGCAACCAGCCCCGGTCGTAACATTCAGGAGGCCCTTGGCAAAACGATAAAATATTCCCTAATTTTTTTTAATAAAGTAAAATTTATTTATAATGACTTCTTCTAATTTTTCTAGATACAAAATCATCTATAATATTATTAATTTCAAGATTTTTTAAAAACTCTTTTTCAATAGATAAAATTGCTAATCCATTCAATCTCTCTTACAACATCTTTGATCTCATGTATGTTTTCAGTAATTTTAATTTTGAGAAACTTCTTTCATCCTACGGTAACAAGCATAGTCAACAATATCTATAAGCAATTGTAACATTTGGATAACAATCTATATTTTTTACAAAATTAAAAATATCAACTACCGACATTATCTCATTTGGTAAAGTTAGCTGTAGTATTTTTAATTCTATAAACAAATCATCTAACTCAACATCTAATGAATTATCATGCGTAAAAGTGGATGTCAAATTAACACAACATTTTCTCAACTGATCATTATCCAATGATTTTAATGTTTTTGAATCAAACAAAAAACCAAATATATTTTCAAATGTTTTCATTTCATCAAATCTACTTTTCAAAGAAGAAATTGTCATGTCTACAATAATCACAAAATAATCAATTCTAAAATATTCTTCAGGTGATAGTGAAATTTCATCATCTTCTTTCTTATCAAATTATTTTTTTCTAAAAATATGACGTTTCATTGAAAATATTGGCTCTATATTCATATCAGATGCAAGACTTTTAGCAATCGTCAAACTTGTTGCAAAATCGTCATTCCTATATTTTTCAAAATATGATATTACACCATCTAATTATTTCATAGCAGAATCAATGCACATAGATTTTGATTGTAACTTCTTACTTATCATGTTTATAGAAAATAAAATATCATACCAAATAATCATACCAAGTAAAAATTCAAAACTTTAAATTGAGTTAACTATACTTTCAGCTTCCCTCTTAGACTTTGCATCATCACAAATGTCACATAACTCTAATAAAGCACTTCGCACTTCAAGAGCTTGAAACCTAATAGCTTGAACACTTTTAATACAACTTTCCCAATGTGTATTTGAAAAAGATTTGATAGTTAATCCTTTCATATTATCAAGTAAAACTTTCCATCTTTTAGGAGAACTTGAAAATAATATATATATGCGTTGAACTACTCCAAAAAAAGAAACGGCTTTAACACAAGAATGTGTCATATCACTAAAAGTCAAATTAAGACTATGATAAGCACATGGCATGTATAACGCTCTTGGGTTTATTTCAAACAACCTCTTTTGAACTCCTTGGTGTTTTCCTTTCATATTAGAACCATTATCATAACCTTGACCTCTAATATTTTCAATACTAAGATCAAGTGATTTTAATATATTTTTAATTCATTAAAAAGTCCAAAACAAGATGTATCATTAACTTTTAGAAACTCTAAAAAATACTCTTCTATTTTCACATTGCTATATGACATATTAACACATCGTACTATGAAAGTCATTTGTCTTGATGACTAATATCCAGAGTACAATAAAAAATTATTGAAAAATATTTTGCTCCTTAATTTTCTTAATAATAATACTTCTAACATTATCAGCTAAAAGAGAAATCAACTCATTCTGAATTTTATGACCAAGATAATGATGATGAATTTCATTATTTTGAATGCGTCTAATATGATCTTGCATCACAACGTCAAATTCAGCAATCATTTCAATCTACCCTAAAAAGTTTCTATTACTTTCTTGATATAATTTCTCATTAGATCCTCGAAAAACCAAACAACGTTTAAAAAGACATTTTGCAATTGCTAATATTCTTATAAGAACTTGTCTCCAACGTTCTCTTTCTTTAGAGATTTCTCATTGTAGATCTTTATCAATTGTTTCATTTTTATCTAATCTCATTTTTAATTCCTTCCAAGAGTTCATATTAGTTATATGTTCAATAGAATTTTCATGTTTTTTAAGTCGTTCACTGATATATTTCCAATCTCTAAACCTATCATTTGCTAAAGAACTTCTATTGTTTTCAGATTTAAATAACTTACAACAAAAGCAATAAACTTTATCAACATGTTTACTGTATACCAACCACTTTCAGTCTCTTTCCTCTCCATTACTTAACTTTTTAAAATAATAAGTACTTGAAAAATGTCTAGAGTAGTGATCAAAAGGAAATGTGAGATTTATTTCTCTTATAGGCCCCTTTTCAACTAAAATATCACATGCATTGTTATCAAGATTATCCCAAATTCTTGGGCAGATATATATCAAGTGGAGGAATAAATTGTTTATCAATATTATTATTCTCATTATCTACTACATTAGTAACATTTTCATGCTCTCTTAAATTATCTCTATCTTCATTAACATCATGAATTTCATTAGATTCATCATTAACATCATGAATTTTATTAAATTCATCATTAACATCATGAATTTCCTTAGACTCCTCGCTAACATCATGTATTTCTTTAGACTCATCTATATTATCCCTATTTAAAATTTCTATATTTTCATTAGAACTTGTACTTTTAACAAAGAATTTATTAAGAGTACCTCTTTGTGATTCAGTTAATTGTTCTAGTCTTTTCTTTTTTTTTTTTTCTTTTTTCACATCCAGAAATATGTTTTTTAGGCATCATATTATAATTCACAAAATCACAATTAAAAAGCTATAATTTAGTCTGAGTATAAAAGGAATAATAGCACCTGGATTGAAATTATTTATAGGCTTAGCACTTAGCAGCTTAAGCACCTTGCCTCGGACACGGTAGACTGTAGTAAAACACCTGTTTATTAATTTAACAATTAAGTCAACATTAAATTCCAAATTTACAATTAATTAATTAACAAAAAATTCCTATTCTATGAACAATTAACTAATTAACAAAAAAATCCTAGTACAACATCGTGTAGAGTCTGTAGACTTGCAATCTTGCACTTGCAGTTACAGAAGAAGAGTTGAAGATGAATAGATCTGTAGCTGCCGCAATCGTCGGCTCGCAAGTCGCAACAGAGTGGAGCAACCGTGTAGGGCAGAGGCAAAGGACTGAAGTAGCACTGGCACAGCTGCCCACGGCGCAACGCCACAACCTCGCGGTGACGCGGTCGCGAAGGCGGAGCGACGCCTCGGCGGAGACAGGGAGTCACATGCAGAGGTGAGAGACATAGAGTTGAGAGAGGTGCAGTCGTGAGATGTGCAGTCTAGCGGAGCGATTCGCCAGAGGAGAGGAGCAGGCAAGCAGCAGCCGCCGCCCGACGTAGGTGAAGGAGAGTAGGAGACGCAAAGCGGCAGAGGTGAGAGAGGTGCAGAATGGGGCGATTTCGCCAAAGGAGCAGCAGCCGACAATGAATTTCGTGGAGCAGTAGCCGGTGGATGAAAAGCAAAGTAAAACTTAACCTAATTCCTAAATAAATGAATATATATATATATATATATATATATATATATATATATATATATATATATATATATATATATATATATATATATATATATATATATATTTATATTTATCTACAAAATTTGGGGCCCCTCAAAACATTGGGCCCTGGGCAGACGCCCAGGACCGCCCGGCCTCTGGGCCGGGCCTGCTCGCAACCAAGGATATTTGAGAACATGAATATAATCAAGCCAGATACACAAACATATAAGAACTAATTTCATGTAAATATGAGGTCATTTGGTTTATCGATTGATTTTGTCTAAAACTGGTTGATGGATCAAATGACCTCGAATTAATATGAAATTAATTTCTATATATTAGTCTACTTCTCCTAACACTACAACAAAAGTAATTTTTTGCAACGCGTCATCAACAGCATGCGTTAAAAGTACACTGCGATTACTACTTGCTACGGTGTACACCCATATATGCGCTGTTAATATTGTTGCACTTGACAGAAACAATAGCGTGCATTAAAAGCACGTTGTGGATATTACTTGCTATGGCATGCACTTATACGTGCGTTGTTACTAATTTACCACAAAATAAATATATATCATAATATTTAATAACCCAATATAAATATATACACATACCTACACTCTATTTCCTAAATGAGAAAAGAATGGAAAATAGAAAAAGCCCTAATCCTTCGGCCATGCAGCTCGTCGCCCTTCTCACCTCCCGTCATAAACTACCACGCCGCCTGGAACCGGAGCTTCGACAATAATAACATATCCGAAAAGGGCATGAGTGATCTCTTCTCTCGCTCTGATTTGAGGAATCGCTAAGAACCCTTCTGTGCTAATCGCCCGTCATTGTGGCAAAAAAAAAAAAGGCGAAACGCTCGCCCCCAGCGCTCCCGCAGTACCCGACCCAAGGCCATCACAAGGGAGGTAAATCGCAGCATCCGAGTGGGCATGTGGCGGACAGGGTGTAATACGAGGATAGGAGATTTATTCCCCAGCTGCCCTGAGGATCAACCCTGCCGCCTCATTGTGGCAAGTTCCGCCAAGTACCAACCCGGATGACCCACGGGGTCACTAATCACCTATCATGTTCTCACATTTGGTGGCCAAGTGCCTCTTGGAGATTTGTCGAGTGCTGCGTCCGTCGTTGCCGCTAGGGTTTGCCTTCTTCGATTTTGTCTCGCGAACTCTTTGTGGATCCCTAATGTCCACAACCCTGAACTATGTGAGTCTTTAGAAATCACGGGATCTATTACATAGATATGTGATTTTTTTTGGCTAGGTTCTCGAATTTCGAATTAGGCTTGGAGCTGCTAAAGATTCGATTTTGCATTTTGTTTTCAACACATTGATTTGTCGGATAACAAGCCAAACGCACCATGGGAATGTACTGCCGCGAATATGAAGAGGATATGACAATTGAATCCAATTGTTGTGTGTCTTGTGAAATGCTGTGAATGATGTCGAATATGATACGAGCATGATTAAGATGTTATTATGATTATTTTCAATTTTCTCTTGTTCAGTATTGTTTTGGATATTTTTGTTGTGATTTGGATTTGTTGGTTAATTTCTTTTTTCTTCTTTTAATTTCCTAGAATTTCTCTAAATTGTGAATCATTTAGTCTTCGGGAGCAGGATGAAATAAAAATATCATTGTTTTTGGAGGTGAACTTCCTCTTTAGCGAGCATTCATCTTATTACTTCTCAAACTTTAGATTCTATCAGAAAATGCTAATCTTAAAGATATTTTATCTTCTCTTTATGCATAGTTCACCCGATTAATGACAGTCGCTTTTGTATGTTGATCTTCATACTTGGACCTGTTGAGTTCTTGTCGTCTTAGGAAGTGTTTCTATAGTTAACTTTGTATGCTATAGATTGAGTTCAATATTTTACATCCTCATTTTTTACATGGGAATGAATGACAATCCATTGAATCAAACACTCTCAGTATCTTATCATTATACAGAAACTATGGAATTTTTAGGATGCTAAACATGAAAACTCCCTAGTTCACATGTCTCAAATTTCAACATTCAACAAAAACAACTACTTGCTGTCCTTCCTAACTATTCAGCGATAGTTACAAAGATGTTATTTTTATCTTACTATTGAGCTCTATGTGGTGCTAAAATGTTTTCAGGGTAACACCTTACCATGTAGTAAGTACAATTAAGATTCATTTGAAAGTGTTTTACAATCATGAAAACTAATCCTTTGAGAAGAAAAGACAACAAAAACATTGTTAGTATTTGTGGGCCAGGGCAAGTAATATTGGCAATTTCATTTGATTTGTTTTTAAGCTTAAGCTAATTTGGACGAACCAAAATCTCAGTTTGTTGTGATATCTGCGTATATGATCTTATAGACTGCATATCTAGTCCTGCATACTGAAGTCGATTGTATATAGGGGATCACAAAATCTCTATGTTAGGCGTATGCTTAAGCTTCTTTCTAGGACCGACATTAGCACTCCTTCCAACTAGTCGTCTTATTAGCATTATTTCTGATGGCAAACATATTTTTTAATAATAGATATTGTACTCTATTTATTTTCTGGAATTTATAAGACCTATTTACTATGACATTTTGACAAATTTTGCATATTTTGGCATGAGGACATTCAGGGCTGATTATAATCCAAACTAATACCTATG
Organism: Zingiber officinale; assembly: GCF_018446385.1. Taxonomy (NCBI): domain Eukaryota; kingdom Viridiplantae; phylum Streptophyta; class Magnoliopsida; order Zingiberales; family Zingiberaceae; genus Zingiber; species Zingiber officinale. Next base: position 3,997,923 of record NC_055987.1, on the reverse strand, counting down.
GGAACCAGAATTCACACTTGCAGGTAGAAAATACAAACGTCTAGACTTGGAGAAAAATACAGACAAGAGTTAACAAAAAATTTTTTGTTGTGCCTAATAAAAATTAGAGAATTCAATGCTAATAAAGATAACCATTTGTCTCGATTTCCTATCATGGTACCTAGCAAGAAAGATCAAGACTTTTGATGGCAGAGGCCACGTTGCAAAGCTGTGCATTGTGTTTCTTCCTCTGCTCACTGCAGCACTCATGGCGATTTCCAGAGTGGATGATTATTGGCATCATTGGCAAGATATATTTGTAGGAGGTTTCCTAGGTTTTTTTCAGAACCCAATTGGTCATCGAGAGCCTCAATTGTATGCCAAAGTTCTTTATAACTTCTTTTTTAATTAACCTATTTACACTTGTGCAGGATTAGTCGTAGCTTCATTTTGTTACCTGCAATTTTTCCCTCCCCTATACGACCTACAAGGTACTGACTGCTGTTTAGTTTCTTAATTTCCTAGTTCAGGTCGAGTGATAATTTAGCCTTGTGGTTGCGCAGGTTGGATGGCCCATGCATACTTGTAGGCCGTGTTCGACTGTCCAATGCCAGAGACAATGTGCCATTGTAGCCATTTGCTGCCAGCTCCTTGCGCACGAGGCCTTCTGAGGTTGAAAGTGCAACTGTTGCATCTGGACATCAGGATGGGAGCTACGTTAGAAACACAAGCACAATTCTCGACTTCATGGAAGCTGGGAGGAGAAATAGACCCTAAATCTGGATGCAGAATGGAATTTGAAGATTGATACAATATTCCATCTTAGGTAGCTTGTTCTTAGGGATCATTCATACTTGCTTGTGGAATATTTGTTCTTCTATCATTCCTATTCTCACTTTTTGCTAATAGTAGTTTAGCCTGAATGGTGAGTACTGTATTGAAATGAATTGCTATACTTTCAGAAATGATGCATTCCCAACTTTCATAGCGATGGCAGTGGACAACAATTAAGACAATGAAATTCAATCAAAGGTTATAATTTATTGTAAAATATTTGGTTTATTGTTGTCATATGTAATTGATTGTTTTATCTATAATGAAATTGATTTTTCATCAATGAAATCAAATGAAATTGATTTTAATGGCTTGCAAATTGACGTGGTAGAAGAACATTAACAGCGTAAGTATACACGCCATAGAAAATACATTTCGTAGCATGCATTGTGTACTACGAAAATTATTATTCGTAGCGCACATTGCACACCGTGAATAATATTTGCAGCGTGCAATGCGCACTGCAGAATGTGTTTTCCACAGCGTGCATAAGCATGCTGTCAATAATTTAAGACTTTTAACAGTTTTTAATTGTGCAGCATGCAATGCACGCTGCAAAAGGTGAATTTGCGCGCTGCGAAAAGTCATTTTTGTTGTAGTGTAATTATATCTATACCCTCAAATATCAATTTGACCTAATATATTAAGAGTAATGATTTTTTGAATATAAATGTATTTGAAAAAAAAGTAACGTCGAAATTTTTAGTAAATTAGTAAACTGATTTTTTAAATCCATCGACCGATTTATTTTTTTTTATCAAAGTTGATTTTAAGTAAAATCGATTGATGAATCAAATGATCTCGGATTGATATGAAATTGGTTCTATATGTTTAGCTAATTATCCTGATTATATCTTTGATCTCAAACGTCAATTTGACTTAATATATTAAGAGTTGTGATTTTTTGAACACAAATGTATTTGAAAAATTCAATTCGTGTTCAAATAATCAATGCTCTCAATATATTAGTGATGGTGACTGGGTTTACCTCTTACTAAAGGCCGGCAAGGCAATATTCCTCTGGTCTATTTTTTTTAATATTAGAAGAGGGTCAATAATATAATTATGGTTGGATCGTAGTCATGATTTGACCATAATTAATTGTGATCTCTTTTTGGATTTATCTTTCTATCCAAATTATAGTTTGGATCGGAATGAGCGGCTGGAGGTCGTCTCCCGCTCAGCGCCCGACGGTCCCTTGCTCGTGATCACGATCCGACCATAATTATATTATGGACCATTATCTTCTCATCTATAAAAAGTTGGATCAAAAAGATCCTTGCTCACCTATGGTCATTTTTATCATTTTTAAACGCAAGCCGCATATGTACTGTCAGCTGGGTTTAATTTACTAAATTATATTTTACAGGTTTACTTTACTGTGCTAATTAAGCTATTCGCTAATTACGAAGATAAAAATGAAATTAATATACAATTGGGTTTAATTTATTAAATTATATTTTACAGGGTTAATCGAAGGGCTAACGTAACAATATTGAACCACTGGCTATTCGCTAATTATATTTTACAAAGGCCATTAGGTTAGAATAAAATATCCCTTATAATTTATCTATCTATATATAATGGAAGGGCCAACAATATTGAACCACTTAACATGATGATTATCACTTTTTGTTTTCTCCAACCGTCTGGCCAGATAAAACTGTAAACGGAAAACTTCAAATGCTATCTTACCATATATTTTTATGGTAAATTTATCAGCAGGCTATTTTCTGGTAGTAAATACATCTGTTACGTGTTTAATGATAATATTTGAAATTTCTTTAATAATTTTGTTGAACTTTCCGCTTAATCACAAGGATTTCTGCACTTATTAGGCTTATAATGTTCATTTAAACTTGTTCCATTTAATGGTATCAAAAAAATTTAACAAATATGTGTTGTTCAAAGTGTTAATGAAAATAAGTATTTAATTAATCTACGTATTCTATCACAACAACTGCTAAAGTTTTTCCCCATTAATTAAAAAAAATTAAATCAGATAACATCGAATATATTACGACTGATTTAGTCTGATTTAATCTTATAGAAATTTTCAATCGGTCATCAAAATAAATTAGGAAGCTCTTGTAATAAGTATTTTAGAAGACCAGTATCCTAAATTACGCGTCCTATTTAAAAAACAAAATCTCTATAAGTATAACATAATTAACTGTTTGTATCTAGATTATAACCTGATACTCTTCTATGCACCACAGTGAGAGGACAATTTTTAATTAATCCAACATCTTAAAAAGACGTCCTTTTGTTTTCATTATCATCAAAATGCTTGGTTTAAAGCAAGCAAACAAACTGTTAGACAAATTAAATATTTATCTTTATAATTATATAAAATAAATATTTTTAATTAATGCTTATTGAAGGGTTAAAAGCTACATAATTGAATATTTTTAATTAATCCTGGCTGAGTCAGCTTCCACTGAAATGAAAACGCGCGAAAAAAAATATCTTTGTCACGTGCCTATCCGAGCCGAGCGATCTAAAATTGGAAGAAGGGAGAGAGAAAAAATATTCCGATTTGATTTGAAAAATTAATGTTAGTAAAAAAATGTTCACTTTGTTCTTTGAAATTTCATCTGTTTTTTTAATGCGTTATGATGTTATAATTAGAAGTTGGTGTTAGTTCATCTTTAATCGTTAAAATTTTGAATAATTTTTTTTAGAATTTTAATATATCACATTAATATTATAAAAATTTATCGAAACATTCCCAATGATTAAAGCTGAATTTTTTTTTATAATTCTCTCCACATCTAATTGCATGACTCATGTATATTACATCAATTTTAATACAAATCTACTATTCTCTTCACAATTAAAAAAAACCTGAGTATAATTTTTTAATTTAATATCTTTATATAGTTTTCATTTGATATTTTAATTGATTATAATCTTTAATTTAATTTATTTATAATTAACAATTAATAAATTTTTAATTTAATATAATTTATTATTTTATTTAATATTTAATTATTTTATTAATTTAATTACAATCATTTATATAATTTTTAACTTATCTCAGATATAATTATTTTTTAAAGAAAAAATATAATTTTAATTATTATTAATTATTTATAAACTGAAACATTATAATTAGCTCATCAAATAATTTATTTTTTGATTATTTTTTAAAAAATAATCATGTAAATTAATTATTGGCTCCATTAAAAAAAAAAAAATTCTAAATCCCATCTACATACTCATAAAAAAAAATTTTAATGAAGTTTTAAAATTTTACAAATTTTTGACAAAAGTGGAAGGGCAAAATTAAATTTTAAACTTTTGACAATTAATGATGCTTTTAGTTGAAGGGTTAAATTAAAATTCGCTAAATTCGAATAGCTCCCGACACATGCACGTTCTCATCTGTGTTGCACACGAACCAATGCACGGTCTCTAAGACACTAACTTAAGTTATCAATATGAAAAGTAAAATCAGGATTAATTCGATCCTGTACAGGAATTGTCTCCATTTTTTATATTGGGATAGTGGGATCCACATTTAAGTAGTAAATTTTACTATCTCATTATGAAAGGTTGGGACAATGCCTATACAGGATGAAATTTACCGTAAAACAAGATGAACAGGGCATTATGCAAACTCTGCACTATCTTAATTCACTATGTTGTCAACTTCTTAGTTCCCTACGCCTAGCGATTTAAAGTGAAGATTATTGGTTACAATTTAAAGTCAAGATTATTTTTATATTGAGTGCAAACAAGAATGCAGGAGAGATTACTGAATTTAATGGCCCAGATAAATATATTTATCTATGTAATTATAAATTAAATAATCTTAATTAATGGTTGATTAGTAAGCTTCCATAAAAAAAAATTGAAGGGGAAAGAGTTTAGTTGTGATTCATATTTGTAATTATATTATATATTAAATATTTTAAATTAATCCTAGCTGAGTCAGTTTCCACTGAACTGAAAAATATTTTTAATGATATTAGATTCAGAAGCATCGCCCGACTTTGCTTTGATCTCCAGCTACCTTTTAGCAATATTTGCTCACTACTGAGACTATTCTGTAGTTTGCAGAGGCATCGCCGACTCAACAGCAACGACGATCATCTCCTGATCCATTTTATTTGGAGGTAATCAAATCTCGTATGCATATTACTTTGCTATATTAATCCTTAAAGTATAATTTGCCATCAATCAATAGTTACATTTTACTTTGCTACTCTCTCTGTTTTGTTTTTGCTGTTCTTTTGGCTTGCAGATCTGAAAGAAGAGCCAAGATCTGCTCTCTTCTGCAATCAGATGGCGGTGTCACTGACAATGGTGGGGGGATGGTTCGCGCAGGCCTTCATCCAGACCTTGATCGATAAGGCCAGCGACAAAGCCATCCAACTGTTTGCCGAACGCCGGGGTTTCGCGGCGGACATGGAAACTCTGTGCACGTCGCTTCTGGAGACTCAAATCATCCTTGACAAGGTACAGAGTAGTCAGAGCAACGACACCAAGTGGAAGACATTGATGCAGAAACTCAAGGATGCTGCTTATGATGCTGAGGACTTGATAGATGAGTTCCAATACCATGTACTCATGCAGAAGATCAAAGGTGAAGAAGAGGACAAGGCAGCAAGTTGCTCCGGTGGCCTTCCAAACATTTTTTCTGCTGCAAAAGAAAAGTTGTTTGGTTCTTCTCATTCCTTGGAGGAAGATGCCATGAGAGCTAGCGTGGTGGAGATTCAAGGAAGGCTGGAGAGAATCGCTAACAGTATGAAGAGCATCATGAATGTGTTACCACCAAATGATAGAGGGAAGCAACCAGATCAGATGAAGTTTCAGTCCAGAGAATCATGCTCTTCCCCGGTGACGGACATATTGTTTGGTAGAGATAAAGAACTAAATCAAGTGGTAGAGTGGTTGTTGGGGTCAGCTAATCAGGTGGAACCAACATCGGGATTTCTCAACGATGCCCTATCCGTGTTGCCCATCGTCGGTATAGGAGGGGCTGGAAAGACTACTCTTGCTCAATATGCCCATAAAGACATCAGAGTTCAGGATCATTTTCACCTCAAGATTTGGGTCTGTGTGTCTAACAATTTCACGGTGCAGGGACTCGTTAAATCTATAATAGAGTCAATAACTCTACAAAAACAATATGATAATATGGGGTTAGAATCTCTTCAAAAAATACTCCATCAGCATATCGCACAAAAGAAGTTTCTGCTTGTTCTGGATGACGTGTGGAGCGATAATAAGAGAATCTGGGAGAAATTCTGTGCACTACTGAAAGTCGGAGCTTATGGTAGCAAAATCATTGTTACGACTCGAGATATGAAAATTTCTAAAATGGTTAGCCTGGTGGAACCAATCTTGCTTCATGGTTTAGACGAAGATACCTTTTGGCAATTGTTCAAGAAATCCTCATTTGGCACACTTAACCCTGAAGAATATCCGGAGCTAGAAGACATTGGTAGAAAGATTGTTCGCAAGTTGAAGGGCTCACCATTAGCTGCAAAGACACTTGGCAGTGTTCTGCAATCAAATTTGTGTCAGCAACATTGGGCCACCGTAATGGAGAGCGACATATGGAAAGTAAAACAAGATGAAGATGACATTATGCCAGCCCTGCATTTAAGTTATCGATATCTTAATGAAAATCTGAAGCAATGTTTTGCTTTTTGCTCTGTATTCCCTAAAGACAACGTGTTCAAAGAAGCTGAGTTGGTTCGAATGTGGATAGCCGAAGGCTTCATCCAAAATAAAAACACAAAGAGAATGGAAGATGTTGGAAGCGACTATTTTCTTGAGTTTGTTAACAGGTCTTTCTTTCAAGAAGTCAAATATAGTCGATTTGTGATGCATGACCTTATACATGATTTAGCTGAGATGATTTCTACAGAAGAGACATGTAGGATTGAAAATAGCAGTCAAAGAAAGATGTTTTCCACTATTCGACATCTACGAGTAGAAGGAAAATTGCCGTTAGAGGTCTCTGGATACGATAAGTTGCGCACCTTGATGTTGAGAAAAAATTCACCTCCCGATAGCCTCTTTGAAAAACTAAGAAGCATTCACGTTCTGGATTTAAGTGATTGTGGCTTGCAAGAGTTATCTGAACATGTTGGTAAATTGATTCACCTCCGTTACCTTGATATATCCTGGAATTCTGAAATTAAAATTTTGCCTGACTCATTATGCCACCTTCATAATTTGCAAACACTGGAGATACTAGGGTGTCATAAACTAGAGTCTATACCACAAGAATTGGGTAAGAAGATGGTCAATTTGAGACACATTAATGCAGTTAACAAGTTTTGGGTGATGATAAAGGATGTACGGAGACTAACTAATCTTCAAGAATTGCCAACATTTAGTGTTCAAGTGGACGATGGACTCAAGCTTGTACAACTAAAGGATTTGACACAGCTTCATGGAACACTTCATATTCAAAATCTTGAGAATGTGGTCGATAGCAAAGAAGCACAGCATGCTGAGTTAAAGAACAAAGTCCACCTAAAAGAATTGGTGTTGGAATGGAATTATTGGCAACGGGATCGTAGGAATGATGTCAAATTGGAAGAGGAAGTAATTGAAGGTCTGCAGCCACATGAATCGCTCAAAAAATTGAAAATTAAATGGTACAATGGAGGTAGGTCGCCTAGTTGGTTGATGCCAAAAGTTCTATCCAATTTGGAAAAACTTGAATTATCAAATTGCAAGGGATGGGATGACGTTCTGCCATTTATTGGTCAACGTTTGCATCTGATTGAACTTTGCATGAACCGCATGCCTGCTTTGAAACAACTGAGTCATGAATTTGAAGGCAAGTGTTTTCCAAAGTTGAAAGTGCTTAATTTATGGAATTTGCCGGCATTGGAGGAGAGTGGTCGTGGACTGAGGGCAAAGATCTATTTCCCTGCATGCGTGAACTTCGCGTCTGCAGTTGCCCCAAACTAAAGAGATTACCTCCCTTCCCTCCATCCCTAGAAATATTGAAAATAGAACACTGTCCCGAGCTCAAATTAAATAGCAAAACGGAAGATGACGAGGAAGGTGGCTGCTATCTACCGCCCTCACTCAAGGTATTAGAATTGGACAACTGTGGCGAATATTCAAAACTTTTGCCTGAATGCTTGCCCAACCTTCGTTTAGTTACTCGATTGACCATAAGGCATTGCCCACATATAACGTCTATCTCTCCGGTTCAATTGGTAGAACTGCAATACTTGTACATCTCTAACTGTGATGAGTTGAGACGGATGGAGTGCTTAGGACTCCTTAAATCCCTCAAGCGATTGCAGATTGCAGGATGTCCTATGCTGGTTCAATTGGATGTAGAAAATTAACAAGCAGCGAGCTTGTTGTCATCTCTGCGTTATCTATGCGTGGACAACACTGCTCTGCTTAAAATGTTTCCTCTGAGA